>NC_063332.1:120716236-120766405 GCF_021869965.1 Rhincodon typus
TGGCCTGCTGTGTTCATCCAGCTCTACACCTTGTTATCTCAGATTCTCTAGCATCTGCAGTTCCTACTGTCTCTGATCCAAATATCCACTTTTGCCTTTGGTTAACAAACTTATCAATCTCAGATTTAAAATTAACCATTGGCCTAGCATCAATTGCCATTGTGGAACAAAGTTCCAAACTTCTGTCAACCTTTGTAGAAGTGTTTCCGAACTTTACTCCTAAAAAGCCTGGTGTTCATTTTTAGGCTATGTTCCCTCCTACTGTGGATGTCCAACCAATGGAAATTGTTTCTCTCTCTCTGTCCTATCATTTCCCCTTAATGTCTCGAAACCTTTGTTCAAATCACTCCACGATGTTCTAAGTCCTGCAAAATTTAATCTTAGTTTGTGTTACCTCGCATTGTAATTTAATCTTTAGAGACAAACTGATTCTACTGTGTGGCCCTTCCAAAGCCCATTTTACATAAAGTGTAGTGCCCAGAAGTGAACACAGTAAGTACTCCAGATGTAGTCAAGACAGATTTTCCAATTATATTTTCATTTCTTCCACTTCCTTCTATTTCATTCCTTTTTGTGTAAACCCCAGCATTCCATTATATCTGCCTTTCTATAGTATTGAAAGATCTATGTACATAAACTCTGAAGTGTCTCTGGAGAAGGTACTGTGAACTCACCTTTTTTTCAAATCTGAAACAAACAACCTCCTGTTTGCCTAAATCAAGATTCATTTGCCACAGTTTATTCATAACTATGAATCTATCAATATTGTTAGATCATTCAATTATGTGGAACTGGTAGTGTAGCAGTAATGTCACTAGATCAGTCATCTCGCAGCCCAGATCCATGATATAAGTACACACATCCAAATCCCAACATGGCCAGTGGAGGAATTTTAGTTTCAATCGTAAGTCAGTTCACTTACATAATGAAAAGAATTGAAAGCTCATGAAGCTATCATTGACTATTGTAAAAGCCCAAATGCTTCACTGTTATCCTCTAGGGAAGGAAATCTGTCACCCTTACTTGTCCTGTCCTACGTTTGATTCCCAACCCACCCCATTGTATTTGCTTCTGCAATGGCATTATAAACCAATGATTAACTCTGTTTCTTTCTCCACAGGAGCTGCCAGACCCACTGAGTTTCTCCAGCATTCTCTGTGATTATTTCAGATTTCAAGCATTATTTGTCTTTATTGCGATAAGCCATTCAGTTGTACCAAACCATTGCAGAAAAATTGAAGCTGATGGATTGCAGCAGTTCAAGAAACGTACCCCATCATCCACCTCTCAGGATAATGACCATTCATTAAAAAATGTTGGCGGTGTCAGTAGCAACCACATCTCATAAAGAATAAATGAAACTATTAAAACATCAATGCAGTTTTATGCTTCCATCTACACTGCTCGCATATGTGACTGCCTTTAAGTCATGAATAAATTTGTTCTGAGGCTGTCTTCATTGAAGTTGTTCATAAATTCAAAGAATTTTTGAGGCCCCATATAGATCTTTCCAGAATACCATTAGTTACATCCTGTCAGTATTTTCCCCTATTATCCATTCCTCCCCGCCTCCTGCTATTCAGCAATTTCTTGACCAGATCAATGTGTTGCCTTTAATTCCATGGACCTCAGCTTCAGTTAACAGTTGTTTATGAGAGGGGTTTTCCAGAGATTTTGTGGAAATTCATGTAAATGACATCCATAGACATTTGCCTATTCACTTTTTTAGTCATCTCTTCAAAAACATATGATCAGGTATTTCAGGCATGACATACCTTTTATAAACAAAGTGTTCTCTCTCCTCCCAGTTGACAAATGTCCAAGTACTCAGTCACTCTATCCTGAATGATAGACTCCAAAAATTTCTTATAACTTTTGTTATCTCAGCTGACTTGTAATTAACTGAATTCTAGCTTTTCTTTAATAGTAGCGTGCTGTGTGCAGTCATCAATTTAATGGCATGGTCCTGACTTGAAAAATACTTTCAAAAATTATAGATAAGGCAACTACAATGTCCTTACCTATTTTCATAAATTCCTTGGGATGGAAACCATCTGCTCCAGGGGTTTTGTTATTGTTCAGTTTTTTTTCTCATTATTGTTACATTGCTAATGTTAATTTTGGAAAATCCCAACCCTGACTCAATACATGTTTTTTTTTAGCATGTCGTGCATGTAATTTAGAACTGTAAGCACTGATACATAGTAGTTATTCAATTATTCCTGACTTTCTTTTCCAATATCATCATTATCCTTTTTCCAAGGAGAACAGAGTGCTCCTGATCATTTTGTTTCTGGATATAAGTGTATTTAATTTGAGTTGGTTTTGCTACCAGTTGCAAGCTTCTTAACAGGCTCTTTTCTGTATTTTTTATTATCTGTTTTCCAGATGGTTTTGTTCTTTTTAACTTTCCTAGTCTTGAGAACCTGTACCAATGTTTACTACTTCATCTGATTTTTCATTTAGTTTTATGTTACCTTTTATCTCTTTACCATCCAAAGGTGACAGTTTTGGCAAGTAACCCTCTTGTCCTTTACAGTATGTACTGGTCTGTAGAACATTAAATTCAGTTTTGAACACCTCCCACTGACTTTCTATCATTTTACACATTGCCAGATGCTTTTCCAGTTTACTTTGGATTGCCTCTATCAGACCCTATTGAATTTAACCTCACGAAAATCTAAAATCCTTGTAACTGTCGCACAATTCTTCATTTTAAATGCAAAGTTGAACTTATGCATGATATTCTGTTTGGTATTAAATAGTTTTTCACACATCATTCGGTTATTTAGTAAACCTGTCTCACTATTCATTACTAAACCTCATTTGGAAGCTCCCTTTTGTGGTTCTTGGATATACTTACACAGAAAACAATTGGAACAAGCTCAAAACGGAGTTACTTCACTTATTCTAACGCATCTGAAAGTTGAATTCCTCATTAGAACCACACTATTTCCTATCTTCTCATTTTCCTAATTTTTTTTATTTTTAGTTTCTATTGTTAACAAGAGAAAATTCAGATTAAGAAAGACCATCCATACGGTTTGTATGCACCTGAGGTCCAATAACAATAGGTCAGCTCTGACGAGATGATTGTTTCTATTACCACCCATTATTGGTTCCCTTTACCCAATCATATTATCCTGTCCATTATCCACAGAAAATAAGCTCCCCCTTTAATTTTGTACTCAATCTCCCAACTTCATTTTCTCATTTTCTCTCATCCTCCTTCTATTATGAAATCTCCACTGCAACTGAATGCTCCATTATCTCTGCCCTTGACACCCTTGTTCACAGCAAATCATTTACTTTGTTCACCCTGTTGTTGCCACTGTACAACCACCAATATTACTTCCTCATGTCATTGGTACCCAAGTGCAGCAAATGGAATGTGTAGGCTCTATAGGTCTGAGGCTGGAAAAGCACAATAGGTCAGACAGCATCCGAAGAGCAGGAAAGTCAACTTTTTGAACCAAAACCCTTTGTCAGGTGCAATGTGTAATTATGAAGGCCTGTAATATAGTACAACAACCCAAACAACTTCACATATGAATTATTACAAAAAAAATTAAAACAAAGCCATTGAAAGTGCTGTCAGGATGAGTGATCTCAGTAATGGTAGCAGAGTGAGTTTGAAAATCATGAACGTCCTGGTGAAGTTAGCTAAGGTGCCCAACGGAATTAAAGAACAAAGAGAACAAAGGACAATACAGCACCGGAGCAGGCCCTTTGGCCCTCCAAGCCTGCGCTGACACATTTTGCCCTCCCGTACCAAAACATTTTTCACTTGCAGGATCTGTATCCCTCTATTCCCTTCTGATTCATGTATTCGTCCAGGTGATTCTTGAATGTTGGTATAGTGTTTGCTTCCACCACCTCCTCTGGCAGTGCGTTCCAAGCACTCACTGTCCTTTGTGCAAAAAGCCTCCCTTGCACATCTCTTAGAAACTACATCCCCCTACACACACAACTTGAACCTGTGTCCACTAGTAATTGACCCCTCCACCCCGGGAAAAAAGGCTAAAACTTTCCACTCTATCCATACCATTCACAATCTTAGAAACTTCTATTACGTCGCCCCTCAATTTCCTGCGTTCCAGTGAAAACAAAGCCAGCCTATCCAACCTTTCTTCATTGCTAAAATCTCCCATACCAGACAACATCTTGTAAACCTTTCCTGTACTTTCTCCAAAGCATCCACATCCTTCTGGTAGTGTGGTGACCAGATCTGTATGCAATATTCCAAGTGTGGCCTATGAAGTGACATAAAGTCCTATGAAGCTGCAGCATAACTTACCTACCCTTGTACTCAATGCCCCTTTCAATGAAGGCAAGCATGCCACAGACCTTTTTTACAACCTTGTCTATCTGCACTGCCACCTTCAGTGATCTGTTGACCTGCACATCCAGATCCCTCTGTATATCAATACTCCTAAGGGTTCTGCCATTCACTATATAATTTCCACGTTACTTGACCTTCCAAAATGCATCATCTCAGGTTTGTCCTGATTAAACTCTATCTGCCATTTCTGTGCCCATGCCTCCAAATGAACTATATCCTGCTATATTCTCTGACAATCCTCCTCACTATCCGCAACTCCACTAATCTTTGTATCGTCCACAAACTTACTAATTAGACCAGCTACACTTTCCTCCAAATCTAGACTACGAACAGCAGAGGTCCCAGCACCGATCCCTGTGGAACATCACTAGTCACAGCACTACATTCCAGGAAGCATCCTTCCACTGCTACCCTCTTTCTCTTATGACTAAACCAATTCTGTATCTATCTTGCCAGCTCACCTCTAATACCATGTGACTTCAACTTTTGTACCAGTCTGCCATGAGGGACTTTGTCAAAGGCTTTACTGAAGTCCGTGTAGACAACATCAACTGCTTTCTCCTCATCAATCATCTTCATCAACTCCTCAAAAGACTCAATTAAGTTAGTGAGGCACATCCTCCCCGTACAAAACCATGCTGTCTATCACTAGTAAGTTCATTTGCTTCGAAACGCGTATAGATCTTGTCCCTGTGAATCTTTTCCAATAATTTCCTTACCACCAATGTAAGGCTCACAGGCCTGTAATTTGCTGGATTATCCCTGCTCCCCTTCTTGAACAATGGGAAAACATTGGCTATTCTCTGGTTGTCTGGGACTTCACCTGTGGCCAAAGAGGTTGCAAAGGTATCTGTCCAGCAATTTGTTCTGTTGCATCCCTCAATATTCTGGGATAGGTCCCATCAGGACTTAGTGATTTGTTTACCTTAATGGTTTTTAAGATGCACAATCCTCGGACAGCTACATGTAGAGCACCATGTAAATTAGTAACCTTTACCAATGTGTTCCATCTCATCTGGTGTACGTGACTGATCAGTCATGGAACTTCCTCACTTTAGACTTATGACTGGTTTATTCCCACACGATTAGTTACTGTTAAGAAAGGATATTACATGAAATGATATCCAGCAAAATGCACTTTAATCTCCCTAATCAGCACCAGCAGCCAACTTTACTGGCACTCACTTCCTTCACAATCCTCCAGGTGGCTATTCTTCCTGTGTTTCAATTCCTATACCAATAAATTTGATTGTAATAAACGTGTGATATATTCTTGTTTCAGCTCAAACCCACATCTTGGCCACCTTGAGGCTCATAATCACTTGAAGAAGTCATCATAAACCTCATTATAAAGCCCTATATGATTGAAAGGAATGCACATGATGACAAAAACCAATGAGATTCATCAGTGACTGGAATCGGTCATTGAAAGTCTTGATAAATAGAGAAATACGGAAATGTTGATAATGAGTCTTAGGGTCAGAATTTGATGGTTGACAACAAGGGACAAGAATTTTACTTGCAACACAAGGAAAGATTGGCAAGAGGAGCAGATCTTGAATAAGTTAAGACTCCCAAATAAAAGTCCTTGAAAGTGTGCCAGATGACTTTGTTGCCAGCTGTCTAGAGAAAGGAGTTCCATTAATTGCGATGCTTTAAGGAGGTTTTATATGTACTTCATTGCTCATGGAACAGGTGGTTCTACAGGGAGTCATGCGTCAGGGAATTCTCCATCACTTCTTGTCACCTAACAATCATCTTAACCTTCACTCTTGCTGTTTGAAGTAAAAAAACATTCTGACAACTTCCAATTTGTCACTTATAAGAAGCTAGGACTTCCATTGCAAATGGGCTGTTAATTTAAGGAAAGGAAGTATTTTTTGTTCATAAACCTATGCAGTTTTAAATTTGTGGAAAGCAGTGTTGACAATAGCTTCATACCCTAATGAATCCAGAAATGTAAAGAATATTGATAGTCCCCCCCTTGGCACTCATCTGTCATGGACCACTGTCACTTGTACAAGCTAAGTTGCTCTGGCAAAGAAGGCATTGCTGTCTTTCCTAACAAAGGAATACACAGCAACTTTGCTGATGTGACAAAATTCCCTGTGGGCACAGAAGCTGAGAGCTGGTGTCACTTTCTGTGTCACAGTCAGCATTGTGCATGTTTTGGACTGTTTTCAGCAGCGAACAGAGTTCCACTACAATTCCATGATTGAAGCACAACCTCCTGAGGCTGAGCTTTAAGAAAGATCTTGAAAAGTGCGACTACAGCTTGATGAATAAGGTTAGGATGCGTTGACCCTCCTCTGATTCCCAATGGGAATTGTATCATGCAGTGCCTAGATTTCAGCTTGGTAATTGTCTTGAATTAAATGATCCTTAAAAGTAAGAAAGAATATATTGGAGGCTTTCCAAATTTAAGAATGAACAATTTTCCAATGTCTGCTCTGCCCGTCCCAAGATAGAGACTGAAATCTCCTTGTGAAATGATATTTGAACAGTCCACTTAACAAGGTACTGCCACCTTGATGAATGCTTTCTCACAAACAATAAGTTTCAACCCACGGTGAATGGGAAGATGAAAATCACTGAGTTTAGCATAGTTGCAATCTACTCATTCCATTCCATTATTAGCATTTAGCTGCAATTGGAAAAACTGGCATTTCCGCAGTCTGCTCAGAAATGTGACCTTTTCCCAGCAGAATTTTAGTTTAAAGCAATTCCATCAAACTATTCTTTTTTTACTTATTCAGGAACAACTCCAGCAATGTTTGCATTTTCCTATCCCTCATCATCAAACCTGAAGACCATCAGAGATTCATTTCTCATTGACATGCATGACCTCAATATTATAATCAGCAGCTTTCACATGAATGCTGATGACACCCAGCTCCAATGAGAACAGCTGGAAAGTACAACACCTAAGGCTTTTCCAGTGCTACCAAGGCAAATATGGACCCGACATCCTTTGCCTTAAACCAGTGTAGAGAAGGATGAAACCCTTTTGAGAAACAAAGAAAACACCAACCTATGATAGGGAAAACACTTGAAAGAACTCCTAAACCATGAAGCAATGATCTATGAGGATATCTTTGAGGGAATCCCCCAACACATCAGCAAAGGTGTTCTTGGGCTCCCACCTAGTGTGGCAGAAGTTGAAGCTGCCATTACACTCATGAAATATGGAAAAGTCATAGGAGTAGATAGAATTCCAGCTGAGATTTTCACACTTGGAGGAGAAGAGATTACTTGTCATCTCAATCAACTGTTCCGGAACCTCTGGGACAAAGCAGAAACCTGTGCCAATTTCAGGGATGCTGAAGTGTCACTGTCTTCAAGAAAGGAGATGAAGTGGACTGTGGGAACTACCCTGAATTCTCCTTACTCTCCATTGCTGGGAAGATTATCACCCAAATCCTTTCTAGCGCCTCCTCTCAGTCCCTGAGGAAACCCTTCCTGAAAGCCAGGGTGGTTTCTGAACATTCCGTCGAACAATAGACGTGATTTTCACTGCTCGGTAACTCTAAGTGAAATGCCAGGAACAGCACTACTCACTCTATGCAGCCTTCATTGAGCTGACTCAGTTAGTCAGGAAGTGATATGCAAGATCCTATCAAAGGGTATCTGTCCAGTGAAATTCATCAAAATCCTCCATTGCTTCCATGACAAGACATTGACGATGGTCCTCATCTACAGTAATATGACAGAATGCTTTGGGGTCACAGGGAAGTGTCATCACCCTCACCCTTTTTCCATCTTTATTGCCATTCTTCTTCATCTTTTCAAGAACAATCTTCGCAGTGGTGTGGATATTATCTGCGGGATGAATGGAAAACTTCAACTAGAGTCATAGTGTCATAGACATGTATAGCACAGAAACAGACCCTTCAGTCCAACTCGTCCATGCCAACCAGATATTCTAAATTAATCTAGTTCCATTTGCCAGCATTTGGTGTATATCCCTCTAAATGCATACCCATCCAGATGCCTCACATTTATCTAAATTAAACTCTATCTGCCACTCCCTGGCCCTATTGGCCCATCTGATCAAGATCCCGTTGTATTCTGAGGTAACCTTCTTCGGTCTCCTTTACACCTCCAATTTTGGTGTCATCTGCAAACTTACTAACCATATCTCCTATGTTCACATCCAAATCGTTTATATAACTAACAAAAAGCTTTGTATCCAGCATGGATGCTTGTGGCACACTGCTGGTCAAGGCCTCCAGTCTGAAAAACAAACTTCCATCACCACCTTCTGCCTTCTTCCTTCAAACCAGTTCTGTATTCAAATGGCTAGCTCTCCCAAACTAGTTGAAATCCAAGAAGAAAATTACATCGCTCTCATTTGCTGAACTTCAGTTTGTGGATGACAGCAGCAAGTCTGTGCTTTTGGATGAGAATCTTGACACCTTACTTCTAGCCTTTGAAACACATCACAATTTGGTCTCAACATCAGCCTCAAGAAGACTCAATTCCTTTACTGAACCGTCCCAGATCAAGTTCCAGTTCACCACTCCATGAAGGTCAATGGAGAAATCCTCCGAATTGGTGAAACTTTCTCCCTCCTGAGAAGTTATTCTCATCTAAGGCTGACATTGACGTGGAAATTCAACATCACATATAATCTGCGAGCATCATTTTCAGAAGTGTCAGAGTTAGGGTCTTTGAAGACTGTGACATCCATGCGGATACCAAGATCCTTGTGTATAAAGCAGTCGTCCTTCTGAGTCTTCTGTATGGGGGCTCCTAAAAATTCCTCCTATTTTTTTTGCCACATAGCTGACAGCCAAGTCTCTGACTTCACAAATTTAGACAGTCTGGAGGTTTCAAAATCTTTCTAAGATCTGTTGTGTTTAGACTTGGAAGATTGGTAGGCCTTTGTCTTGATGAATATTGACATTGATGCTGCTGGTTTGTGAATCTCTTCTCTGCTGAAGGATCTTTCATTTTTTGGGTGCAACTTGCAAATGATATCACCCCTGTTAAATACAGTAATTGGTCCATTACCTTATCTGGGGTATCTTTAAACTCACAAAGTCTCTTCGTGATGGTACTCTTCCCTGCTAATTCAAATAGTTGCCGCATAATGTCATCTGTTTGGCTTTCTATATTCTAGTCCACATAACATATACCATGGAGAGTCAAGTTCATAACAAGTCAGATATCTGCAAGGTTGTTAACATCTAGCAATGTAAACTAAATGACATCTCAGATGTACTTACAGAGTTTGGATTTTATACTTTCGTAGAATACTAATGCAATATATATAATGGACTGCCTGACTACTGACTGACTAGCAGGCAAGCCACCAACTGAATGTACTAGAATATCACATGTTGTGATGTCATCTAGCTGTCTTAAGGGTATAGTGCCATTCTAAGATTTGTGCAACAATACAATGCATACTTTTTTCCCCTTAGACAGAGGGTGGTAGTGGAGGGTTGTTTTTCAGTCTGGAGGTCTGTGACCAGCAGTGTTCCATAGGAATTGGTGCTGGGTCTACTGTCATTTGTTACTTATATAAACAATTTGTATGAGAATATTAGGAGGCATGTTTAGCAAGTTTGAGGATAACATGAAAATTGGTGGTATCATTGACATGAAAAAGTTATCTAAGATTAGAAAGTGATCTTAATCATTTGGATCAGTGGATTGAGAAGTGGCAGATGGAGTTTAATTTGGATAAATGTGAGGTATTGCATTTTGGTAAAACAAACAAGGGCAGGACTTACATAGTTAATGATAAGGCCCTGGGTAGTATTGTCAAACAGAGAGACCTAGGAGTTCAGGTACATAGTTCTTTGGAAGTTGAGTTACAGGTAGACAGGGTGGTTAAGAAGGCGTTTATCGCACTTGCCTTCATTGCTCAGACCATTGAGTGTAAGAGTTGGGACATCATGCTGAGGTTGCACAGGACATTGGTGAGGCCACTTTTGGAGTACTATGTAGAGTTATGGTTGCCCTGCTATTGAAAGAACATCATTAAATTTTGGAGAGGGTTCAGAAAATATTTACCAGAATGTTGCTTGGACTGGAGGGTTTGAGTTATAGGGAGAGGCTGGATAGTTGGGACTTTTTCACTGGAGTTTAGGAGGTTGACAGGTGACCTAATAGTGGTTTCTAAAATCATGAGGGGCATAGATAAGGTGGATAGCAATGTTTTTTTTCCCTAGAGCGGGGGAGTTAAAAATTAGGGGGCATAATTTTTTAAGGTGACAGGAGAAAGTTTTAAAGGGGACCTGAGGGACAACATTTTCATACAGAAAGTGGTTCTTTTGTGGAATGAACTAGCAAAGGAAGTTGTAGATGTAAGTACAGTCACAATATTCAAAAGACATTTGGACAGGTACATGAATAGGATAGGTTTAGAGGGATATGGGCCAAATGCAGGCAAGTTGGACTAGTTTACCTTGGGAAACTTGGTTGGCGTGGTCAAGTTGCACCGAAGGATCTGTTTCCATGCTGTATGACTCTATGACTCTAATACACAACAGTACATTATTTTTCTACATTAACAGGTGTATAATATGCCCAGATCTAGTCTTGTATGATTATCACAACTTGACTGTGTAGTTTCACTCTGTTGTGTGCTGGCTCACATTATGCACGGATGTGTGTAATGTGTAATGTCTAGATTTTGTGTCATGTGACACTTTGAATAACAGAGTCATCATTTTGCATGTCAGTTGGCTAGATATGTACAACTCCAATATGTTGTCTGTTTCATCAATGGATTTGACCATTGTTTGTGTTAATATATTGTGACCCACACTGTACACAACAATGCAGTATCTTTCCATGGACCCATGAAGATCTCAAACCATGATGCTTTGCCCTGTTCAATTTGGGATAACTGTCTGATGGTATTTGATCGTGCTTTCGTGCCATTTTCTCCCTTTTTCCCAGCAGTTCATTATGTACGTGAGTATGGGAGGGAAAAAAAAACTGTATGGATTTGTCTTGAGATTGCCAGTGAGGGTTAAGCATTGCCTTAAGGAGTAACAAATGGATTTAACATGGCTATCCAGAAATTTTAGCAAGTCACTTTGCATTGACAGAAGTAAAACAATCAGTGCTGCAGTGTAAAGCTTCTATTAGCTTCACGTTTTATTGTTCACTCTCCCCATTGTTACTTTGGTCATTACAAAATGCCAGGCTGGTTGCTGTAAGTGACATTTGCTTCAAAAATGCAAGAGCTGGGATGTTGCAGTCTTTTTATGCCAATTTTGTTAAACAAGATAGTGAATTTGATTGAGTTTTGGATGCAAATAAGACCTTTGGATATATGACTGTTTTTGTTCTGTGTTTTTCCTTTGTACTTGGCAGTATCTTTTACTCAGAGCACTTTTTTTGAACAATGAGAGTGTATGTAATCGGAAATGTTTCTTGTTTCAGTAAATTGGCAGCTTTCAGTCTTGGTCGTAACACTTCAGACTTGATTGTAACACTTTAGTCTTTGTTGTTAACCTGAGTGCTGAACTTGAATAGTTGCTGGGTGTCTATTGGAACTTTTCACTAACCTTCTTACAGCCTTTGGTACCAATGTGTTGTTACCAGCTCTCAATGTCCACTTCCTTTCATCAGTGCCACCAAGATGTCCATTGTGGTTTACTATATGTTAGCTCATGTAACACATACCACAGAGAATTGGAGATAACAAGGTGTAGGGTTGGATGAACACAGCAGGCCAAACAGCATCAGAGGAGCAGGAAAGCTGACATTTTGGGTTTGGACCCTTCTTCAGAAAAAGCTCTCAGAGTGAACAGAACCTCGGACACTCCTGTTTATATATGTCAGCCAGGGCTGCCTGATTGGACCAGATTAACAGCCCCATCAGGGCACCCACAGAGAATTGGGTTTGTATTGAGTCAGATATCTGTACATTTATTAGTAACTTAGTACTTAGTATGTACACTGTTTTGACATTTCAGGCTTACATATACTGTCTGGGTTATATGCTTACTTATGTTTTGGGCATTATTACTAAGGTGATCAGGAGCCAGAGTGACACGTCTAACCCAATCAGAATCTAGAGCTCAGCTACCAGATTCTCCACCAGGACTGTATGACATATTCAGGTTGGATGGAGCCCAACAGAATGCCCAATATTAATCCTTTCAGAGCTTATGCAACATGGGCAACCTCACATTTTCCCAAATCATATTCCATATAGCAAGCACTTTTCCCCCCAATTAACCCATCCATAACACTTGCAGACTTTTTGTCTTTTCCTCAGGGCCTTTTTACCACTTATCTCTGTATTGTCAGCATACAAAACTCTTATTCCCCTCATCTAATTGATGAATATGGATTGTAAATAGTCTAGGTTCAATCGGTAATCTCTATTATGCCTGTTATGACCATATAATTAGATGAGGAGTGGGGTCTCAATAAGGAGAGCAATCCTTACAAATTACACTTACCATTATAAAAGTGAATACCTTTCCCCTACTGTCTGTTGTTTATTAATTAGTCAAACCTCTATCCATTTTACTCCTAGTACCAAGAACCCTTATCTCGTGTAGAAACTTTTTATGTGGCACCTGAAAAAACTCCATAGAGCTGGTATCCCAATACCAAGCCATCCTTTATTTACATGTGGAGAATCCTTGACACTGATCCAGCTCCCCCAGAGCCAGCACTCAGAGTGAACAGAACCGTGGACACTCCAGTTTATATCTATCAGCCAGGGCTCCCTGATTGGACCAGATTAACAGCCTCAATTTGGGCACTCATATTCTATGAGGTCCACCTGGCTGACCATGTTACAACCACTACAGCACCTTTTGGAAATTCAAATGCTCATCATTATTTGGAACCGGCTTGATTAGCCCTGCTAACTAGCCGTTTGAAAATCCCTAATTAGCTTGTCTAAGAATTTCCCTTTCACAAACTGTATTGACTCTGCCTGGTGATATTTTAATTTTCTAAGTATCTTGCTATAATTACCCTAATAATTTCCCAGTAACACATATTAGGCTAACTGATCTCTTATTTCCTGCTCTCTGTATCTCTCCTTTTTTAAACAGTGACATTACACTTATTGTTTTCCAATGCACTTGGAACTTGCAAGGATCTAAGGAATTTTGGAAGATTACAATCAATGCACCCACTATCTCTGCGGTCACTTTCATTTAAGTCTCTATAGTGAATATCTGAGGGGCTTGTTAGAACATAAAATCACCCACAACTATGGCAACGTATTTTTTATAAGCGCCTAATACCTCTTTGTGTATACAAAAACAAAGTTGCTGGAAAAACTCAGCAGGTCTGGCAGCGTCTGTGAAGGGGAAAACAGAGTTAACATTCTGAGGAAGGGTCACTGGACCCAAAACGTTAACTCTGTTTTCTCCTTCACAGATGCTGCCAGACCTGCTGAGCTTTTCCAGCAACTTTGTTTTTGTTCCTGATTTATAGCATCTGCAGTTTTTGTTACCTCTTTGTGTACACTCTGTATTACAGTGTGGTTACTGTCAGGGAGCTGCCAAACTACTCCCCAGCATGTTCTTTCCCTTGATTTTTCTTGTCACTACTCAGAATGTTTCTACATCTTGACCTTCTGAACCAAGATCATTTCTCATTACTGTGTTAATATTTTCCTTTATTAACATAACTATGACATTTCATTTCTCTTTCTATCTATCCTTTAAAAATGGCAAATGCCTTTGGTATTCATTCCCAGACTTGGTCATTTTACAATATTATCTCTATCATGGCTAACATATATACCCATTTATTTTTATCTGTGCTATTTAGGACTTAAAACAGGAGTTAGCCATTCAGCCCATTGAATCTGCTCTGCCATTCAGCAAGGAGCGATTGTCAAGAATGGTTCCAGGGATAAGGAAATTTAGTTGTGACGAAAGATCGAAGCAGTTGGGACTGTTCTCCCTGGAGAGAAGAGGATTGAGATGAGGTTTGATACAGGTTTTCAAAATCATGAATGGGTTGGGTAGAGTAGAGTTGGAGAAGCTGTTCCTGTTGTGAAAAACAAATAAGAACCAGATGACATTGATTAAAGTGATGTGCAAACAAAGCAAGGATAATGTAGAAAAAACGTTTTCACTCAGTGAGTAGTTAAAGTATGGAATGCACTGCTGAGAACTGTAGTCGAGCAAGTTCATTTGAGGCATTCAAAAAAGTGATGGATGATTAATTGCATAGAAATAGTGTGCAGAGATATGGGGAAAAGGTAGGAGTTTGGCACTAGGTCAGAGCACTGGTGAAGACAAAATGGAGCAAAAGGCCTCCTTCTGTGCCACAACAATTCTGCGATTCTGTAATTAAGATCATGGCTAATCTGTTTGTGGTCTCAAGACCACTCTTCTCTCAACCACTGAAAACCTTTGACTCCTTTGTCTACGACAAACGTTTAATTTAACATTGACTATATTGAATGAGACAACATCCATTGCATTCTGGGGAAGTGAATTCCACATATGAATGAGCCTTAGAGAGAAAAACATTCTCTTTTCCCTCTTAAAAGTGAGACCTCTTATTCTTAAACCATGACTGCTAGTTTTACTTTCCTACACGTGAGGAAACAATCTGCCAAGTACCCACCTTTATCAGTCCTTTCACAATCTTATCTGTTTCAATAAGGTCAACTCTAATTATTCTCAACTCTAATGGATATGGGCCTCATCTGTCCAACCTTATCACATAAATAAGGTCTTCATTTACAGAATGCGTTGTGAGCTTTTGCTGAACTGCTTCAAACATTTTATTTTCAAATAATCTTATGCTGTATTCCAGATGTGGTCTCAGCAAAATAACCAGGTGGAAGGACTAAATGAACCACTCAACTCCCAGGTCCACTTAAGGCATCAAAGACTTTGTTGTTTTACACTGTGTGGGGAGAGAGACTCTGGGCAGAACAAAGAAAAACCTGCAGTTTAAATACATTTGCTCAGCCCATTTCTGCTGGTTATCACCTAGCTATTCATGCAGTTACCAAGGGGTCTCAAGACCCTTCCCTTCTAACCCATGATAAATACTAGATTTTGGACCAGCCTTCTACAGAGGCTTCTGTCAGCATTCCTTAAGGCTGTACCTTATCTAACTGTCTCTACACAAGCAGCTACACCTGCTTCTATTTCACAGGATCCCATTGTGAACATTTCACAAGATCCTTTGTGTGTTATCTTAATCTAGTTACCTTGGATATACTCCTTCTTTGAAGGCAGCTAATTTCAGTAGTTTCTAGTTTAGATTCAAAAAGCAGACTATGGAAGCTGCCGTTTCAGCTAAAAGTCATCCTCAGCCATTTTATTTTAACTGAGAACTGCTTTCAACCATTTTATACTGCTTCAGTGATGAACAGTCCTAACAAAGGCACTATAAAGCTTCTGCAAAAGTTCCCCACTTTTATCTTCCATGTCGCTTGGAACCAGCATCTGGATTACATTTGTCTTCCTAATCGCTTTCTCTACCTTTTGTGATTCAGACAAACTAATCCCTCTATTTCACAGAGAGCTGAAATCTCTCTGTGTTTAAATAGCATGCTGCTGTTCTATTCTTCAACAGATATTTATGTTTATCGATTCATCCACCTTGTTCCAAATGCTGCTTTGGATCTTCCACTTTCAGACACAGAAGCACGGCCACTTACCAGCCACAGAAGCCTTAGGAGGAAGAGAGTGGGCCACACCCCACAGCTGATGAAAATATTTCATCCTTTGATTTGCAACCACTAATTCAGATATTGACCTCATATGTAACTTAGAGTCTTGCACAGAATAGAGATATGCATGCGGTGGCACAAAGTGAGCTGCTGTCAAGTTGGTAGAAAGGACCATTTGTGTGCCAGCTGACCGGGCAGCAAGTTTGCAGGCGAGTTCTGCTCGAGTGAACTAAGTTGAAGATATTATTGTGGCAGCACACAGGAGAAAGCTGATGAGGACATATAACAGAATTTTTATATCTGTTATGCATTGACAGGCCCTGTAAGAGTCACCGTCTTGGAGTGTGACGAAATCTTGCTAAAACTTGGCAGAGGACTTTATTCAGAGCTTGCTTCTAATAACGTACCTAGAGACACCGCCATTGTAGGGCAGGTCACCATATCCTCTGCTGTCCTTGTGTGGAAGCAACACTCTCTGCCACGTCCAGAAACTCACCAAATCTCCAAACACTCCATAATATTTTCAGAAACCTTTCAATAGAATTAGTTAGTCTAATTTGCCTTAGCTGCAAGTGTAGTCCCTATCCATTTAAATAACTTGCTCGTATGCAGGTTCTTTGGTGAATGGCACATCCTGGTCCAAGGCTGGGCCAAATCAGTTGGAACTGATGTTTAACATCATGTAAGATCAAGTTAGCATGTCACTTATTGCAACAGCTTCCCTGCAGAGAATGCCTTGCAGGTCATGTCAGAAGCATTTTGTAAGCTATTCTGAGGACCTTCTACTTCTGCAGTGCCTACTGCAGTAGGAGACGCACTACAAAGATGAATTTCTCTTTGAAAAGTCTTATAGTTACTCTTCCTTAAACTTTTTTGAACTTAACATCAGTTTTTTAACTGAAACACTTTGGAAGGAGTCTGCACTAAAAGTTGCTTTATCAGTTGCTGTCACTGTAAACATAGAAATGTAGAAACATAGAAGGTATGAGCAGGAGGAGGCCATTCGGCCCTTCAAGCCTGCTCTACCATTCTTCATGATCATGGCTGATCATCCAACTTAACAGCCTAATTCTGCTTTCTCCCCATAACTATTGATCTCATTCACCCAAGTGCTATACCTAGTCACCTGTTGAATACGTTCAATGTTTTGACATCAACTACTTCCTGTGATAATGAATTCCACAGGCTCACCACTCTTTGGGTGAAGAAATGTCTCCTCATCTCCGTCCTAAATGGTCTACCCTGAATCCTCATGCTGTGACGCCTGGTTCTGGACACACTCACCATTGGAAACATCTTCCCTGCATCTACCCTGTCCAGTCCTGTTAGAATTTTATAAGTCTCTATGAGATCCACCCTCATTCGTCTGAACTTCACCGAAAACAATTCCAACCTAATCAATTTCTCTTCATACGTCAGACCTGCCATTCCCCAGAATCAGCCTGGTAAACCTTTGCTGCACTCCCTCGAGAGCAAGAGCATTCTTCTTCAGAAGAGGAGACCAAAACTGCTCACAGTATTTCAGGTGTGGTCTCACCAAGACGCTGCACAACTGCAACAACATATGCCTGCTCCTGTACTCAAAACCAGTCGCAATGAAGGCCAACATACCATTTGCCTTCTTTACCACCTGCTGCACCTGCACGCTTCCCTTCAGTGACTGATGCACCAGGACACCCAGGTCCCGCTGCACATTCCCCTCTCCTAATTTACAACCATTCAGGTAGTGACTTGCATTCTTGTTTTTGCTTCCAAAGTGAATAACCTCACATTTATCCAAATTATACTGCATCTGCCATTGACTTGCCCACTCACCCAATGTGTTGAGATCATGCTGAAGGACTTCTGCATCCTCTTCACAATTCGCCCTCCCACCCAACTTGGTATCATCTGCAAACTTGGAGATGTTACATTTTGTTCCCTCATCCAAATCATTAATATATATTGTGAATAGCTGGGGTCTCAGCACTGATCTCTGTGGCATCCCACAAGTTACTACCTGCCAATTTGGAATGGACCCATTAATTCCTAATCTTTGTTTCCTCTCTGCCAACCAGCTTCCTATCCATCTCAATACACTTCCCCTTATCCCATGCACTTTAATCTTGCACTTTAGGAATGTGGGACTTTGTCAAACGCTTTCTGGAAGTCCAAATATACTACATCGACTGGCTCCCCTTTGTCAGCTCTACTAGTTACATCTTCATAGAATTCCAACAGAATTGTCAAGCATGATTTCCCATTCATAAATCCATGCTGTCTCTGTCTGATCCTGCCACTGCTTTCTAAATGCTCTGCTATAAAATCCTTGACAATGGATTCAAGAATTTTCCCGCTACTGATATTAGGCTCACTGTTCTATAATTCCTTGTTTTCTCTGTACCTCCCTTTTTGAATATTGTAATGAGAGTAGGCACCCTCCAATCTGTAGGGACTATTCCAGAGTCTATAGAATCCTGGAAGATGACCACCAATGCTTCCAGTATTTCTAGAACTACTTCCTCAAGTAGTCTGGGATGTAGATTATCAGGCCCTGTGGATTTATTGGCCTTCAATCCCAACAATGTTTCCAGCACATTTCTCTACTAATATTGATATCCCTCAGTTCTTCCCTCTCACTTAATCTTACATCCTCCAACAAATCTGGTATCTGATTTGTGTCCTCTTTTGTGAAGACAGAACTAAAGTATGTATTCAGTTCCCCAGCCATTTCTGTGTTCCCTATTATACATTCCCCTGTTTCTGTCTGTAGGGGACCTACATTTGGCTTTACCAATCCCTTTCTCTTCATTTACCTACAGAAACTCTTAGCATCAGTATTTATGTTCCCTATGAGCTTACTTTCGTTCCCTGTCAGTCTTTATATTCCCTGCAAACCTACTTAAGCACATGAAAAAGAAATATTGAAGAAATAATTTACAAACACAGTCTGACATGTAGCCAATGTGATCTACATTAAAAAAATCAATAAAAACAATTCTTATTTCAGGTATATTTAAAGCATTACTGCTCACAAATGTTTCCAGCAAACAGGAGCACTGGGAGAGATTAATATGATTTTAAGAAAATTATTTTGTCTCTATTTCAATTTAAGTATTACTTATTTGATCCAATTGCCATCCACAAATTTTCTCACCATTTACATCAAATATAAAAAATTGATGTCTTTTTTAATTAGCATACAATTCTCACTAATTAGTTTTCCCCTTTGTCCTCCACACAGGAATTGGTTAACGTTCAAATGCTGAAGAGTTTTGTCAGATTAATCAGTCAAAGGCTCAAAATGAAAGTTCAAACAGAAGTCGAGCTATGTGATTAGTTCAGTTTGTACATAACTGTCATTTCCTTTGCAGGTTTGAATGGTCAGATAAAATCTGTGAAATCAAATACAGGAATACGAAAGAATTACACGGTCTGAATTAGAAGGAAGTGGACTCAGTTTAGAAATCTCCAAGGCAGAGTCACTCTTTTGAAACTGCTGAAAGGAACAGGAAAATAACTTGAATTTCCAAGAAACTAGTTAGATTGAAGTGTCTCATTTAATAGTAAGAATTCCAACAAGAAACTTGTTTAAAAGTTCGTTTCAAAGTATTAGCTTAGTTCATAGGGCTGTGCACCCTGAAATTCATTGAGACGAAAGCAAACGCACAAGATACAAAAAGGCTAATCTATGTTCACCTTTTTCTCAAGGGAGCCTGGAATTCATTGGCGTGGACGTTTACTCCAGGAGGTATTTGGCCAGACCACAACTTTAGAACTAGTTTTAGGAACTGAGACTCAGGAAAGATATATTGGCTTTGAAGGGTACATTGCAGACTTAGCTGAATGGTGTTGACAATTAGAGGTTTAAACTGGGGAGAGATTGCATTTGACTTGAAGTGTACTTCCTTGAACTTATAAGGTTGTGAAAATAACCTGATTAAAACTAGGACATTTACACCTTAGATATCTATACTTGCCACTTTGTGACAAAGTGGTTGTCATATAACATCTGTGTTAACTTTCAATATTTCTTGATGGCAATTGATCACTGTTAGGTCAAAGGTGAAAAGAAATTTCTTTTCTCAAACGGTAGTGAATTCTTTACTACAGTGGATTGTTGAGGCTGGGCCATTAAGTATATTCGAGGCTGAGACAGACTGATTTTAATCAATAAGAGAATCAAAGGTTATGGGGAAATGCAGGAAGGTGGAGCTGAGGATTATTGGATCAACCTTGATCTTATTTGAATAGTGCTGCAGATAATGGGCTGAATGGCCTATTTCTGCCCCTATGTCTTACAGATTTATTATGGTCTTAACACCTATCAATGAATTTCAGAAAGGCATCTTTGAAAAAAATGTCAGGTCACAGCATTGATTCCCTGTTAGAAGATAGCAGAAAATATAGTTATTGCAGCTGAACAGCAGGACCTGCTAGCAAGCAGTATGGCAAGTGTGCTCTTTCACACCCGATTACAAAGTGGTCCTACATTCCTAGATCTGTGCAAGGTGTGCAATACAAAAGGACACTGGCCCTGCCTATGCAAAAACATCTGGCTCCAAAGATGCAGTCAGTTGCTACATCAGAGTACAACTCAACAGGAGGCAGGTACAGCAGCAAGGAATATGTCGGAGACTTTCGTAAACATAAACCTGTGCACAAAGTTGACAGTAAAACAGATCTGAGTCGAGATTCAAAGTGAATAACTTCCAACCAGAGGATGAATAATTTTCCAAACAGTGAATCTAACACATTCCATGGATGAAGTCAACTTACTGGAAGCTTTTGTAGCGATCAATGTCACTTTCCCAAACCAAATATATGCACAAACATATAAAAATACCAGTCTGAATTCTGAAGGGAAAAAGTGAAAAAAAAGCTGTGGAAGCTGTAAATCAGAAACAAGAACAGAAATTGCTAGAAAAGCTCAGCAGGTCTTGCAGAGTCTGTGGAGAGAAATCAGAGTTAACGTTTCTAGTCGAGTGACCTTTCCTCAATTTTGATTTCTCTTCACAAATGCTGCCAGACCTGCTGAGCTTTTCCAGCAATTTCTGTTTTAGTTTCTGAATTCTGAAGAGCATGTACTGGAATTATTGGAAACTCTGTGGTACAACTGACCATAGCTACATTAATTGCACATAATAGGTCACCAGTCCCTCGCATTGATACATTAATAATACATTGCACTTTTGATAAGTTAACATGAAATCTACAAATATTTAACCTGGGAGATATGAACAGACCAATCGTGACGGGACTACCAGTGCAATTTGCAACATTGTGACTATTCATGTGATCACAATGGTACCCATATGGCAGAAGGGACCAAGAATACTCAAAATGAGTCAGTCTAGAATTTACAACTGAAGTAACTCGGCAAGTTTAACACCTTGCAAAGTTTTAAAGATGATGCCATATTACGCTCAGAGAAAGTGCAATTCTATCAACAAACTGTCTAGAAAATGCAGCAATCACAAAGAACAAAATCTTTATTCTGAGCTGGATGATGCGGAATCCAATGGTAACTTCAAGGAACTTCAAGAATTTATTGCTGTTAGAATATTATTTGGAAGGTATTGCTTCCAGACACTTCCACTTTTTCTTTATTCTTTCGTGGAATGTGGCAAGAACTGAGTTGAGGAGGAATTTCTTCAGCCAGAGGATGGTGAATCTGTGGAACTCATTGCCACAGAAAGCTGCAGAGGCCAAGTCATTGACTGTATTTAACACAGAGATAGATAGGCTCTTGATTAGTAAAGGGAGCAAAGGTTAAATGGAGAAGGCAGGAGAATGGGGTTGAGAAGCATATCAGCCAAAATCGAATGGTGGAGCAGACTCAATGGGTCAAAAGACCTAATTCTTACCCTTTATCTTCTGATCTTATGGTCTTCCTAATGCTTTACTGAAAGTGTTTGCAAAATGCATCATGCAAGATGGTAAATTAATTGTATTTGGATCCAAAGATCTATTGCAAGCACAATCCAATTATTCCAACATTAAGCATAAAAGACTTCTTCTAGCATTCTAGGTAGCAAAATT
This sequence comes from Rhincodon typus, assembly GCF_021869965.1. Lineage (NCBI taxonomy): Eukaryota > Metazoa > Chordata > Chondrichthyes > Orectolobiformes > Rhincodontidae > Rhincodon > Rhincodon typus. The sequence goes on from NC_063332.1 coordinate 120,738,229, forward strand.
CCACACATCACTGTTTAGTAAGTAATTTATCATAGAAACCAATCCCAAACCCGAAACGTTGACTGCTCCTTTTCTGCAGATGCTGCCCAGTTTGCTGTGTTCTTCCAGCCTCCTGTTTGTCTATAATAGAAGGGGTGCCAGATACTCTCAGATGTTTCTGGCAGTAAAGAGATGAGCTACATATCTAAATATCTTAATAAGTGTTATAGTCAAAGGAAAACAAGTTCTTATGCCAAAACTCCCCACCAGGACACAATATCGTAACTCAAACAATGAGATATGGGAATAGAGCAGTTGAGATAACTGGCTGGTGATACTGTCTATTGGCTAGGGACTAAGGGTGACATCGATTAGCGAGAATGTATGGCCAGGACTGCCAGCCCTTGGTCCACACAAGATTCTAATTGTTCATTCGTTCAAAATCATCACAGATCTATTTCCCATGAGTAGCCACATCTTTGTCTTAGTCACCGATTATTTGTTCAAATATCCAATTGTCAGACAAACAATGCACATTTCAAGTATGTTGCGTTAACTGCAATATTCAGTCAGTTCTGTGCACTGAAAGAAATCATTTCTAATAATGGGCCGCAGTTAATGGGTAGCTACTTCAGCGAGATGTATGCCAAATGGGCATGAACTATGTAACATTCTCAGCATGCTATCTCAGATCAATTAGTTTCAGTGAGTGAATAGTTCATATAATTAAACCACTTGTGCTGAAATGTTTGGAAAAAGAAACAAGATTTTCATGTTGCCACATAAAAATAGCAAAGATCTTTTCCCTAGGGTGGGGCAATTCAGAACTAGACGGCATAGGTTTCAGAGAAAGAAAGAGAAAGACGTAAAAGGGACCTGAGGGATAACGCTTTCATACAGAGGTTGAGTCATATGTGGAATGAACTGCCAGAGGAAGTGATAGATGCAGGTAACTAAATTAAAAGACATTTGTCAGGTACACGAATAGGAAAGGTTTAGAGAGATATGGGCCAAATGCAAGCAAGTGGTACTGGTTTAGTTTTGGAAACTTGTTTGGCATGGACAAGTTGGAACAAAAGTCTGTTTACATGCTATATGGCTCGATTACTCTATACGGTTTCCATCAACATCAGAGTTCAGAAGATAAATGAGAATGGTAATTTCAAGCCACAATCTAACCACATTCTCCAAGTTGCAAGATACACTACTTCGCAACAAACTAGAGACAATGAAAATGGTGCATGACTGGCGTGTTGACGAGCGACTACATAGTGAAAAAAAATTATCCTATCACCATCCCACCTACCTTCCCCAGCCCCACCCCTCCTCTCTATCTATTTCAGTGCTCCCTTCCCCCTCTCCCATTTCTGAAGAAGCGTCCTGACCCAAAACGTCACCTTTACTGTTCCTCTGATGCTGCCTGGCTTTCTGTGTTCCTCCAGCTCCACACTGTGTTATCTCTGACTCCAGCATCGGCAGCTCTTACTATCTCCTCATACACCCTGCACCTACTTCCAAGATGAAACTTGGGACTCTGATTGTTTTTCAACTTCTTGTTCAATTGAGGACTTACATGGAAGGGCAGTGGCTGCCAGTAATACTATTTTATACTTGTTACATATTGATTTAGTCTCCTTTAATAAAATATTGTGGAAGGTCTGCGGTGATCTTAAAAAAATAATTTTTGAGCAGCATTGGATAAATCTAGTCGCTTAACTCAAAAGCGAGACATAGTTTGTTGGTTTTTGAATATATGGGAAATGGATTGTGTACACCTACAACATTTTCTGTTTTTATTACATAGAACATTTAAATTATTTATGAATGATTTTGAAAGCACAACATTTTGTATCATGTTGCTTCAATTCGATTAATAATAATTCTGATGCTGAGTAACGAGGTTCATACTTCGAGGTCACCAGATGTATCTGCATTTAAATAACACATTAAATAATGTAAATGATTTGCTTATTATTCTACAGTTCATGTAAATGTCAGTCTAACATGCTGTGGGTTGTGTGTAAGCTTACATGTTTCTCTGTACATAATTTTCTACAGGAAATGACAGTGAGTTTGATAAGTACTGAAAGCATTGCTAACTTGTAATAAAAGTATGCCGAAAAATAATTTTTATGAGTATTTTAATTAATTTAGACAAATCTGAACAATGAAAGAAATATCATTGCAATATCTCTTATAATGAGCTTTTCTCTCATTTGGGTGACAGCCTTTCAGTTGTAAATTGATTATTTTGTTGACTTGAAATGACACAATTTTCTCTTTTTTTTCTGCAATCTCAATTTGAAATCTGATTGTATTCAAGACTAAATTTCAAAAGCAGGTATCATTATTTGCTTGAATGCATGCAATTAGACCAGGTCAATATGTGACCGGGTCAATCATTCACTTGCGTTTGGTCAATAAGTTACAGTGGTTCTGGAAATAAGGATGGCAGGAGATATTTCTGTTGGTCAAAGTTTTGTTCTAGCAATGGGACTCCAAACAATGTACCCAAATATAAGCCCCAGCTGACTCTGAGAGCAATGGCTACATTTTCTCAATAGGAAAGACAAGTAGTTGGTTGCTTGCTGATGGGACTACTGTCCCAATTAAAGGATGGCAGTTCCACCAGCTTAATGCCAGGAGTTGCCAGCCACCTGGAGCTGGCAGCTCAGCAGGCTCAACAGTGCCACTTCCAGCAGTGGCCACTGCTGTGGCAGCAATACCAAGAAGAGGACACCTTAATGAATGAGGCACACCTGACCATAGGTAAATGGGGTTGGGGTTGCCAGGTCCTTCCTCCATTGAGGGGAGAGGTGTTGTTGAGCATCATTAGCATCATTGCTGTGAGGCCATTGTCACTGGGGAGCCCTTCCATGGGTGAAGGAGTGCCCATACATGATGGCACAACAGGAATGCACAAAAGCCTGCCAGATTTCACTGGATGGTCTCCTGTGTGGCAGTGGTACCCCTTCCTGGAAGGACTCAAGACGTTTGCAGAGTCAGCCTGATATTGGCAACATTAGTGCCCAGACTGACCTCTCAGAGGGTGGGCAATTTGCCAATGTTCCTGCTGCTGGCAAAATGGCATTGCAGCAGCAAGACATCAGGTGCCCCTCGTCCTGTGGCATTTTGCATTCCTTCCTGCCTCCCAGTCTGATCCGAAGGAATTTGACCCAAATTAGTTTATGGAGCTGAAAATGAAATCACAGCAATAACCAGCTGATACCTGAAGAGTCTCAGTGTAAGCAGGAAACCCCACTGAGCAGAGGCAAACTGCCAATTAGAATGTGTTAAAAAGCAATTAGCAGCAGCCTCTACCATGACATTCAAATTCAGTTCTGCGCAGGCATTTCTTTGGTCCGGTCAAATTTGCAAGTGAAAGCAAGATGAGAGGACTAACACAAGTTGAGAGATTTCGGACAAATTATAGGCACAAGATCCTTGAAGTCCCCACAGCTGCTTCTTTGCCTAAATTTAAGATGTTTTAAAAATATTTGTTCATGGGATGTGGGTGTCACTGGATTTAATGGCACTTATTGCCCATCCCAAACTGCCTTGAGAAGGTGATAATGAGCCACCTTCTTGTAACATTGAACCCCATGCGGTGTAATAACACCATGGTGCTGCACAGAAAAGAGTTTCAGGATTTTGACCCAGAAACACTGACATATTTCCAAGTCAAGGTGTGTCGATTAGAGGGGAAAGTGCAGATGGTGGCGTTCCCATGCATCTGCTACCCTTGTCCTCCTCATTGATAAAGTTGCAAATCTGGAAGGTGCTGTCAAAGGAGGCTCGGTGAGTTGCTTTTGTGCATCTTACTGATGATACACCCTGCTGCCACTGTCCATCACTGTGCAATGGAGGGACTAAAGATTGAAGCTAATGGATGGGGTGCCATTTGATTGAACATTTTTTGTCCTGGACAGTGTTGAGCACCGTGAGTGTTATTGCACTCATTTGGTCAAGTGGAGTCCTTTCACACTCCTGACTTAGAGGCATCATACCATCGCAGAACAAGTTGATTCAAAAACACCTACCCTTACAAGGTCCTGGAGCTGAGATTGTTAATCTCTTGCAATCCACAACTAACTCGACTCAAACCAGTGGAGAGTTTTCTTTTATTCTCCCTGATTCCCATTGACTCCAGTTTTGCTAACATTCCTTGACGTCATACTCAGTGAAATGGTGCCTCTCGGATCAGAGAGGCCAAGACATCGCAAGAGGGAGGTCAATAAGAAGAGTTCCAGTGGGTAAAGGAGCACGAGCGGCGATGGGGGAGCAGGCAGCTAAACAACTTCTGATGAGAGGGAGAATGAGACCCTAGAGTGATGTTACAGCCAAGCCAGGGAGTGATTGGCTATTTGAAGGGTGAGTATAATGCTTACATTTTCTTACTCTAATCAATTAACCTGTTGAAATTGCTACACTTACAGTGTTAGTGTGTGTTATTGAGAATTAGATTTAGTTTTTTTGTGCGTGGGTAATTTTTGAGTTAATTAAAGCGATGGTAGGCCAGTTCTCTCAAGCAGTATGCTCCATCTGTAACATGTGGAAGTTTTTGGATGCTGTTTGCATTTACAAGCACCACATTAGCAGGAGGTGCCTTCCGTACCTCCAACTCGAGCACTGGTTTATGCAGCTTGAACAAAGACTAGAGGTGCTGAGGAGCATCTGAGAGAATGAGAGTTAATGTGGATAGTGCGTACAAGGCAGTGGTCACCCCACAGTGCGGGCTGCAGGAGGATAGGTGTGACTGCCGCAGGCCAGCATAAGGTGGGGCAGGTAGTGCAGGCCATCCCAATAGCCAACTGGTTCTCTGTGCTGAGTTCTGACAATGTTGACAGTGCCTCACGGAATTGCAGCCAAAGCAAAACCCGCAGCACCGTGGGTCACTCAGCTGCACAGAGTAGGGACAAAAAGGTGGTTAGGACTGTAGAGATAGGAGACTCAATCATTAGGGTAACAGAAAGGCTCTTCTACAGCCACTCTAGCAACAGCAGGATGGACTGGTGCCTCCCTGGTGCAAGGGTTCTGCAAGTTACTGAGCGGCTGCAGGGCATTTTGTGGAGGGGAAGGGAACCAGCCAGTGGTTGTCGTACATGTTGGTAACAACAACACAGGTAAGAGGAGGGATGAGGTCCTGAAGGCTGAATTTAAGGATTTAGGAGCCAGAAGAGGGTAGGAATTGGCAGATTAGGCAGTTTAATACATGGTTGGGGGATTGGTGTAGGAAAAAGGGCTTTACATGTCTGAATAACTGGGATCATTTCTGGGGAAGGTGGGACCTGTTCAAGTGGGACAGTCTTCACTCAAACAGTGAAGGGACCAGTACTCTTGCAGGTGGTTTTGCTGGAACTGTTGGGTGGACTTTAAAATTAGTTTGTCAGGGGAATGGGAACATATGGAGAGGCTCTCAGTTAGCTAGAGTGGTTGAGGGCTTAAGAAGCAAGAGAATCAAGACAGTGAACAAAAAGCAAGACGCAGCTGACCGGAGTAGCATTAAGATAAGTGGAAACCAGGTAGTGACAGAAAAAGTAAGAATGCTTGAAAACAAAGGTTCTTCTGGTGGAAGTGTTAAGATTCAAAAGGAAGGAATAAAAATGAGCATAAGGGCATTTTACCTGAATGCTTGTAACATGCGAAACAAGGTAGATGTGTTGACGGTACAAATCACTGCAAATTGGTATGATTTAGTGGCCATTATAGAGACATTGTTGCAGGTTGGTCATGACTGGGAATTAAATATCCAGGGTATCAGACTTTTCAGAAGGATAGCCTGGAAAGAAAGGGAGGTGGTGTAGCTCTCATATTTAAAGATGACATCATTAGGGTAACAGAAAGGCTCTTCTACAGCCACTCTAGATGATATAGGTTCTATGGAGAAAAAATGGTTGAATCAATGTAGATGGAAACTTAAAATAGTACAGGGAAAAAGTCAATTATAGGCGTAGTTTATATGCCACCAAATAATAACATCATGGTAGGGTGGGAAATAAACAAAGAAATAACTGATGCATGTCAAAATGGTACGGCAATTATCATGGGCGATTTTAATCTACATGCTGATTGGTCAAACCAAGTCAGTCAAGGCAGTCTTGAAGAGGAGTTCATAGAATGTATCCACGATAGTTTCCTCAAACAGTATGTAATGGAACCTACAAGGGAGTATGTTATCCAAAATCTGGTCCTGTGCAATGATACAGGAATAACTAATGCTCTCATAGTTAGAATTCCTCTCAGAAGGAGCTGTCACAGTATGGGTGAATTTAAAATACAGTTGGAGGGTGAGAAGCTAAAATCCAATACCAGTGTCTTGTACTTAAACAAAGGACACTACAATGGGATAAGGGAGGAGTTGGCTAAGGTAGACTGGGAGCAAAGACTATGTGGTGGGGCAATTGAGGAGCAGTGGAGGACTTTCAAAGTGATTTTTTACGGTGTTCAGCAAACATACTTATCAGCGAAAAGGAAGAACCGTAGGAAAAGAGATGATCAGCCATGGATAACTAAGGAAATAAAGGAGGGTACCAAATTGAAAGCTAATGCATACAATGTGGCAAAGATCAGTGGGAAACTAGAGGATTTGGAAATATTTAAAGGTCAACAGAAAGCCACAAAAAAGGCTATAAAGAAAGGTAAGATAGTTTATGAGAGTAAACTAGCTCCGAATTTAAAAGCAGATAGCAAAAGTTTCTACAAATATATAAAATGGACGAGTGGCTAAGGTATCCACTGGTCCTTTAGAGGAATGGTAGGAGGATTTAATAATAGGAAATGAGGAAACGCTGAGCTGTTGAGCAGATATTTTATATCGATCTTCACATTGAAAAACACAAATAACATGCCAATAATTGATGACAAGGATGCGATGGCAGGTGAGGACCTAAAAACAATCATTATCACTAAAGACGTAGTCTTGGGCAAGCTAATAGGGCTAAAGGTAGACAAGTCTGCTAACCATAATGGCATGCATCCCAGGGTACTAAAAGTGATGGCAGGGGAAATAGCAGATGCGCTTGTTGTAATTTACCAAAATTCGGTGGACTCTGGAGCGGCTCGGGCAGATTGGAAAACAGCAAATGTGAGTCCACTGTTTAAGAAAGGAGGTAGACAAAAGGCAGGTAGTTATAAGTGTGTTTGCTTAATGTCTGTAGTGGGGAAAGTGCTTGAATCTACCATTAAGGAAGAAGTAGTGAGACATCTGGATATAGATTGTCCCATCAGCAGATGTAGCATGAGTTCATAAAAGGCAGGTCATGTTTAACTAATTTATTGGAATTCTTTGAGGACATTATGAATATGGTCGACAATGGGGAACTGGTGGATATGGTGTATTTGGATTTCTAGAAGACATTCAACAAGGTACAGCACAAAAGGCTGTTGCATAAGATAAACGTGCACAGCATTAGAGTCACAAATTAACATGCTTAGAGGTTTGGTTAACTAACAGAAAGCAAAGAATGGGGATGAATGGGTGTTTTTCTGGTTGGAGATCAGTGGCTAGTGGTGTGCCTCAGGGATCAATGTTGGGACTGTAATTGTTTACAATTTACATCGATCGTTTGGTGTTGGGGATCAAGTGTATTGTGTCAAAGTTTGCAGTTGACAATAAGGTGAGTGGTAAAGCAAATCGTGCAGAGGACACTGAAAGTCTGCAGAGGGATATAGATAGGTTACATGTGCGGGCAAGGGTCTGGTAAATGAAATACAATGTTGGTAAATGTGAGGTCATCCATTTTGGTAGGAATAACAGCAAAATGGACAATTATTTAAATGGTGAAAAATTGCAGTATGCTGCTGTGCAGAGGGACCTGGGTGGCCTTGTGCATGAATCACAAAAAGTTGGTTTGCAGGTGCAGCAGGTTGTTAATAAAACAACTGGAATATTGTCCTTCATTGCTAGAGGGAGGGAGGTTATGCTGCAGCTGTATAGAGTGCTGGTGAGGCCATACCTGGAGCACTATGTGCAGTTTTGGTCTCCTTACTTGAGAAAGGATGTACTGGCGCTGGTGGGGGTGCAGACGAAGTTCACTAGGTTGATTCCAGAGTTGAGAGGGTTGCCTCTTGAGGAGAGTTGAGTAGACTGGGACTGTACTTATTGCAATTTAGAAGAATGAGGAGGGATCTCACAGGAACATATAAAATTATGAAGGGAATAGATAAGATAGAGCCAGAAAGTTTGTTTCACTGGCAGGTGAAACTAGAACAAGGGGACATAGCCTGAAAATAAAAGGGAGCAGAGTTAGGACTGAATTGAGGAGGAACTTCTTCTCCCAAACCGTTGTGAGTCGGTAGAATTCCCTGCCCAGTGAAGTAGTTGAGGCTACCTCGTTGAATGTTTTTAAGGCAAAGATAGGTAGATTGTTGAATAGTAAAGGAATTAAGGGTTATGGTGAAAGGGCGGGTAAGTGGAGCTGAGTCCCCAAAAAGTTCAGCCATGATCTTATTGAATGGCAGAGCAGGCTCGAGGGGCCAGATGGCCTATTCCTGCTCCTATTTCTTATGTTCTTATGTACTCTCAAGTCAGCTCTGACATTCAGCTCTTTTGTTCAAGTTTTGGTCAAGATTGTAACCATGTCACAAGCTGAGTAGGCCAGGCTGTTGATCATCTATGGTCAAGGTAATTCAGTCTGAGAAATGTTGTGCCAGAGTAAGCTTGTAAAGGGAGATGGAGGGAATTGAGTTCAGATCCATATTAGGGTAGACCTCGGTATACCACATCACTCACCCTTCCTGCTGTGGTTAAGTTAATTAAGCCTCATTTAGCCCCGAATTCAGGACCACATCCCCGCCATGTTGCTCTTTCTAATGGGCATCATCACCTTGTTAGCATGGAGGAGATTCACACTGCGGATGCTTACAGTCCACAGCATTAACTCATGGGAGATATCAAAAAAGGAAGTTGTTGTGTTGCAATGTTGAATCCATTGTTGTAGCACTTCAAGAATATTTCAACTTTCATCTTCTTAAAGATTCTTAAAATAACTCAGCTGAAATAGATTCATCATTGTGTGCCCTCACAGTAATTTGGTTGGACATTGGAAAGACGGATGCTAATATTTAGGCTATATTAAAAAGTCACTGGCGAAACACATTGTGGAATGTTCCATGTTCCTCACCTTCTACTGGGAGTCCCCGCTGCCGGACCAAATAGTTAAAATGCAGCCCACTATTCTACAGTTGATATCAGAGAAGAGAGTATAATGGTGAAATTAGAGCTAGGCCATTCAGGGGCAATGTTAGGGAGCATGTTTTATTATTTAAAGAATTAAGGAAGCCTGGGCACTCTTGCACAAAATGTTCATTCAGGTTAGGTCAAACGAAAGCTATGAAAAGTTTGATTGATTCAGTTTTGTTAAGCAACGAAATAAAGAGTTGAAGAGAACTAATCTAGGATAACCATAATCCAACTGAATGGTAGTACAGGCTTGAGGGGCCAAATAGCCTGCCTTTTGTTCCTCTGTTTTCATGAAAGATTTGGACATCTGTTTCCAAATTAACCACTCTCCTCCAGTGCAACAGCTGTTGATGTCCAGACACGTTGGGTAAGATCAGGCCAATTATTTAGCTGTTTTCCATAATCATGTAGCTACCATGGATGTTTTTAACCAGAGATGCTCTGCTCATGGTGGCATTTCCAAGTTTCAAACAAGCAAGTGATGGATGATGGAGCACATTTCTCTTCTCACAAGCCAGTTTATTCTAACTGCAGACTTAATACGCTTCTTTGGACAGACAACTGCCAGACTCAGATAATTTTGTTCCTTTGTAACACAATCCAAGCAATATCAGTGTGATCACTGTGAACCTCAGCCACTGACTCTATCATTGTTGCCATAATAATTCTGTTTGTAACTGTAATGAGGAATTCAGAGCTCATAACACATCCTTAATGAACACCACATGAGTCACAAAGTACCAAGTTTCGCTGGATTCCAAGATGAATTCTGTTGGTCGAATTTATTGTGTAGCAATTCAATCATTGACATTTCGCTTCCTGCCTGCAGTAGCAACAGCCATCAAGCCTTGCAATTGATTGAATAAAAGGGCTTTCGGAAATCAACAAAGGCTGTGGAAAACTGTGTGCTGAAACTCCAGGCATCTTTGTGCCAGTGCTCTGATTACAAACATTATGTTAATGGTACCTGGAACAGTGTGGCATGAAACTGAACTGTTATAACTGCTATTGGGACGAGAGGTTTTGCATCTGTTGACCTGGATTGATGTCAATACTTCTACTAAAACTGATAGTAACAAAATCTCATGAGAAGTGGAACAATTGAACAGATAATTCATAGGCAGTAAGATTGAATTTCTTCTGCCTGCCATGTGCATCGAACAGATAGTGTAATTGAGCGACAATTTATGACCACCAAATTAGATTCTATCTGTGTTGATATAACAGCAGCCTTGGAATCTTTCAGTGCATGTGATGTTATCTGATCCAAGACAGAGCATTTTCAAAACAGTTTATCTGGTTTCCATCTGTTTCCTCTCATACCCTCTCTGACCTGATCTAAGAAATCCAGGAACAGTAGATCATTTGTCGCTCATGTCTATTCTGCCAATCGCTGAAAATATGGTTAATCTGTGATCTAACTCCAAACATCTAACTTTGCTCTGTATTCCTTAACATCTTTGATTCATAAAAGTCTTATTAATCTCAGATTTCAAATTAGCAGTTCATCTAGGATCAAGTGCTATTTGTGAAAGAGAGTTTCAAATTTCTACCATCCAATTAATTTCACTCCTGAAAGGATGGGCTCCAATTCTAGTCTTTGCCTTTTGTTCCTAGATTCTCAATCATTACACATTCTTCAGGAGAGCTATCTCCTGGCAATTCAGCAGTTTCTGTCTCTCACCCTTTCAAATTTGTCAGCATTTACTTTTTGTAAAAGAAAACCTACTCATGACTTCTTTCCTTAAAAACTAACGCCCCAACTCCAATCTTCTTTCTTTTACAAAGTCGTTGAACATGCATTTTCTTCCACTTCTTTTCCCAAGTCTTCCCAAATCTTCATGTTTGAACCTCTCCTTTCAAGCTTCCATGCCTGCAGCTGGTCCTAAAATATCGCTAGCAAAATTGTAATAACATTTTTTGTGGCAGTATCTGTTATTGTATCCCTGTTTATTCTTTCCCCACCCTACCTTTTGATAGGATTGACAACATGGCATTTGATGGGATTGACAACACCATTGCCAGACTATTAATCCAGAAACTCAGCTAATGTTTTGCGGTAACAAGGTGTAGAGCTGGATGAACACAGCAGGCCAAGCAGCATCAGAGGAGCAGGAAAGCTGACGTTTCGGGCCTCGACCCATCTTCAGAAATGGGGGAGCGGAAGGGGGTTCTGAAATAAATATGGAGAGACGAGGAGGCGGATAGAAGATGGATAGTTGGCAGTGGGAGAGAGATCTACTGAGGTCTTTCCGGAGGGTAACTTCTTTAAGGTAGGCATCCTTAGAAGATGCTTCGCAGTGGGGTTAAAATTGTTTCAGAGATAGTAGGAACTGCCGATGCTGGAGAATCTGAGATAACAAGGTGTAGAGCTGGATGAACTGCTTGGCCTGCTGTGTTCATCCAGCTGTAAACCTTGTTATCTCAGATTCTCCACCTAATGTTTTGAGGACCCAGTTTCAAATCCTGCCATGGCAGATTGTGGAATTTGAATTCAGTAAAAAATCTGGAATTAAGGGTCTAGTGATGACCATGAAACCATTGTTGATTGTAGGAAAAACCCATCTAGTTTACTAACATCCTTTAGAGAGGGAAAACTGCCATCCTTCCCTGGTCTGGTTTATATGGGACTCCAGGCTCACAGCAATTTAGTTGACTCTTAACTGCCATCTGAACACTTATGGGTTGGGCATGAAATACTGGTCTATCCAGAGATGCCCACATCTTGTGAGTAAATGAAAAAAAAAATCCTCTCCTCTATTGCCAGCAGTCAGCAACCAGCCTTTTCTAATGAATCATGTTGGCAGCATCACCTGCAATTATTTCTCTTCTCACTCTGCACTGTTATCTTTGGAGTATGCTGATGACCTATCACAGAGCACCTCCTATGTCGCATTTCGCTGCTGCTCCAATTTGAATCATCTGAAGACGTAATATTAACTTTCACCTCTTTATTAATAATATGCAGCTCATCACAATTTCTCCTGGCCCCTCCTAATCAGATTGTGCCTTTGAGATCATTCTATGACATTTTGCTCAGTCAAAATTCCTTTCCATTAAGCATTGAGATGATTTTTCGAAACCCCACTACAGATTTCATTTCTTGCGATTGATTTCGTCTAACTTCCTGATGTCTCCATCTGACCTAGATTGTTCATAACCTTAGCCTGTAATGAATTTCTGGCCCTAGGACCCTTCATAATGACAATTGCATTTAACCTTGCCTTAGCCATATGACCTAGAATATGAGGAGATGTTATCTATAGGTTCACTTCAAGCTTTCTGTGACAGGTGGGGCTATTACAAAATTAACTGAAGAAATTTAAAACTAGAATTTTATCATTTGATTTTAATTTTGTGAGGTTGCCCCATAATTTAGTGGCAGGGTTCTCCAAAGGATAGTTCTTGAAGATTGTTTGGAAGAATTCAGTGGGACTGGCGTCATTATGCAATCCAAAAATATATCCATCTCATGTGTAGCTATCTCTATGATATCAAGGATTTGTTCCACTGGTTTGAACTTGCAGCAGGAGAGGTTGGAGAGAACGCTGTCTGCCATGAATTAGAGGGGTAAAACAAAACTGTCATAAGAATAGCAGCTGTTATGTTTGACCTAGAAACAAAAGCACGCCTTTGAGAGAGTGATGACCAGTACACATACAACAATTAAAAAATATTCAACAGTGATGTAATTCAGACTATCCTGATGATAGATGTATGTGTAGAGAGATTGCACAGCCATAGTGAAGAGGTGTTGGCTAGGAACAGAAAATTGGAAATTGTGGAACCAACATAAGACTTGAGAAGGATCACGAATATGAGTGGGAAGTAACTGAACAAGGAGGCAAGAAATAGAGTGGGGATAGGAAGAAATAAATTCAGTGGGGCAGTAACAGGCTGAAATGATGTGTCTGCCATGGCATTCCTGTTTGTGAATTTTGGAAAGGAGGTAGAACCACCCCGTTAATGAATATAGGAAAGAATAAAGGAAAGAGAAGTGGGGTCTGTAAGGTTGGGGGACTATGAGTTGGGAGGTTGTGGAGGAGTGATCTCTGGAAGACATGACATCAGTAAAAATCCTAGAAACTTCAGCCTGATGTTCAACAGTGAGGCCATGATCTGGGGTGAGCTGGGACAAAGTGTTTGAGAGTTCATAAGTTCACAAGATATAGGAGCAGAATAAGCCCATTTGGGGTCTGCTCTATCATTTGATCACAGCTGATATGCTCCTCACCCCCATTTTCCTGCCTTCTCCCCATAACCCTTCAACCCATTACCAATTAAAAATCTATCTAACTCCCCCTTAAATTTACGCACAGTCCCATCATCCACTGCAATTTGGAGTAGCGAATTCCACAGATTCACAATCCTCTGGGAGAAGTAATTTCTCCTCAACTCTGTTTTAAATTTGCTACCCTTTATCCTAAGACAATGACCCCTTGTCTTGGAATGCCCCACAAGAGGAAGTATCCACTCCATGTCTATCTTATCTATACCTTCTATCATCTTTAATACCTCAATTTGATTTACCTTCATTCTTCTAAATTCCAGAGAGTATAGGCCTAAACTGTTTCATCTCTCTTCATATGACAAACCCCTCATCTCTGGGATCAATCTAGTCAACGTCCTCTGAACTGTCTCCAATGTCACCACATCTTTCCTCAAATAATGGGAGCAAAATTGTACACAATACTCCAGGTGTGATCTCACCAATGCCTTGTATAGTTGCAACAATACTTCCTTACTTTTATATTCTATTACTTTAGCAATAAAAACCAACATTCCATTTGCTTTCTTTATTATCTGCTGTACCTGCATATGCTATTTTTCTGTGACTCATGAACGATGACACCCAGTTCCCTACACCAGAGCACTCCGAAGTCCCTCCCCATTTAGATAATAGGTTGCCTTCCATTTTTCTGACCAAAATGCATGACCTCACACTTATCCATGTTAAACTCCATCTGCCACATTTTGGCCCATGCTCCTAACCTATCTATATCCATTTGTAAATTTCTTATTTCTTCATTGCAATTTACCGTCAAACCTATTTTTATGTTGTCCGCAAATTTGGCTATAGAGCCTTCTATCCCTGTATCTAAGTCATTAATGTAGATTGTAAATAGCTGGGGTCCAAGGGCAGAACCCTATGACGCCCCACTAGACACATCTTGCCATCCAGGAAAAAAACCATTTATCCTGACTCTCTGTCTTTTGTCCTTCAGCCAGTCACCTATTCAAGGTAATAAATGACGCCTAATCCCATATGATCCAACCTTGTGAATTAACCTTTTGTGCGGCAACTTATCCAACGCCTTCCAGAAGTCCAGATGTATTACATCTACAAGATCCCCACTATCTACTTTGCTTGGTGCATCTTCAAATACCTCTCACAAATTAGTCAAACATGATTTACCCTTCATAAAACCATGCTGACTCTGATGGATAGTTTTTTGACTTTCCAAATATCCTGATATTGCTTCCTTGATAATTGATTCTAACACTTTGCCAACAACAGATGTTAAACTAACTGGCCTGTAATTTCCCATATGTTGCCTCCCTCTCTTTTTGAATAAGGGCATTACATTAGCATTTTTACAATCCACTGGAATCTTTCCCATGTCCAGGGAATTTTGGAATATTGTAACCAATTGATCCACTATTTCCACCTCCACTTCCTTTAATACCCTAGGATGTAGACCAGGGGGACTTGTCTGCCCTCAATCTTAATAGTTTGCTGAGTACTGTTTCCCTATCGATGTTGATTGTTCTAAATTTTACTCTTTCTATTGCCTCTATCTTGCCTGTTCCAATAGGCACTAGGCTTAATAACAAGATCTGGGTTAGACCTGAGGGAACAGAGTGCAGCATGTTAAAAGGGAGATAGGCCTGACTGGGTGAGAGGGACAGAGAAAGTAAAGCAATGTCACATCGGCAGTTCTTGACCAAAAGATCAAGTGCAGGCAATAGGTCAGAGACAGTGGTCCAGGTGAAGGGGAAAGTATTGGAGTATTGGAGACTATTGTACTTTTTCATATAAAGCTTTCTCCAATATTGTTTATGCAGGAGAGTTACAGTCCTGAACATGTCTGGATTGAAGTATCTCTGTTTAAAAACAATCCATATTTAACAATTCCACCACCCGAAGCATGATGGCACAACAAAGACATGCCCCCTCCTCACTCCTGTCAGTATTCTGAAGGGACCATTCCCTTGTAACTGTCCAGATCTACTCCTGAATCACCCCACCATCTTGTCCCATTCCCAAAGCACAGAAGGTGTAACACTTTGGCCTTTTACCAACTCTCTCCTCATCATCTGGTGCCCGAGACATTTCTGCCAGGTGCCAGCAAATGAGTTACTTGTACTTCTGTCAATTCACTTTACTGTATTCTTTATTCACCATGTGACCTCCTCTACTGAAGAGAGATCACATGCTAATTGTGTGACTGCTTTGCAGAACCCTTCCACTCAGCATGCAAATAGGGTTCCTAGATTCTAATTGCTTGCCATTTTTATTCACCGCTGAGCTGTCCTGCTCATTGTCCTGTCGCAGAGTTCCCAAGAAGCTCAAGACAAGCTTAAAGAACAGTATGTCAACTCCCATAGGCAGCTTGAAGCCTTCTGGACTCAGCATTGAGTTCAAACATTTTAGACGATGAACCGCCTGCTCTTCTTTGGCCAAATGCCAGTTTGGATCTCGTTTTCCATTTTTTTCACTTTCAGACGGAACAATTCAACATTCTAGCATTTTTGGCTCTCTCTGGACAAAATACTTTGTCTCTTTATTACAATCATTACCACTCCCTTTGCCTTTTGTTTCAAAATACCTTTGTTTTTTAATGTCTTTTGATCTCAACCCAATCATAGATTTTCCTTTTTATCCTTCCCCACTCCCCCAACAGCATGTAACCCATCACAATTTTACCCTCTTCCAGTTCGGTTCCTATTTAGATAGAGGCCTGGCTAAGAAGACATCGTTTCCAGCAAGCATAAATGAGCCATAATCCAAATCTAACTGATACCCTGTATAGATGGTATCACACTGACACTGAAATTCATATACATTACTCCTAGATAAAACTGATTCCTTAACTTGATATTGGAGAATATCACTGATGTCGTGAGTGTATAGAAGCAGTAAGCATAAAGCATGGCTATCTTCATCATTTGTTCATATTTTTGAAATAGTTTACCCTTACAGTGTAACTTGAGGGAGACTGGGCACTATTCAGGACAGAGAGTACAGGCCTTAGAGTGATTTGTGAATTTGCACAATGTACCATAAACAATGATCTGATCAGGGTGACCATTAAGATAGCTTTTATATTGTCTATTTCAGCATCAAGATTACACAGTAAGCTAATACCTCAGGTCATAAGGCCAATCTTTTAGCACATCGACCTGTATTTCCAGCAATACTCATATTACAATATGTAGTGGACATTTAATTATCAACACTCAATTTAAAGTAGATTTTTTTTCCATGTATTCTGTTCATGTGGCTTTTGACGGTGAAGATTACAGTACCTTGACAATTTGAATGCTGAGTGGTCTGTGAAACTCAAAAACAACAATAATAATTAGGATAAAACTTCAAACTTTCTGAAATCAATCATGAGTTCTAAAGGTTGATGTATGTGAATGTGTCATTTCTATCATGTTGTATGTGAAATAATTCAAATCAAATTCAAATATAAAATTTGATGAGGAGACCTTTGCTATAGATGCCTACCCTTACAATGCAAAGGTCTTCATGTTTAATTTATTTTGAAGAACTGTTAAACACAGGAAGTTAATCTTCCTAATAATGACGGCCAGGCATCTAGTTAATGAAACATTGTACAGCTAAACTAAACTTATAAAGATCTAATTACATGCTCACATTCTAAACCATTTTTTTAACTTCACCAGTATGAAAATTAAATAACCGTTGCAATTAGTTTTATTCAACTTAAAATGAAAATATAAATTATAGTAATTAGCTTGTTTATTCCAGGTGTATAAAGATGGTATTATTCTCGGATTATTGGTCAGCAGCACAACCCCAAAAAAACAGATTTTCAGCTTCAGCAAATCATAATAATTACTTTGGTGACTGCTGCAAATAGATGTCATCCATGCAAGAAAGCAAATTGGTTTTGATTGTGGATGGCATTTTTATGAGATAATTATCTTTCCTAGGAGTAAAGCTGCTGCCTGTGCTCTGTCTCCTACAGGATCTGTTGTCACCAATCTAGAAGATCTGGCAAGTTTCAGTGTTATAGCTCCATTTTCACTTGGCTAGAATCCTTTCATGTGACAGAAGTCTGACAAAGCATTGGCAACTTTCAGTCAGGTGGCATTCTTGGTGTATTGGTTAGACTGTAGGCTGGAAATCCAGCATCCCTTGTAAGGCTAAGGTTGCAATGTGGGTAGTCCTGACAATATGCATGTCTTACACAGGAAGTTATTGGTGATCTCAGACTCACAGATATTCCAATTATTTCCAAGTTCTTTTTATTGCTTTTTTTTTTTCAAACAGGATTTCTGACCAGAAGCCAGCTTGATTGACAGATTTGGCTCTGTGTTAGAATAGGATTGGCATGTTGAGTGGGGGTGGGCTAGGTTTCACTGGTGCCTGGCCTTTAAGAAAATCCACCTTCAAAATCTCAACATTTTGTTGCAACTCTTCCTGACAGCTGGCATCTGGCTTTGCAAACCACACACGTAGAAATCAGTTGGTTTGCTATAATCTCTGCTTCATAACATGTAATGTTGTCTTCCTCTCTCAAATAAACTAACCAACAGGGTAAAAAAAGAATCGACCATGAGTGTTTGCATATGATACCATTGTCGTTAACATGCCAGTATGCACCACAACAGATGCCAACGCTCAGGAATAGGTAAGTTTGTGTTGCTGAAGTAGAGGAAGGCAAGAGAGGTGGGTTAGAGAACTGCTTTTAGGATTGGTGTTTAAAAAAGTGGGGTACAGAAAAGGATTGATGACAAAGACATGGTGTCTGCTGCTTTATGTTCAAGGAGTGAGTCAGATTGTTGGGAGGGGGCTGGCACTTTAAGTTAGTGGGGACTGATCAGCAATGTAAAATGAATAATGGGGTGTGATCGTATGTGAGGTAGGATCAGCATTTGAGGGTTTATATTCACCATCATGACTGGTGGAAGTCAGTGATAACAGGGTATGGGTCTGATCATGGAGGCATTGGGACTCGATACTGACGGGACAGAGGTCTGATTGTGAAGAGGCTGGGAGTCAGTGGTCATGGGATAGGCGCCTGATCATGAAGGAGAGAGTCAGTGATCAGATGGGAGAAATCCCATCATAATTGGGTTAACAGTGATCGCAGCTGTAGTCAGGTGACCCTTGACCTCTAGGATTATTACAGAAACATTGACATTTTTTCATTACCATATATTAGAAACTTGAAATGTGCAATCCAAGTTTAAACTAGCCAGGCTTTGCAATTTGCAAACTGCTGAACTG
Organism: Rhincodon typus; assembly: GCF_021869965.1. Lineage (NCBI taxonomy): Eukaryota > Metazoa > Chordata > Chondrichthyes > Orectolobiformes > Rhincodontidae > Rhincodon > Rhincodon typus. The sequence goes on from NC_063332.1 coordinate 120,756,873, forward strand.
AGGCAGACAGTATTCATGTAGCCAGGCCTTGAACAATCAACTTCCTGTCGAAAGCTGACAGGTCTGGAACTGCCTGGCCGGGAACTAACGGTCACATTGTATCAGAATGAATCGTTGCTGCCACATCCAGTGAAGCTGCCTTGTTGGAAGAATGTTACACAAACTTGGTGGGCCCCAGCTCATAGTTCGCCAGAGGCACAGTGCGACAAGGGCAGCACTTGGCAATTGAAGGTTCAAAACCATGTTCTGTGACCTCCAAATATGGAAAGTAGTCCCCTCATTGGATCTTCCTGCCCCTGTCTGATGCTTGTGTTGGACATAGGGTGTAGAATCTTTGAGAAGGGCACAAAGATGGGGATAAAATGGGTAACCTGGACCCCTAGGTCTCTGCTTTTGCACCTTCTTCAATGGCTTCTCCAGAGAGCACCTTTAACTGGCAGCAAGCAGCACAGCTAGCAGTCTGAGCATCATCTGACTGAGCAGACCCAGAAACAGCATCTGAAATGACCCAAAGTCCAGAACCAGCCGTAGACGAGAGAAATCCAAATCAACGACTACAGATCCTGAAACATCAGCCAACCCTCAAAGACCAAGGAACAGCCTGTTCCAGCCTTATTAAATGAGTATTACCAGTCTTTTCAGACAAACAGTTCAACTACAGTTGTATGAACCTGTGAATAGGGTGTAGTAAATCCTTGGAAGTGTATGTCAGAAGTAGAAAGCTCATGGAAATTTGAGACTGCTTACTGAGTGATTTAAGACTATTTACTAAAGAGTCCTGTGAAGAAATTGGTAGATTTTAATAGAGTTTAATTAAAGTACAATAGTAGAGTCTTATAAATATTGTTTCTTCTTGATAAAATATTCAATAAAGTTGTGTTGGACCTTCCCCTGATTCTTGTCCCCTTAGTCTAACTCACCATGTAACATGCCTGAATTAAAAAGGGTTACTGCAAACTGGTCGTTAGTCAGGGTACATTTAGCCAGCTTTCACTTTACAATACAGGGATTTACCGTTTTGATGAGAAAAACAGGTTTAGCAAGTTCTTGCTCTGTAACAAATTCTGGGAAACTAATTTCTCCAAAGTAGTTTGTATTTTGAAGCTAGTAATTGCCCACTTCCTAACTTTGTTTTTAAACAGAGCTCTCATGTACCATGCCCTTGCTCTTTGTATGTATTCACCATTTTACACTCCTAAGTGCCATGGTTTGGATGTTGAAGAGAAGAGCTGTAGGATTCGGTGATGTTATTGGGAAGAAACATACAATATTTAACAAGATTTAATAAGAAAAAGAGATGCTGCACATGCTGGTAAAACATGGATTCCATCATTCCCCTTTTGAGCTCCTCTACTGGTGCATGACAGCTCTAAATAGACAAAATACATTGTGCAACTTTAAAGACAACTCAGCTACGAGCATTTTAAGGCATTCCAGGAGTGTATGGCATTGACTTACTACCATGCTCATTGAGGTGCATCTGTTATTGTGCTAACATTTTCTTGAACTCTTTGTGAATTTCAATACTGTATCCTTCCAATTTGCTGTCCTGTTTGGTTTGGTATCATCTAAAAATGTGATCACCCTTCTTCTTCTGTTGACTTTTGTCAGTACCTTTTAGAGAAAAGAAGCCATTTTTGAGAACACTGTAGCCTCAAGAAAAAAAATGTATTTATTTTCCAGTCTCACACTTTTGATCACATTTCAGTGACAAACCAGAGAATCCATGCATCTACACCTGGACCTATACATGTGATATCAGTGTTACAAAAGCATAACATGAAAACTTATGTCTAAATTTGATAGTATAATGTGAGTATACTTGCAAATGTAAGTTGAAAGCTTCCCTTGTTGAAAACATGTTTATGCTTTATCATTTTCAAACACGTTCTAAGAGACCTTTTACTTGCTTCACATATAATACCTTCCTTATCAGTAAATAAATCCACACGTTTTCCTAAGAAGACAGATGAATCTCAGTTCTGAAGAACAGTCACCAGACTGGAAAGGTTAACTCTGATTTCTCTAGACACATGCTGCCAGACCTGCTGAGCTTTTCCGGCAATTTCTGTTTTTGTTTATGATTTACAGCATCTGCAGTTCTTTCAGATTTTAGATGAATCTCCAGAATATTTACAGAATACCTCCCATGTCATAAGCAAAAATAAACACAAATTTTGAAACAAATAATTTAGTACTTCATTTATCTTGCTTTTAAAAATCTTTTGGTGGGCTTGATATGTAACAAATTACTACGGTGCTGTTAGACTCCAGATAATATAGACTTACAGGACAAACTCCTCTCATTAGCACAGCAGCTCTTTTGGGAAAGGGGAGGATTGCTGTGTTGAAGCCTGTAATTTGCAGTGGATGACCCATATTTACTAGAGTTCACCCTTAACTGCTGTCTTCTAATTTCATCAAACAAGCTTGCACATCATTCTGATAGCTTTATGTCACAACTGCAGCTTATAAATTGCTCAACTACTTTTTCAGCCATCACCATAAGACAATTATTTCTCTATTATTGATTTAACTTGTTCAATGCTTGTCCATTTGTTGTTGCTTTTATGGTCATTTTTTTCACCTGACTACTAGAGCTTTCTAAATTTAAATTCTCAGCTTGTTATAATAGGACTTGGACTGAGGGCTTCAAGAGCTGTGGACTCGAGAACAAGAAAAAGGAGGACCCTGTGCTTTTGTAATAGTGCAAGAGAAATAATGGGCACAGCAGCTTCATAAAGAGTGGGCCTGTATACCGATGAAGTTAGAGATAAAACAGCTTTAAAGCTGGAAATGTAGCATGAATGATCCTAGGCTTATAAAACGAGATACAAATGATATATAAACAAGCAATGCTTAAACTTTAAGTTAAATAAAATAAAAATTCACTGATCCTGACTTAATAACTAAAAGACATATGTTAAGGAAGGGAAAGGTTTTTCATAAGAATATGAGATTTGTATCCACCCTTATATCTAAGGAGGGATAGAAACTCAAGTCCAGTTCCTCTATAATTTCTATTCTTACTGCTCTCACTGTCCTTGGATGCATTCAGTCCAGATCTGGTGATCGATCAATTTTAAGCGCAAACAGCCATTCTAATGTGTCCTCCTTTTTCAATGGTGACCCATCCATTGTCTCTGCTACCCCTTCCTTTGCTTGGATGGGCAGAATCTTCTTTATTGATAAAGACTGATCTCTAACTCCATGCAAAAGGTCTCCTCTTGAGTCTTTAACTCACAACCAGTCCTTCTTTTCTGACCCTATTACAACTTGTATGCCTATGGTATATTTCGGTTTAATTACTTGTAAATTGCCAGTTGTTTCCTATACACATTATTTTCTTCTTCAGCTTGCTATTTACTTCCTGCATTATCCCAGATTTTGTTACCAACTGTTTTCTCTTTCTGCAAAAATACTGAACTATACCTGACTCATCTCTGTAAAAGCAAGTTTGTTACTAGCTTTGCCTTCCAATCTTTGGTTCCCCTTTAAACAGGACAGATCCATTCTCATGCCAGTGGAATTGGCCCTGCCTCATTTACATATTTAGGCTTTAGTTTGCTATGTACCCTTTTCCACAGCTAATCCGAATCCTGTAGTTATTTCCTAAATGTTTGCCTATTGACACTTGATCTGCTTGATCATTTAATTCCTTCAAACTAGATTCAACAATTACTCCTTACTCGTTGTGCCAGAACTATATTGATCAAAAAAATTATCCTGAACTCACTGTTTCCCCTGTCTGTCCTTTACACTATTAGGAATTTAATCTATGTTAGGATGGATGAAATGTCCTGTAATTACACCTTTATCTTTTTGAACTTTTCTGTAATTTCCCTACAAGTTCATTATTCCACGGAGGAGATCTGTTTTCTGAGGTGGGTCAATCACAGCCACCTCATTCATTTCATTAGGTTGGGACTGAGCTCTGCATTTCTAACCAGGAACTTTGATCCCACCTCCTTCAGAGATGTAGCGTATAACCCAATTTAACACAGTTAGACTGGAGAGCAGGAGAAGTTAAACCGCACCCCCTTTGCCAACATTAATTGTGCCATGATCTGAAATTTAAATGTCTAACAACACAGCCTGTGCCAGTGGGAAGGGTGCCAATCTTTCAAGTAGTTAGGACCCCAGAGTGCCAATTAAGTATGGTGTCAGTCGGATAGAGCATCAGGTGCATGGGGTTCCTGATATGTAGAGTGCCGAGTAGGTATAAGATGCCAGGATGCCAGGTAGGGAAGGTGGAGTGCTCCAGGCAGGTTGAGGGTGTGGGTGTTGAGGCTAATGGAATTCTGGGGCTGGCAGAGAGGTGTTGAGCCTGGCAGAAAGTGAGTTTTGGAAATGGTGGGTGGTGGTTACATGGGAGCAGTGTGATGGGAGATGTTGGGGAAGACAGAAAGGTGGGGCAGTGTGTCAGCCAGATGTGTCACAACAGAGTCAATTTTGTGACCTACATGCATGGCTTTATTGGAGTAGGAGGGTGTAATCTGAAGTTGCCAGTGGGGGTGAGGAGACTGGGTGTCATGGCAAAGGGGGTAGGGATATCATGTCCTGGAGGGTCAGGGTTGAATTGTGTTGGGTCGGAGGCATCTGATCAGGGTGAGGAATGGGTAGAGTCCGGGGATTCTTTGTTAGAGCCCTCAGTATCTGCCATAAGCCATTCTTTTTCACTCGTAACCTTTATGCCCCTTGTTGCCACTGCTTCCATGGTTTTGGTCTTACCCTTTGTCTTTCCAGGAACATATTTGCCCTCTATGCTATTTCCTCTTTGAATGCCACCCACTGTTCATTTTCATTTCTAAGTAACTGTTCCCAGTGCACTTGGGCCAAATTGTATCTTAGTAAAATTAGCCTTTCCCCAGTCTAGAACTCCAATGCCTGGTCCATTCTTATCCTTTCCCATCTCTAAATCTAACCAAGTTATGATCACTATCTCCATGGTCCCTTATTGATACACCTTCCCACCGCCTAGGCCCATTTCCAAATATTAGATCCAGAACTGCCTCTCCCTTGCTGGGCTTTCTGTGTACTGGCTAAAAGATTCTCTTGGAAGCAGCGGTAAGTTTCCCATCAATGGTGATTAAAGTTTGTTAAACTGTATTAATGGCCCAACACTCCTCGTTAATATTCAGCTTTACTGTGGCAGAGTGCAGAAAGTCATTGACCTTATTCCTTCAGTGTTAGGCATTCCTATAAAGGGCTGAGACTGCTTTGATCTGTGAGCAAGCTCAAATAGGTTTGCTGTCACAGCTTCCACTGATGGCCGTGAGGAAGAGGAATTCCTGGCTGTGCACCATTCCGTCCAGTAGGATCTCCAAATTCCTGAGCACAAAGTGACTCACCTGTTTCCTCTGTCTGCCATGTCCATGGCAAATGTCATGACGTATGCAGGGCAGTTCTAGACTGACAGAGATAGTAGGAACTGCAGATAGTAGGAATCTGAGATAACAAGGTGTAGAGCTGGATGAACACAGCAGGCCAAGCAGCATCAGAGGAGCAGGAAGGCTGATGTTTCAGGCATAGACCCTTCTTCAGAAAAGACTTCATCCAGACTGACAGCACTTGTTTGGGTACAAAACATGCACTTAAAGATGGTACAGATGTAAGGGATCCTGTTGTATAGCAGGATATCCTCTGTGTTGTGAGTTGCGGGAATGGCACATGGTAAGATGGGGCCAAAACCGAGATGCCACAGGAGTGGGATAAGTAGTTAATTGTTAAAGTTTGCTCAGGCATAACAAGAAGACCCGACCCAACTTGAATTTAGCCAAAATGTGTGAGATTAAGCCCATCTTAACTAAATAGAATATGGATCCTTGCCTTTACTCTTTTTCCTACTTAAGTACAGACTTAAAAACTCCTATTCTTGATTATGTCAGACAAACAAACACAATTCCTAACTATCAAGCAAAGCAATTTCATTTTAAATTTCTAAAATATTAATGATCTATGTAAAAGTTTTTTTTTAAGTTGTACTTGAAGTCTTTATTTAAATCAATACCCGGCCACAAGAGACAAGAGAGTAATGCAGACTAATTACTTACCTGCTGTCCTATTTCGATATTGTTGAAGCATCTCTGCTGCCAATCTGTCTATTTCTGTGCTCGCTGCTCCTTTTAAATTTGCTGCCACTGCTCCCATGTGCCACATAGGTCCTCTGCTTGTCCATGTGTTTCTGGGACGTCTCCACTTGCACTGCACCTTTTAACATTGCTGCTGCTGCTCCTGAGTCCGACACAGGTCGAAGACTATTTAGTAGCCGGTGTGAACCTTTTTTGAGCCACTTGCCCATTTCTCCCATAGCTTTGTGCAAGAGCTAATTAGTTTCACTCCCTCTGCCTTTTGCCACAGTCCTGCAATTATTTTCTTTCCACGTTATTATCCAATCCCTTTTGAAAGTCATGATTGGTTCTTTGTCCATCCCATTCTGAGGCATGCATTCCAGGTCCTATCAACTCACTACGTAAAAATGTTTACCTTTTGGCTCATCTGATTCTTTTGCCAGTCGCCTTGAATTGGGTTCATCTGATTTTTGACCCTCTGTCAATTGGAACAGTGTCTCCTTATCTTGATTTTAAACACTTCTATCAAGTTTTCAACTCTGGCTCATCCAATCTATCTTCATAACTGAAGTTCCACATCCATGGAACCATTCTTGCACATCTTTTTCAACACCCTCATTGAAGTTTTCATATCCTTTCTCAAGTGTGGTGTGCAGAAATGGTAACAATACTCCAGTTGAGGCCTTACAGTATTTTATAAAGTTTTATGAGAGCTTTCTTGTTTTGTGGTCAGTTCCTCTACTTATAATGCCCAGGATACATCTGTCTGGTTACCTATTTTCCCAATCAGTCCTTTGAAATATTAGCAATTTTCGCACAAATACTTCCAGATCCCTCCACTCTTGCACCTCCTTTAGAGTTGTGCCCTCTATTTCACATTGCCTTTCCTCATTCTTCCTAACAAAAAGCAAACCAACGGCTACATGGTACAATCAATACATTATTAACCAGAAATGAGTTAATTTCCTGGTGACCTGGGTTTGAATCCTGTTCTGGCAGATTGCGGAAATTGAATTCAATAAAAATCTGGAATTCAGAGCCAAATAATGCCGTCTTTAACCAGTCTGGCCAACAGTTGATTCATAATTGCCCTCTGGGTAATTAGGGATGGGCACTACACATTGACCTAGCTAATGACACCTGCATCCCATGAATGAATAAAAACAAGAAAAATTCAATTCACATTTCACCACATTAAATGTTGTGTCTATTCATTCTAATCCCTCTTGAAGTCTGTCATTGCCCTCTTCACGATTCAGGTTTTGTGTCAGCAGCTACTTTTGAAATTATACCCTACTCACCTAAATTGGAGTCGTTAATATGGATTTAAAGAACATAGAACAGAGAACATAGAACAGTACAGCACAGTACAGGCCCTTCGGCCCACGACATTGTGCCGAACTTTCACCTAAACCTAAGATCTATCTGACCTCCACCCTACCTTATACTATCATCCATATGCCTATCTAATTGCTGCTTAAATGCCCCTAATGAGGCCAACTCCACTACCCTCTCTGGCAATTCATTCCACGTCCCTACCACTCTCTGAGTAAAGAACCTACCTCTGACGTCTCCTCTGTATCTACTTCCACTCATTTTAAAACTATGCCCCCTTGTAATAGCTACCTCCACCCTGGGAAAAAGAAAATCGTCTTATACTCTCCCTTAGAGAGCTCCATTATATGCCTTCAACCAGACCAAAAAAAACCAACCCTTCATCACTCCTCTGTTTTCTATCATTTTAGTCTTCTTTATATCCAAGCTGATAGTTACTTTTGTTATATAAGTAATCCATACTGCTGCTCATCTTATTATATTGCTGTCTTTACAGCTCTTCACTGTAAGGTAGATTTTCTGCTATCATCATACTTCAGGTTAGGGAACTAAGTGGCCTGCTTGATTTGGTGTGGTAATGGAAAACCACTTGCTATTTTAATGAGAACAGATTGTTGTCTTAAGCAAGAAATACTTTATTACATAATAGCAACTATTTACAAGTTACACTGATATGATAATTATTGTTACAGTAACTATGAGGAGGATCTGGTTGTTTGGTCTCACTGCTTTAGGATTCTAAACTGTTCTCCCATCAAGATCTTTGAGATCATCATAAAGGGTAGTAATTAAAGCACTCCTCAATATTAACTCTTTCAGGCTTTATAAGCAACTTTTATTCCATGAACTTCAACTTTTCTACTGATTTAGCGAGCCAGTATGACATCCTTTGACCTGGAAGCAGTACAGCAGGAAAAATGTGTAATATTTTTGAATTTTGAAATATGTGAATATTTGAAAGGTGTGTTTACAAGTTTGCATCAATTATAACAAATCAATTGTATCTTTCTCAGCGAATTAGAAATACTGTCCAATGCAATCTAATAACCCTTGACTTGGAAACGCTACCACCAGGAAAGCATTTAAAATGTGGTTGCTTTTACTTTGTGCATCTGGGCACAAAGCAGAGCTAAAAGCAAAGGAGCTGAGGGGTGATTTAAAGCATCAGTGTGAAGAGGACCAGAAAGAAACTGAAAGAGGAACACATTGACTTTTTTGAAGAGAAGAAGCAACTCACACTCAGGAAAAGTTTTTTTTTCTCTCTATTTGGCGGGAAAGGAGGTAATTGGAGCTTTTCTGTCAACTGACTAAAAAGGTCTGAAACCTGGAAAGTTGAGTGCATAGCTCAGACAACCTGATGTGTTGGTATTTTCTAAATGAAGTGGTCAAACCATAAATTGGGGTATTAGTAGCTGATCAATTGAAAGGAACATTGGTAAATATCATCAGGATTGTTGAAGCTTGAGGAGAAAGTATTCAAAAAGTGTGACTTGCCAGTGATAATTGTACTCGTGAAACTTAGAGGTGATAATTGTTGTTGGATAGGATTCCTGACCAACCCCACATGAGTACAAAACAGCAGATTGTGCAACTATGCAGCTTCACAATAACAAACATGCTGAAAGGGAATGCTTGTGGTTATTGAGATAATCCTTGCTGTATTGACGGTGTAAAGTGAAATGTATCTTTTTAGTTAAAGCATCGTTTGCCCGTTAATTCCTGTTCAACTTACGTTGGTTCTGATTTGTGTCAAAATAAAAGTTACTAAAATTGAAATTTTCTTGGCAATTAGGAAGAAATTAGAGATAATGAGAAATGGACAAATTCTAAAAATTAGTCAAAGAATTTTGAGCAAATTTAACCAAGAAGATACAGTAGAATTAGGTGCAAAATAGAATCAGAAATTTTGGACTGAAATTACAATCTTTTAGTTAGGTGTCAGTTGTATTGACTTTTTAGAGGGTATTTTACTACAAAGCTGAGTGAGATTTCTCACTGTAACTTTCTGATCATGATTCATTGATTATGTAAGATAACAAGGTGTAGAGTTGGATGAACACAGCAGGCCAAGCAGCATGAGAGGAGCGGGAAGGCTGACATTTTGGGCCTAGACCCTTCTTCAGAAAT
>NC_063332.1:120771405-120838508 GCF_021869965.1 Rhincodon typus
CTCCCTACCTACACTCACCTTTACTGGCTCCATCCCCGCCTCTTCGACCTGTTTGTTTCCTCTCCACCTATCCTCTCCTCTATCCCTCTTCTATCCGCCTCCCACTCTCTCCCTATTTATTTCAAAACCCCCTTCCCCTCCCCCTTTTCTGATGAAGGGTCTAGGCCCGAAACGTCAGCCTCTCTGCTCCTATGATGCTGCTTGGCCTGCTGTGTTCATCCAGCCCTGCACCTTGTTGTCTCCCAGTTTACATATTCAGCTAACAAGGCAGTTTTGATGTTTTTGTCAAAACTAGGGTATCCTTTGGCGGATATCTGTGGAGGGCATTAGCACCATCCCATGCATAATACATTTCAAAGCTCTTCTGCAATCCAAATTAGCTGAGTGTAGACATCCTAGGCATTTTTTAAAAATTTTGTTATGTTAACTGGAAAAACAGTACAATGGAAGGAGTTTGACATTCCAGGAGGATGATGTCGTCCTTTATTTCCTGGTTACTGCTGAACAGATCTTACCCAAAACTATGGTTAACTGTCATCTTGTGATCAGCAGCAGCCATGTTCACAGTCCAGAGATGTGTATATTTGAAAAAAAAGAGGAGAGGAGATTTTTTTTCAAAAGTACAATTTAAGATTTCCTTTTATGCCTTCGGGCCATGACCGAAGAAAGTGACAATTCCTAAATGTTGGATTCGTAACATTGTAGCAGGGGAAAGCTATGAGTGTGCATTATTCCAAAGGACCTCAATAAAGCTTGGGAGATCTTTATACTCTATGCCAGCCATTGAAGAAATTTTGCCGCGACTTAGTACAGCAAAGGTTTTTACCGCCCTCTATGTGGAGGATGGTTACTGGCAATTGAAGCTGGATGAAAGCAATAGACTCTAGATGCCATTTGTGAGATACAGATCGTGGCACCTTTTGGCATGTCCACTGCACTGGAAAAGTATCAACATAGGCAGCATGAGACAGTGAGGGATCTTCACAGAGTGAAAGCTACCATGGACGATCTGCAAGACTCTGGGAGTGCAAACATATTGAAAGAGCGAATCCATTGTGTATCATATACTGGATCTAGTGTGACTATCACACCAAATGACGCTAAATTTGAACAACAAAAAGATGCAACTGAAGATACCTGAAGTCAAGTCCAAACACCATGTACTGACAGCAAAAGTACTTTTCCCCAATTCTGAAAAGGTGACAGCTGTTGCACAGATGCCATAACCAACAACCGTGAAAGCTGTACAACCATGTGTTGGCTTTGTGAACTACCTGGCAAAGTTGTCATCAGCGTGTGAACCACGACATAGCTCACTGGTATTTGCGCAGTGGTATTTGGGCCATAAAACAAGAAGCACTTTCCTTTAAATCAAACAACTAGCGATGCCAACTTACACATATGCCACAAAAAGACTTGAACACTTGAAAAGTGTGTGCAGAGACAGATATAGGTGGGACTTATTAGAATTAGCATACAGATTTTATTAGTGTGTGATATGTTCTGTAAAGAAAATTTATATATGTATATTTTCTTAATCGATGTATACTGGGTAACATGTAACTACAAGTGATTGTGCATGCAAATTCTTTTTGAGAAAAGGGGATGTTTGGAGAAATGCATTTATAAAGATGTTGTACACTTATGACTTAACATAGTCATGTGGCATTGTTGTCAATTCCTTTTATTTTACAACAAGCAGCCAGTTGAAGGATTTTGGTTGATTTCCAGGTTTGGCAACAAAATCCAGGCTGACAGGCCTAGGGTTTTATGGGGGGAAGTATGGGGAAAGGACAGGAACATTGGACAAGGAATTTTAGAGCAGCCATGACCCTATTGCATGATGGAGCAGGCTTGAGGAGCCAAATGGCCTATTCCTGTTCCTATTTCTTATGTTTTATAGTGTAAAGTATGTGTTTTTCTGGGGGCTGCCTGTATTTGAAGTATTGAGCCAAGATTCTGTCTGTCCAGCAGACATTATGAATCACGTTTGTAAAAGCACATGAAATTCTCACAGATAACAATCCCCCAACAAAGTAAAGCAGATTAACTGCTGGCTCAGCTGATTGCTTTTTGTGGGTCCTTGTGGGAGAACTGGTATTTGCATTTCAAAGCATTAAATTTTCTGTGAAGTACATTGAAAGACTGTAGAAACATGATTAATACCATATAAATGTGAATCCTTTCTATTTTCCTCTTCAAAAATAGCAGTCTCAAACAAAAATGATATTACCTTTCCTATAAAGGTCAAATTGCTCAGTTTTAGGTAACCAAGTCAATTAATTAGCGACAATTGCAATGACTGGCCAAATTATTTATAGATTCACTGTACACGTTATGCCACGTTATTGCTTTAACCATGGATGTGCAGTTCTCCAAGGATTTTACAGAAAACTATCACCCACCAAGTCAGATATCTAACATGCATTTTTGTATGTAGTTTTAGCCTAATGAAGTACTAATAAATTGCCAGACATTTTATTTTTAGCAGCTGCATGCAGAAATTAACAGGAGATTTGTATTAAATATTTACAATTAACTTGGTGTGAACCTGCTGCCTTGGACCTGAGCTTAAATAAAATCTAATCTTTACTGAATTGAAAACACCCTCTTCCACAAGTTTACACATTTGCATTGAAGATTTATTTCAGATCACCGGCAATAAATAGCTGAAGCATAAACACGTCATGGTTTTATTGAAATAATTGATGTTATTGCAACATTGTAGAAGTAAGTGGGCATAAGTAAAGGTAGTATATTTTTATGATATGGTAAAAATTGGTGTTTATCTTTTCGATCATTTCTCAATCACTTGTTTTTTTTTATCTGCTTTTCAAATATTTCTCTATCCCAGAAGTCTTTTATGCACTTAGTTTATAGAAGTATTTGAAAGCAAAAGAAAACATAATGTTAAGAAATCAATGTTCACTGCTGTAATTAAAAACAAGCAATGAACTGCAGATTCTATAAATCTGAAACAAAAACAGAAATTGCTGGAGAAACTGAGCCGGTCTGGCAGCATCTGTGGAGAGAAAGCAGAGTCAACATTTCTAGTTCAGTGACCCTATTTCATTTAGGAATTGTATTTAGGAAATCATGTTATATATGGTGAACCAGAAGGGGAAGGAGGAAATGATAGATGGAGATGGAGCCCTGAGATGGAGAGACGGCAGTTGGGCAGACAAAGAAGTGGATACTGGTGAGCTGAGGAGAAAGAAAAGCTGCTAATGGGGACCTAATATGGAACATTAATGTTTGAAAATGGGCTGGCTGTCTTGAAAACAGTCCATGTGATGACAAGACTTGCGTGTGCCCATTGCATTCTTAGGGCATACAAAGTAGATAAATCATAATATGCAACTCTAATTTAATGGCAGGATTGTTATTTTGGAGCACCACATTCCAGTCTGCTTCCTCCCTGGGGATATCGAGAAAGAGAAGTCATAGATTTAGGATAATGGGTAGCAGATTCAAAACAGAGATGTGGAACGATTACTTCTCTCAAAGGGCTGTGGAATCTATGGAATTCACTACCCAAGAATGTGGTGGTTGCCAGAACCTTCAATAAATTTAAGGAGGAAATTAATTTTTAATTAGTAATGGGTTGAGCAGTAATGCAGCGCGGTCAGGAAAATCGACTTGAGGCCGAGATGAGATAAGCCATGATCAAAGCAAATGATGGATAAATGGCCTAACCCTGATGCTAGATTTTATGTTCATGACTTCCCACAGTTGAACACACATTCACAGCCTAATGCTATATAAAGGGAGCATTAACTACTTCCAGGTTGGTTGCTGAATTATATATTCTGTGTTTGCAACCATGTTTTGGTTGCTTTCCACACTTTTAAAGTTTTAATAATCCACAAGGAGTGATCTTTGTGCTGAAGTTTGTGTTTTTACAATTTTAAAAGCATGTGCACAAATAGACTTCTGTGCTGCAGTTGTGTCTGGCTATACCTGCTTCTACACATGGTTGACTTAGTAGAGTTTCCCCGTTGAATGATTATCGGAGAATAATTGGAACTCATACAGAGCAGGGTGAGCTGCTAGGAGATTGAGGAATTGCAGCTCAGAAATAGGGCTTTCAGCAAGAGCTCTCAGCTGCAGAGTTTTTCGGGATCAGTTAGAGAACAGATTGCAGTAATGTTTAGAAATCCCTTTGCACAGTTGTATGTAAAGTCAAGATGGCAGTAATCCTGCATTTCATGGCAGCATGTTGACATTCTACGACTTCAGTTCAACCTTTCCAGTGCAGCATTCATTCTGTTGGAAAAGAGGATCTCTGAGTCTGTGCAAAACCCAGTCATCCAGAGCAGTCATTTTATCTCCCCAGTGTAGAGGAGGCCACATTGTGAACAGCAAAGATCATAGACTAGACTGAGCAAAGTGCAAGTAAATCATTACTTCACTTGGATGTTGTGCCTAGAACCATGGTTAGTGAGGAGGGAAAAGGCCAATCCCAGTCACATGCAGCAGATTTAGTAGATATTTAAGAACTTTGCACAACAGTCACAGAAACACTTTCCTCCCTCTTGCAGGAGAAAGTGGTGCAAAGCATACTGGTACTTTCCTTTTCTTCAGTTCAAGTGAACGTATATTACTGCCCAGTGCCCCAGCACATTCAAATTTAATATTTATGCATGTTTAATTTACACACAGTTCTGTTGTCTGAATTGATGGTTGCAAATGTAAAACCAAATTTCAGTGATAGTGGGTCTAGGCCCGAAACGTCAGCCTTTCTGCTCCTATGAGGCTGCTTGGCCTGCTGTGTTCATCCAGCCCCGCACCTTGTTGTCCCAAATTTCAGTGTTACTTTGTCATCACTGTCTTCCTGCTCTTCATCCATTGATGGGCAGTTCTCAGGTAGTTGAATGGAAGATTGGTTATGAAGGTTTTAGTGTAGGGGCGAGAGAAAGTAAGAAATGGATGATTCGACCATCTACAGCATCTCAGTCAGAAGATATTGTGGAATGAGGGCGAAGTGCAACATAAGAATGAGTAGGAGAATGTCATGATTTTCTGTGACTTTAGTCCCAAAGGTGCCCATAGACCCAGCAATAACCCTTCCTATAATGGCCAGCAGCATATCCTCCATTGTGTAGAACATTCAGACAGTTTCTTGCCTGTCTGGTTAGCTGCTGATATTATGTCTGGCTCTGCACCACCTTCTCCCGCAAGTGGGAGGAAAATGTACCAGTGAGTGTTGTGCAAAGTGCTTAAATAGATAACTGTCATGTCGAATAGGTGGTATAATATGCAGGCTTGTGAGATGTGGATTTGAAGCATGGTAACAGTGTGAGGATAATGTGAATTTTGGGTATGAAGCCTAATTCACAGAGATTAATACTGGAGATTTAGGGGTGGCACAGTGGCTCAGTGGCTCAGTGGTTAGCACTACTGCCTCACAGTGCCAGGGTCCCGGGTTCAATTCTACCCTTGGGCTACTGTCTGTGTGGAGTTTGCACATTCTCCCCGTGTCTGTGTGGGTTTCCTTTGGGTACTCCGGTTTCCTCACACAGTCCAAAGTTGTGCAGGGTAGGTGAATTGGCCGTGATAAATTGCCCGCTGTTTATATTAGGTGGGTTAGACATGGGGAAATGCAAGGGGTAGGGGAATGAGTCAGGGTGGGATGCTCTTCAGAGGGGCGGTATGGGTTTGTTGGGCCGAATGGCCTGTTTCTACACTGTAGGGATTCTATGAATAGTGAGTAAGTGATGTTGAAAAACTGAATTGAGCAGTGGCTGAGGCTAGTGGTGCAATTGGAAGGATATGGCATTTGAAGATACATTCATTGATCTGGACTCTTAAAAAGTGACCTCCACAATGTCATGTAGCTGTAATATATGACCTATTAATCTTTAATCCCATTGACTGATTCAATAAATGGACTACAATAGAAAGCACTTTAAATGAGCCAGAATGCTGTTTATAAATAGCTACAAAAACCCCCTTGACCTGCAGTTGGCTAAGCTCTACAGGAAATTGCAAATGGATGCCTGAACACCAGTCTTGAGGGAATTATTTATATGAAAACAATTGGACCTGGTTACGGCACAGCAGAGCTAAGGAGGGGATTCATGGGCTCGGTGTTTCTTTTGCTTCTGATTCCCTTACCTCCCAAATCCCACCTGCCCCCTTTTTAACCATGATGAGCTTCTGCTGAGTATCTTTGCATTTTGAGCACAGTGGAAAGTGCAGCATAGAATAAAGTCATTCAACTCATTTAAAGATAAATCCAGATATTTCTATCCTGGCCACTGCTCCACCGCGTGTTCTTTACCCTTTTGCTGACTCCAATAATGTGGATCTTGCTAATGTTAATCTTGCCTAGTGCACGCCCTGTTGCGATGTAACTTGTATGCTTCTGTCTAGTTTTTTTTTCACGCTGTGATCTGAATGTGCTTTCTTACTATGATCTGCTTGTAAACAAAGCTTTTCACTGTACTTACATACGTGTGGCAATAAATCAATCAAATCAAATCAAATCAGATCAGGTATTTATCTAATTTCCTTTTGACCAATCATTCGAGTTTGTCTTGATTTCAATATCAGGGATAGAGTGCATTTCAAATCACAAACACACTTCATGCTAAAGTCTTTCCTTGTGTAACCTCTGGTTTTGTTTGTGAGTCAATTTCAAAGAAATTTGTTATGCCCAGACTCCAGGCGGGTTGTTACAGTGCTCCCAGGGAGAAGGGATGAGCTGGATCCCAGACATTATTTACCCCTCGGATTGTTGCAATAAGCTTAATGAAAAATACAAATTCCTTCCCTTGTAGATACTTTCTCTAAAACCCAAATGAACTTACGTTTAAAAAGGCACCAATTTAACCAGGCTTTCTTGGATTAACAAACGTAGTGAGTATTCATTACTGCACACAAGAAGCAATACGTGCATACTACACAGATTAGAAATAAAAGGAGAGTGCTAAAACATAACACTTAAATAAAAATGTGGATCAGACACTGAATTGTTCTTGAAGAGTGGATAGTTGAACATTGCAGTGAAGGTTCCTGGTAGCATTGACATGACTAGTTGAACAGTCAGTTTCACAACACATAGTTTTGCAGATTGGTTGAGATTCTATAGTTTTGATTACTTCTGACCGTGAATGAATTGTAGCATTCGGTGTGAGAGAGTTCTCTTTTGTAGCCCTCTTTCCTTTTTGTTTGCTTGCTAGTTAGATGATATCTAGCATTCAGAGTGGAAGAGTGCTTACAGATGTGATTACTGGATCAATTTTAATTTATGCCTTTCACATCAAGTTAACATTAAAACCCATGCTGATACAAAGCAGGATGTTGAATGCCACTGGAACACTCCAGTGGAGTTGAGATTAGATTCTTAATCCCTGTCTATGTGTATACTTCAAAGAGAAAAACACAAACTGTGTCTGCAGTTCAGGATATAATCCATAAAAGGGTGTCCTGCTGGTGAGTGCGGAGTTATCAGCCCCTTTTTATCTTTGTAGTCACAGGAGATCAAAATCGAAATCTGTTTGAAACTTCTTTGCCATCTTTAGTGTTGCATCCCAGTGTTCCCACACAGAATCTTCTACCAGTCAGCCACTGAATTTATACATTTGTCTCTTGAGCTGTTCTCTTTAAAAGAAAAACGTATATTAGAAATAAGGACTAAAATGATTAAATCTGGATTAGCTGATTATTGATCCTTCAGACATTGGAAACATTTTCATTAATTCAAGCCAGATCCTTTATAATTTTATACATCATCAAGTCTCCACAGACATTTTAGGAGAGTGAGGTCAGCTCCTCTGTAATCCCTTATCCCTTGAACTATTTTTTAAACAGTAACATTCAGAGTCAACAGGCTGGTCCAGAAAGGCAGTGGCATCAAGATGGTCTGCAGAACAGAATAACAGTATTTATCACTGAACAGTGCTGTGAAGTTTGGATCCTATCCCTGTTACAACTTAGAACACATGACAGGAAGAGAGAATTTAAAAATAAGAGGAACGTCAAATGCCATCACACCCACTCTGTGGAAAAAAAAGGACTGTAGTATAAGAGTGAACATTCCAGAAGAACAACCAATTTACACTGTCCAAAATGCCACGAGACCTCCAGACAGCTAAAGGAACATCACAATCTATAATGCTTTTTCTCTGATGTAATGCAATATTTAAATTCCGTATCGACCAACTTTGTAACTTGTTCAGTTTTCTTGTTTACTAGCGTGTGTATGTTGTGGGATTCAAGGTTTACCTAATTAAAAGGCTTAGAGTCTCAATGGAGTGAGTTCACAATAAAACTGAAATAACTCCAGAGAGGCTGGTATCCCAATACCAAGGCACTCTTTATTTACACATGGAGAGTCCTTGACACTGATTCAGCTTCCCCAGAGCCAGCTGTCAGAGTGAACAGGATGTCTGACACTCCTGTTCCTATCTGTCAGACCAGATTAACAGACCCAATCAGGGAACTCATATTCTATAAGGTCCACCTGGCCGACCTCATTACAGTCATTACAAAAACCAACTCCTTAGTTTTGATTAACTCAAGAGACCTGGCTGACATGTTCTTCATAGCCTTAGACATGATTAAAGATATACTGAATTGAGAAATGTAATCCTTTTTTAAAAACATCAATCTCTTCTATACCAACCTCAGAAGTAAAAAGAGAGGGATTTATTCATCACAAAAAGCAAAAGTATTGGAGAAATGCAACAGGTCTGCCAGCATCTGTAGGGAGACAAACAGGGTTAATGCTTTGAGAGAAATGACCTTTTGTCAATCTGAAAAATAGCTGGGAAAGGGTGGTATTTATGCCGATGACAGGGTGGAGGGAGTACATAGGCTGGTGCTCAGAGAGGGAGAGAGAAGGGGGATAGGCAAACAAAGAGATTGCTGATGATAAGCCAAGGGGGAGATAATTTCTACGTATGTTCTACGTATGATGCTAACAAGTGTAAATGGTTGAAAATGATTTGGATGTTACCTATCCTCACACCGCTAGCTACTGTCCTGTATGGGTCACTTCTAGCACAGCCAACCCATTTTCAAACATGTACACATCTTGTTAGCACCTTACCCAGCATTTATCTCTCTCCTGGCTTATCATCAAAAATCTCCTTGTTTGCCTGTTGTTTTATTTTCTCTCTCTCTCTCTTTCTTTCTCTCTATTGATCTATCTCTCTCTGGTACCGTCTCCATGTACTCTATTCACCATATCCCAACCTTATCATCAGCATAAATACCACCCCTTCCAAGCTATTTTCAGTCCTAAAGGAGGTCATTGAACTTGAAATATTAACCCTGTTTTTTCTCTATAGATGACCTGTTGAGTTTTTCCAGAACTTTGTGTTTTGGTTTCAGATTTCCACCATCTGCAGCTCTTTCTTTTTGTTCTGACTTATTGACCACTCCAGACGTGAATGTAACAGTAGGCTTCAGTTCCCATTGCCTTCCAAGCAAGGTTCAGTTCACCTCCTAAATGCTTCCAAATCCAGGACATCTCTTATCCATTTTGCCTGCTGCATCAATGTCTCTAGCGCAGCATGCATAAACTCTGGATACCCACTCCGTCTCATGGTTAGCATACTGCAATCTTTTCAGACCAGGCAATGTGAACTAGTGAAGGGCTCATGTTCATGCCCCTCTGACCCGACCTCAGCGAGTTCCGTGCCTGCCACAACGTGGAGCTCTTCTTCCGCTGTCTCAGCCTCCATGCCTTCTTCTTCCATTAAGGCTCCCAACCACACTCCAGGGACCCCTTCTACTGCCTCCTCCTCTTGGATACTCCCTGCCATCCTCTTACCCACCCTGGATATCTTCATTGCTGGCTGCCAACATGACATCGACCACCTTGATTTCTCCACTCCCCTCACCCACTCCAACATCACCCTCCTCTGAATGTTCAACGCTCCACTCTCTTCACACCAATCCCCGTTTCACTATCAAACCCGCTGATAAAGACGGGGCAGTGGTAGTCTGGAGGATAGACCTCTATGTCGCAGAGGCCGAATGCCAACTCTCTGACACCAAGTCCTACCCCTCCCCCTTAACCATGACCCAACCATGGCCCATCAAGCCACCGTCTCCCACACCATCCATGACCGCATCGCCTCCGGTGATCTCCCCTCCACCGTCTCCAGCCTTATAGTCCTCCTGCCCCGCAATGCCCAGTTCTACCTGCTCCCCAAGATCCATTGTCTCCACATGCTCTTGCCCCACCGAACTCATCTCTTCCTACCTCAACTCCATTCCCTCTCCCTTGGTCCAGGCACTCCCCATCTACATCCGGGACACAAACCACGCCCTCCACCTCTTTGGAAACTTCCAACTTCCTGGCCCCCAACATTTCATCTTTATTATGGACGTTCAATCCCTGTACACGTCCCTACCCCACAAGGATGGCCTACAGTCCCTTAGTTATTTTCCTCTCCAACAGACCCATCCAGTCCCCACCTCCAACAACACCATCCTCTGCCTTGCTGCTCTAGTCCTTACCCTCGATAACTTCTCCTTCAATTCTTCCCACTTTCTACAAATCCAGGGGGTTGCCATGTGCACTCGCATGAGCCCCAGCTATGCCTGCCTGTTTGTCAGTTATATCGAGCAGTCCATCTTCAGTACGTACACTGGTACTGTTCCCCAACTCTTCCGCTGTTACATCAATGACCGCATCAGAGTTGCAGCCTGCACTCAGGCTGAACTGGAGCAGTTCATTGACTTCATTAACAACTTCCACCCCACACTCAAATTCACTTGGTCTTTCTCAGACACCTACCTCCGCTTTCTTGACATCTCCGTTTCCATTTCTAGCGACAGTTTACAGACCGACATTTACTGTAAACTCACAGACTCCCATAGCTACCTAGACTACACTTCCTCCTACTCTGTATCCTGCAAAAACTCCATCCCGTTTTCCCAATTCCTCCATCTCCATTCGCATCTACTCTGACGAGGAGACGTTCCACTCCCAAGCATCCCAGATGTCCACCTTTTTCAAACAATGCTCTTTTACCCCCATCATCCAAAGAGCCCTTCGCCATGCCTCCTCCATTCCCCATTCCACATCTCTTAACCACCCACCCCTGTTCGCCTCACTTTCCACCCCACCAGCTTCCACATCCAATGTATCATCCTCCAATCCCCACCCCTCTCTGACTTCTGCAAGGACCATTCTCTTCACCACTCCTTAGTTTGCACCACACTCCCCACCAACCACTCCAACCCACCCAGTACCTTCCCCGTAACCATAAAAGATGCAACAGCTGCCCACATGCCACCTCCCTCACCTCCATTCAAGACCCTGAACAGCCCTTCCAAGTGAGACAGGGCTTCACTTGCATCTCCTCCAACCTAGTCTATTGCATCCGGTACTCCCGATGTCGTCTTCTCTACGTCGGTGAGACCAAACGTAGACTAGTTTACCATTTCACCGAGCATCTCCGCCTGGCCTGTAATGGCCAACCCATCCTCCTGATCACTGCTCATATCGACTCTCCATCCCACTTCCCTCTGACATATCCGTCCTTGGCCTCCTCCGGTGTCGCAGTGACTCGGCACACAAATTTGAAGAACAGTACCCTATCTTCCGCCTGGGCAACCCGCAGCCCAGACGACTCAACAATTAGTTCTCCAATTTCAAATAATCTTCCCACCCATTCCCCACTTCCCCTTCCAGCCTGACCTCCTCCCTTCCATTCCACTTGTTGACCCTCCCTTCCAGGCATTGGCCAGATACATCCCTCCCATTGACCAGCCAGGTCGTACCTACTACCACTTTCCACCTATCACCACCATTCTGCCTCCATCCTTTCCTCCTCTTTATCTGCAGCTCTCCCTACCCCTACATCCAGCCTTCGTGAAGGGTAATACCAGAAGTGTTTACTTCTCCTTTCCTCCAGATGCTTCCTGGCCTGCTGTGTACTTTCAGCCTCCTGTTTGTCTACCTTGGATTCCAGCATCTGCAGTTTTTTTTTGTCTGCAATGGGAACTAGTAGCTGTGGATATTAAATGCCGGCAGCCTAAGCCAACAGACCTGGATGCAACGCCAGAAGGAGTTTAATCATGAACAGAAGCAGGTAAAGTCAGTGAATAAATCTTTAAATGCTATATTCTGTTCACTGCACCCTAGCCATTCTTCATTCTTTCGCAGGTCAGATTCTGATTCCTAGCTTTGTCTCCAGACACAATGGAGCTCTCCATTAAGCAGAGTAGGATAGCTTTAAACTAGTACTGTTGGCTCTTTGCTGATGTGTCCATCCAAAGAAAAGCATATTAAGAACTGGCCGTAAACAGATATGATTATAATGAGCAGGCTTATAATAAGTTAATCTGTCGCCGTATTGGTTTAATTACCCAATGTCATTTTCGCATATATTTTTGGGATTGACATATTTTAGCCATATTATTTTGTTTTCAAAATGACATCAATTGCTGAAGCTAGCTGTTAATTAACATCAAAAACAGAGCAGAGGAAACAGCAATAGGTTGTAGGCAATGGCATATTAGCCAAACAAATCAACCATCAGTAACTTCAATTCCAGGCAGGCAGAAGTCCACAAAAACCTAAAGACTCAAAAGCAGCGAGATTCCTTGACTGATACATCCGGGTTTAGTTAAGAATACGCTTTTCCTAACTCTATTTCCATAGGTTCTCTCAATTTCAATCCAAATATAGCAAAAATAATTAATTTGGCTTCACTGAATCCTGACCAGCTACAGCTGTACAAGTTGGGAAAGCTGAGTGCTTGACAGACTGAACATTTGAATTTCATTTACATTTGCATTTGTAGAAGGCACTCAGCCTCCCTTTAGTGGGCTTTACTCACACTCATGAGGGAGAGGGTAGGTGCTGAATTTAACATTATTGAAGAATGATTGTTTGATTATCAGTAGCTGATAGTACACGATTTATCACTTTGAGAAGTCACAGGCATATTTTAGAGACAAGTTAGTTCTTAATATCTGTATTATTGAGCATATTGAGAGAAACAAGCATCAAACTGTAGAATGTTTTATTCCCCTGGTTCCACCATACCATCTGGATATTAATGCAGCAATGACCCATTTTATTGATCAAAAGGATAGGCATTGCCTGCAGACACATGCATGTTGCCACTAGTGTACTCAGCACTGCCTTGTGCCCTGACAAGTCGTATCACTTGAGAATTTGAACTTTCTTTTCCAGCCATGGTGGCATCCTTCTGTTAATACTTATAGATGTAAATTTATGAGTGTAGTACAGTGTGGTGTCTCTCCCACCAGGAACACATGGGCCATTCAGGTGTACCATGCTGCGTCAATAATTTCTATTCATGAATTTTGATGGATAGAAAATTGGGTGGGGAAAGGAACATCTAAAACTTCAACTGTGCACTTCCTGGAGGATGAAGACCTACAACAGGAGCACAAACTCAAAATCAGACATAGAGACAGGGCAATTGTCACCTCAGCCATGAAGCATGTGACGTACCCATAGTGCGGAAAGATTGTCCAGCAGTCACTTTCACCACTAGTGCTGTCCTCATAGTGCTGTTTGGGTACAGGTCTGGCTCCAAGGAGTTGGCAAAAGTAATGCTCTTTTGGTGTGAAACTGGGTGGGCAGACAGTTAAAATGCCTTTTGTCACTTACAGCTCCAATTCTGATGCCTTACTTCCTGCAGGTCCTGATATCACCTTTCCTCTTTAGCAAGCAAGCAAAGTACTCATCAGCAGGCAGCAGTATCTATCTGTGCTCTTGACCTTGGCTTGCTTAGGTAACCCCTATAGTTTGTCTGCCTGGGTGAAACCTGTGTGGACCAGAAAACAAACAAAAACATACTTTTAATTTTCATTTTATACATGTTAAAGAATTTTGAAGCATGGGAAATAGATGCAGGAGTAGGTCATTTAGCCCCTTAACCCTGCTATACCATTCAACTATATCATAACTGATCTTCTATTATAACACTAGCTTCCCATATTATCCCCATATCCCTTGATCTCTTTAATGTCTTGAAATCTCTGTCTTAAATATATTCTGTGATTGAGTCTCCACAGCCCACTGAGGCAGAGAATTCCAAAGATCCACCACCCCCAATAAAGAAATTCCTCCACATCTCAGCTCCAAATGGCTAATTTTTTATTCTGAGATTGAGTCCCCCAGTTTAGGTGCTCTAGTCAAGGGAAAGATCCTTCCTGTATCTACGCTGCCATGCCTTGTGAGAATTTTGTATGCTATAATGATATCACTTTTCATTCTTCTGAACTGGAGAGAATACAGGCCCAATGTCTTTAGCCTTTCTTCCTAGAAAAATTCTGAAATCTCAGGAATCAGCCTGTTGAACCTTAGTTACCTGCCCTGTATGAGAACTATATCTTTCTTTAGGTAGTAAGACCAAAACTGTACTCAATATTCCAGGTGAGATCTCAGCAATTGCAGCAGGACTTCTGTACTCAAATCCTCTTGCAATAAACTACAATATACCATTTGCATTCTTATTTGCTTGCTACACTTGCATGTTGGCCTTCAGTGACACATGAGCAAGAGCACCCAAGCCCCTTCGGATATTAACACTTCTCAATCTCTTAATATTTAAGAAAGACCCTGAATTTCTGTTTTTCCTACTAAAGTGGATAAATTTGCATTTTTCCACAGTGTATTCTGGCCCTCATCTTGTCAATTCACTTAGCCTGTTTAAAAACCCTTGAAACCTCCTTTCATCCTTCTCATAATTCACATTCTCGCCTCGTTTTGTGTCATCAGCAAATTTGCAAATATTACATTTAATATTACATATTACATTACAAACCGCATCCAAATGGTTGATGTAGATTGTGGAAATCTGGGACCCAAGCACTTATCCTCATGATACCTCACTAGGCACAGCCTTCCAATTGAAGAAAAGCCCATTTATTCCTATTCTGTTTTCTGTCTAATAACCAATTCTCAATCCATTCAAGTATATTACCTCCAATTCCATTTACTCTAATTTTGATTACAAAACTCTCCCTATAATCAGCCTGGCGAACCTTGGTTGTCCACCCTGAATGAGAATTGTATCCTTTCTTTGATAATAAGACCAAAGCTATACTCAATGTTCTAGGTGAGAACTCAGCAAGACACTTTACAGTTGCTATTAAACTGAACTAATTTTGATTACTAAACTCCATTGATAATGTATGACTTTATCATTAGCCTTCTAAAAATCCATATATCACATCAACTGGCTTCCCTTATCTGTCCTGCTGATAACATCCTATAAAAATGTTAACGATTTTTATCAAACATGATTTCCATTTCATAAATTCATGTTGACTTTGCTAGTTCTACCATTATTTTCTAAGTGCCCAGTTATCACAAGCTTTGTAATAGATTCTATGACTTTCCCCACTATTGATACCAAGTTAATTGGTCTGTAGTTTTCCCTTATAGTTCTTGCTTTGTTCTTGACATAGTGAGGATACATTTGTTAACTTCCAATCTGCATGAATCCTTCCAGAATCTACAATGATTTTCAAAATGATTATCAATGCATTCAACATTCTTCATGTCCACTTTCCTGCCCTTTCACCTTAACCCTTGATTCCCAATAGATCAATAATCTGTCTAGCTCAGCCTTAAATATACACAAGGACTCTGCCCCCACAGCTCACTGTGGTAAGGACACTGACAAAACACTGCCATTATCTTGACAGTCATTGGGATGGAATGGTCACCTACTCCTTAGGAGCACAGGTCCTGCTCGAGCAGATGGCACTGTTCTGTTGTGGTATCCTGGCACATCCCTAGTCTGCATTGGCACTAAGCTTTGATCATCTTGAGGATATAATAGTGGACTGTTCATTCTGAGCTTCCTCAACCTCCTCTGCATTCTGAGGGCACCTCCTGCTGTGAGTTGTTGTTGGTCCTTGGCTTGCTGACACCCTTGTAGATCCTGAATTCTTCTGCTGGCTCTTTACATAACTGCGGTAATGACAATAGGACCTGCCATTGCTGGATCCATTCAGGATGGGCGCAATGATCCTGTGCTGGGAACATCAGAAGCCAAGTGATTCCTGTGCAGATAATATCAAACAGAAATTAAGGTTTAACATATGAGGTCAGAGCAGAACATATAGGTCTCCCTGAGGGAGGTTTATGTAATGTCTGTACATGGACCTCTAACATATTCCAGTTTATGCAGATATAAGCACCATAAACCACATCATGTAAAAGTATTAAGGACACTACAGCTGTGTTAACAATGCTCCCTCCTTGCATTCATCTATCCTCAATTATCCTACATTTCTTTTGGATTTGATTTGATTTATTATTGTCACATGTACCTAGGTACAGTCAAAAGTTTTGTTTTACATGCAGTACAGGCAGGTCATACCATGCAAAGTGCATTAGGGTAATTGAACAGAGTGAGGAATACAATGTTACGGCTGCAGAGAAGGTGCACAAAGGGTGAGATCAACATTAAATTGTAAAATTTGAGAGGTCCATTCAGAAGTCTGATAACTGGGTGGGGTATGTTTTTTCTTGAATCTGTTGGGACGTGTGGTTAGGCTTTTGTATCTTCTGCCCAACAAAAGAGGCTGGAGGTGGTAATATTTGGGGTGGGAAGGGTCTTTGATGATGTTGGTTGCCTTCCTAAGGCAGCAAGAAGTGTAGATGGAGTCACTGGATGGAAGGATGGCTTGCATGATGGGCTGAGCTGTGTTCATAACTCTCTGCAGTTTCATATGGTCCTGGGCAGAGCAGTTGCTGTACCAAGCCATGATGCATTTGGATACAATGCTTTCTATGGTGTATCAATAAAAATTGGTGTAACAATTGGCTAATAACATCATACAGCACAGAAACAGACCCTTTGGTCCGACCAGTCCATGCTAAACATAATCTCAAACTAAACTAGTCCCACCTGCCTGCTCCTGGCCCATATCCCTCCAAATCTTTCCTATTCAAGTACTTATTCAAATGTCTGTTAAAAGTTTTAATTGTACCCACATCCACCTCTTCCTTGGGAAGTTCATTCCACAAACAAACCACTCTCTGTGTAAAAAAAATGCCCCTCATGTCTTTTTTAAATCTTTCTCTTCTCACCTTAAAAATGTGCCCCCTTGTGTTGAAATCCCCTATCCTAGGTAAAAGACAACTACCATTAACTCTACCTATACCCCTCATTATTTTATAAACTTCTATAAGGTCACCTCATAACTTCCTTTGCTCCAGTGAATAAAGTCCCAGCTTATCCAACCTTTCTTTATAACTCAAACCTTCCATACCTGGCAACATTCTGGTTTAGGCTCACTCAGAGATAGTAAGAACTGCCGATGCTGGAGTCTGAGATAACACAGTGTGGAGCTGGAGGAACACAGCAGGCTAGGCAGCATCAGAGGAGTAGGAAAGCTGACGTTTCAGGTCAGGACCTTCTTCAGAAAGTGAAGAAGGGTCTTGACCTGAAATGTCAACTTTCCTGTGCCTCTGATCCTGCCTGGCCTGCTGTGTTTCTCCAGCTCCACACTGTGTTAACATTTTGGTAAATCTCTTCTGAACCCTCTCTGGCTTAATAATATCCTTCTTATAACTTGGTGACCAGAAGAGGCCATACCAATGTCCTGTACAACCTCAACATGACTTCCCAACTTGTTATCTACTCCTTTGTCTGTCCAACTGCACCTGTCTCTCTTTGGGCTCTATCCCCACCTATCGATTACACCTTACCCACCCCCACCCCCCGGCCCCCTCAACCAACGCTATCTTCTGCATATAAACCAACATTTTCCAAACTACCATCAGTTCTGAGGAAGGCTCACTGGACCCAAAACATTAACTCTGATTTTTCTGCATAGATGCTGCCAGACCTGCTGAGCTTTTCCAGCAACTTCTGTTTTTGTTTTTGCTTTTGTTCAAAGAATGATGTACCTGCACCCCTAGGTCCCTCTGTTTTGCAACACTACCCAAATCCCTACTATTATTGCCCTTGTTTGTTGTACCAAAATGCAATACCTTGCCTTTATCCAGAATGAACTCCATCTGCCATTTTTCAACCTATTGACCCATTTGATTAAAATCTCTTTGTAATCTTAGAAAACCTCCTTCACTGTCTACTATGCCGCCGTTTTTGGTGTCGTCTGCAAACTTACTAACCTTGTCTTCTATATTCTCATCCACATGCTCATGCACACGTACAGTTCACAATGACACTTCCTTGTGTAGCAGTGAGATCCTTGGAATGTGAGAACTGATGACAGCAGCTGACCTTTTTAAGTTTGCCTGTCATCACTTCTGCTTCACAGAGATTATTCACATGATGAGCAATTATATGTTCCAGATTGCTTGTGACTAAGATTAGTAAAATGCAGTGTGGTTTGATGGAGTCTTTATTGAATCTATTGAATGGCATAGCAGTAATGACCTCTAGTCTGGAGTCATAATATCCCCTGCCCTGAATGTGAGTCATTACATGTCCGAGCAGATTAAAGTAATTCCAATTTAAATAATTGAAATAACTACATGATCTTTCAAAATTTGGCAGATTACGTGGAAAATATGCAATTGAATAATACAACTGCCCTCAAAGGGACTTATATCACCCACAAGTACACAAAGCCCCTGTAAAAAAAAATAACAAAATTACTCCATCCATTGTCATCCTTTTGTGCAGTTGAGATTCAGTGGAAAATGTCTCATTAGTTAAGTCACACTCCTGAGAGTGAGTTCTGGGTTATACCTGAAAGTCAATGTTTCCTTCTGTTGGCCTTACCATCTTTCAGGCTCCTTCAATTACCATACAACCTTTTATTTGATGGTCAATTTTCCCTATTTTCCCCATCAATCCCTAGCCTTCCACATAGTGATGGCAATTATTACAATCTATTGTACCCTGTTGAAGCCAGGATGGTGGTGACTAGCAAAGTCTTGCCCTCCTGCAGTACCTAAAGCTCTCCCAGGCCACATCAGAAACCAGCCTTATGTTTGGAGTTGTCATTCCTTGTACTCATTACCCTTCTATATGCAGGCATAATGGATCCAATCTCCACATTGAATAAACCCCCTCAATGCTTACCCCTACCCCCAGGGCTTGTCCATCCCTTGGAGTGACATTTGATGACTGTCCTGAATGAGGATGGATTGAGCTCTGTGTGATGACCCCATAGCATTTACCCCCAACAGTGTCTTTCCTGTAGTACCCAGACTGGTTGAATGAGACTGTGGCTCAATCCTGAGACTGGAAGGGCACAGATCTCCATATTCTGATCACAAGCACTCAACTAATCGTGGCCAAGCCCCTGGACTTGATCAAAAAATTGTCATGACTTCATGTGGCCACATACTCTAAAGATAGTACCCCTTAATTTAACTAAGGACTATTCTTAAGCCTTTCGATCTGGACATTGGCATGAAATACATTGGCAGGTAAACTGCTGACACATGCTTGTAGGTGTGACATTGACGTAACCTGGTGCCTTATAACATCATGTCTGCCCACTCGAGTGTACAGTGCTGACAAACTTGGAAAGCTGCCTTATTTTGTGTCTGTGTTAAGAAGCAAAGCAAGGCAGAGATGCTGTCAGCTTATACGTTCTGAATGAAACTGCAATATGTTCTCTGTCAGTCCATATAGGCCATGATGATGTGGTGAGGTTGATATCTTGCCAATGTTGACTTCCATGGATGAAGGTTGGGCATGGTCATGGAGAATGCAATGAGATGTTGGTGAATGAATGTGAACATGGAGCCTCCGAGAAGGAGCTGATGGTCTTCATCCACCAGGTAACCACTCTGACTTTCAAGCCAGATACAATCTCACTTCTTTTCAGTGCATTGATGAATTGCAATCAGCATAAAAATGGCATGATATTGGTGAATAATGAGATGCTTATGTATGAAGTTAAGGTGGCCATCGCTTATGAGTGTTTTTTTTTTATTTAGCCATTAAAATCTTAATTGGACAATCAGGCTATTTTGTTTGACATCAAAAATCTCAAGTTTTCATTCTTCTTGTATTCTCCCAAATTTTACACCATTGCCCACACTGCTTGAGGGCTGGGAAAATTCTGCCAGAAACCTTTGTTTAATTGCTGCACCATTTCCTTGTTTGGAATTATAAATTCTCTTATTTCTACCTGCAGTGGTTCCACAAAAGTATTTAATAATCTTTTCCTTTTACAGACTGGTTTTATACTTATTGATTTATCTCCATTTAGGTGATAGCCAAGTCGTATTATTGATGGACTGTTAATCCAGAGACACAGATAACATTCTGGGGACGTGGGTTCAAATCTTGCCATGGTAGATGGTGGAATTTGAATTCGATAAATATCTGGAATTAAGAGTCTAATGATGACCGTGAATCCATTGTCGGTTTTAGGGGAAACACCCATGTGGTTCACTAATGTCCTTTATGGAAGGAAACTGCCATCCTTACCTGGTCTGGCCTACATGTGATTCCAGACCCACAGCAATGTGGTTGACTCTTAACTGTCCTCTGGGCAATTAGGGTTGAGCAATAAATGCTGCCTAGCCAGCGATGCCCTCATCCCATGAATGAATAAAGAAAACAAAAACAAAATCAGTGTGTCAGCCAAACTTTGCTAAATTCTAAAATAGACCAAATCTTCAGGCTTACTACTAGTTTTGGTAAGTTTAGAGAAGTCTTTCGTTGATTTAATAAAATAGTTAATTTGTTTTTAACAATAGTTGGATTACCTTTCCTCCTGGATTTAAACCATTGACTAAACCATTGGCTTCCTCTTGTCATGTCTTTTGATATAGTTTTCCAATATACTACAACCAATTTGCCATTCACACTTTTCCTTTGTTTAGACACCAGATACTTATTTTAGATGGAACTACGTTGTTTGCAAACTTAATGAAAAATTCCATCATATTATGGTTACTCTTCCCCAGAGGCTAATTTACAATGTGCTTATTAATCATCCCTTTCTCATTGCACAAAACACGCCCTAAGTAGTCTATACTCTAGTTGATTCCTTAACATGTAGGCCCAGAATTTTACCACAACAACACCTCTCTCCTGTGGTGAAAATGTTGGAAGAAGCCAGGAATGCCAACTCTCAACTACAGATCCAATATCTCTCAATTTCACAGAGTCAGAATAGGAGGGTGGTCCATGGTTTATTTATGCATAGCTCTCTGAAGCAACTGTCTATTTAAAATGATCAGCTGCCTTCATTGAAATCGAATTTGGGATCCACTAAGTGCAACTTCGAGTGTGGAGACTAAACCAGGTAAGAGCAGGTCTGTTCTCACTGCATTTCTTTTGGATATCCAAGTTGTTCTTTGAAAAGGAATAGTATCTCTTTGGATCTGGTTCTAGGAAATCTTTAGGAGATGTAAAGCATCTTTTCATGGTAAAGGATCTGTTGGGATAAGTCAGATATCTTTTGGGAAGCAAAACATCTTTTTTGAGACATTGGACAGCTTTCAAATTATGAAAACGAGACATGCTTGTGTGTGTTAAAAGTGCATTAACTCACTCTCTGAGAGCTGTTTCGTTACCTGAGTAGTTGCGAATGGTATTGAACATCACGCAATCATTAGTGAACATTTGCATTTCTGACCTTACTTTGGAGGGCAGATCATTAAGGAAGTAGCTGAAGATGCTTGCACCTAGAACTCTCCCTAAGGAACTCCAAAAAAAAGTTCAGTGCCTGAGATAATTGCTCTTCAACAACCACAGCTATCTTCCTTTTTTCCTAGTATGACTCAAGCTAATGGAGTGTTTTCCCCCAATTCCATTGATTCTATTTCTTTAACGGCTTCTTGATGCCGTATTCAGTCAAATGCTGCTTTGATGCCAAGGGCAGTCAACTCACCTCAAACTTCAGCTCCTTTTATTTTTCTATGCTAGACAAAGTCTGTTTTGAGATCAGGAGCTGAGTGGCTCTGTCAGAACACAAACTGAGTATCTGCTTGCAGGGTATTGCTGAGCAAGTGCCATTTAATAGCTGAGTCTATGCCCCATTCTATCACTTTTTTGATAACTGGGACTGCCAACACTGTCAAGGAAGCATCCAAAAATGTGTGAATTGACACTGAATTAACCACACATACAAACACAAAGCAGAGAAGTGCAGTTTGTAACACGTGATGGAAATTTTGTGAAGTTATTGCAATAACTTATTCCAATTGACCTGTCCCTCAATTTACTGCCTGCGAGCTGCAATGATTGAAAAGACTTCTGACACCATTTGTTTTACGTAAAATGGGAATAACTATTTGTTACTGATGAAAAGTACTTTACAAAATTCTAGGAATGGCAATGACACAATTTCTTAAAGTCTCCAACAAACTAACTAGACTATTAGCCCAAAATCCCCCTTTCTCCCCAAGCTGGCACTTAAACCTGAAAGACAAGACAAAAGGTTAGTGGTGAAGGTTAGATATTAGGTTAAAGATAGAAAGAGAGAAAGGTGGTAAGCCACATGGCTGAGCTCAAGAGCTTTTAAATCTCAGGCTAACAGCTTTAACCATCAAATGTGTTAAATTTCTCTGAGCAGCTCAAAGATAGTTTGATAATGAAACAACTTATGCCTTTGAAAGAAGTATGGAGTTTGTTGGTTCATTCTTCTCATGACATTCTCCCAATTGGACACTCACAATATAGCTCCTCACTGAAAACAGTCTTACAGTCTGACCGTTATGGCACCGTCGCAGTTATCTGTTCTTTGCTTCAAGCAGTGTCCTTACCGAGTGGTCACTCATGGTGTGTCTCCTGTCTGAGAGCAATCCTTCCTCATAGCTCACTGCACAAGCTCTAGTCTTTGCTTCCTCACACAGGCCTGCTGCAGGGTTTGGCTTTATCACTCTGGCCCCTCATTTTTCCCTCCAGATTGGAACTTTTCTCACTGTTCGTTTTTGTACCTGTTGTGAGGTCATAGGGTTAAACTTCCCGTTAGCTTTGGTTGGCTTTCTGCAGTGTGGGTGGTGGGGGGTGGTGGGTAGGGGTCTAATCAGTGGCCAATTGCAATCCATACCGATTCCTATTGCCCCTAAGGTCTACTTCCCCAGGAATGGGGAGGGAGGCATCTGACTGAATCATGAAGCTTCTACAGAATCCCAGTCTTTTTTCATCATTTTTTAAAAAGAATAATGTTAGACGTTAGTTATAGAAGGAAATGTTAGAAAGAATGGATTGGGTTATAACAGGAGTTAAGTCAAACCAGTGCTGGATATTTCTGCCTTCCCTCTGATATAAAACATGGTAGGACTTGTGCTGTGTGACTGATTTCTCAAACTCTCACTTTCACAATGGGACACCTATCAAGTGAACATTTTGATGGATTGATCCAACTGATGATAAAATTGGTTACATAAAAGATTAATTATGATTGTTTTGACTAAAGGTATTGTTGAAGGAATTTCAGTATTTTTTTGTGAAGGTTTTCTTTTACAGAAGTGACATGATTAAATGAGGCATAACTTTATTTTCTGTCAGTCTGCCTTAGGAAGTATGTTCATGGTAGATACTAGATGAGTTGGCATGAAAATGAAGGGCAAAGGATGCTGGGTGAGACATATAGGTTGGAATGACTTGGCACTGAGTTGGCACAGGGGCTTTCAAGGGCCTTGAGAAATGGGTAGATGGACATATCAAGGCATTGTGTGGTATAGACGGCATCACGGCCAATGTGGGTGAGAGGTGTGGATGTCCATATGGTGACATAGACAGTACGAAGATCCATAGGAGTGGGGATGGGTACATTAATTGGAACAGACGTTATGGGGATCCTGGGGTATGGGTACAGGGTCTTGCATTGGTGTGGATTTGTGTAGGACATAGACTGCGTACAGGATTTTAGGTGGCATAGTTTGGCATGGATGGGGATGGAAAGTGAGGGGAATAAGAGGGTGAGAACAAATAAGATATTTAATATTTTAATCTTTAATTTTCAATTTTGAACACAGTGCCAGGTCCCCCAGCTTTCTGCCCGGAGCACCTCATGAACCAACAGCCTCCTCCACTCTGTTGGGTTCCTCAGATGGGCAACGCAGCTCACCCAAACCCAACAACCCACTGGCCTCCCCAACACCCGATCCTGGACTGAAAATGGAAAGTACAGGTTGGGTTCTCAGAGCTGTGATTTCTCGTTCCTCTCTGCATCAAACCTAGGAATGAAAATCAGGGCCATTGTTCTAGTAAACCATCTCATATGCGTTCCAAGAATTCATCTTCCACAGTATGATTGATAGATGCATTTAGTTAGTCTATATGTAGATCGAAGTCCCTCAATATATATTTGATACATCAAATTTCTTGCTTTTTATTGTGGCCTACCTTGCCACTATTATTTGGTGGCCTAGAAACAACTTCTAACAAATTCTTGCTGTCCCTTGTTCTTTCTTAGATCCAACCAAGATGACTTGACATTAATTCCCTTATTGCTTCTTGCTCTGTTGCCTTCTCCTCGCTCTTTAACTTATCACGTCTTCCCTCATTTGATCATTACATCTATCTTGTTTAAAGCCTTGTCTACTGCCTTAGATACACAACTTGCTGGAAAACTGGTCCCAGCACAGTTCAGGTGAACACCATTCCAAAGGTACCACTTACCCCAATCATGGATCATGCCTTTTGGATCAAAACCCATTTCTCCCACACCAATCTTCAATCTGTGTATTTAAATATCTAATATTACAAACTCCATTTTAACTTTCTCTTGATTCAGTTAATAATCCAGAGGTAACAATGAGTGATACAGGTTGGGAGCATTTGAATTATTTTGTTAAGGACCCATTGCCAAAAGGGAAAGCTGGAAATAGATAATTTCTTTGAGAATTTGAAGGCCTCAAGTCTGTCTCCTGCCATTCGCTTTGATTTTCAATTTCTCCTGTGCAAAGTTGCATCAAGTCTTGTCAAGTTCTACATTACCTCACTTCCTTCTAACACCCAACAACAAGAGATAAGTTGATCTCCTGTAGGCTCTGTGGCTCCACATGTTGCCCATGCATTGGGCAATGCACACTGACATTGATCCCTGACATTCTGATACTGAAAGGAGGCCTATGACTTTTTAAAAATATAGGCTCTGAGTTCTTCATTTTATGGTGCTATTTCAGTGAGGCCACCTTCTAACACCATCCCAATGCATAGCGCCTTCCTTTCTAGGGGCAGACAAAATACAACTTCACCCATAGCAATAACATGCCCTTCTTCCGCAGAAAAATGTAGCAAAGATCAGCACCCAGGTAATTACTATCGGAGGGGGCTTCCCTTCGTTGTGAACAATGGTGTATATATGGAACTTTACGAACCCAAGGCTTCGCATTTGGAGAAGGCACCTCGATTGTGTTTTGATTTTTGAATTAGATTTGCATTTACAACGTGCATCAAGTGTATATGACAGGAAACACAGGTCAAGTTGGACACAGTGAGTGATAGGCTCATTATGGTAATAGAGGCCCCTTCTCCTCAGTCCTCCCAAAAACCTCCGTATCCTATTCTTCCTGGCACTCGCTGGCCAGCCCATCTATATTGAGCATCCAGACATACCACTAGGAATTATGTCAGCAGCGCTCGTCATTACCCCCCGCGGGTCCTGGCACTCAGCTTTGCCCACCATCATATGAAGTATGTTCAATCCAGAACACTGTGTAATTTGGAGGTGGGAGTGTATCTGTCACTCTTATCCCTATTAATTGTGTCGATTGCAGGTTTGGTAGGTGCTACCTAAATGCCTTGATGAGTTGCTACACTGTTAATTTCTATTGAAAACATGAAGTTTAGCTGCGTGTCCATTTCCATAACATCCTGAATTAATATTGCCCAATATTATTTTTGATAGAGGTCTCCATCAAACTTTTGCCCAGTCTGGATTGCAACCAAGGTAAAAGGAAAATGTCTGTCTCTTTTATTAATATGATCTACTAGTGATATTTATGTATCCATTCATCCAACAATATTTTTTATTGTTAACCAAATAAAATAAAAGCAGCAAATAAAGAAAAAAGAGCAAAATTATAATTGCAAAAGTCAAATTTAATCATACAGGTCAGAGATTCTCTATTTCCCAATAACTTTAGTCATCATCGTTTTAAGAAACTGTATGCATTGTCTAATTCATGTGAATATAAATACAGCTGGAAGATCACATAACCTTTGCAGTTTTGTCACCTTAGCTTTTTTATTTCTGTTTTAATACAAATTCCAATTATGCCCCTGGAACTCACTGGGGAAATTCTTTGAATTTGCTCTTGCATCACTGAGGTCACTTCATTAGAAGTGTAGCAGAAACTCTTCTTTTAGACATGGAAATGGGTTTCGGTCATAGTAATTCTTGAACAACAATCTTCCCATAATATGGACTGGGAACAAGTTTCTGGATTTTTTATCCCAACAATAGTTAGGGCACAGAGATTTACGTCGAAATAAGAATGGTGTTTAACTTGGATCTGAGGAATTCCTCAGTGAAGTACTAAATTGTTAGGCTGCTTCAGAGAATGTAAAGTCTACCAGTAAGTTTAGATGTAGTAGGAACTGCAGATGCTGGAGAATCTGAGATAACAAGGTGAGGAGCTGGATGAACACAGCAGGCCAAGCAGCATCAGAGGAGCAGGAATGTAGAGCTGGATGAACACAGCAGGCCAAGCAGGCCAAATTTTCTGAAGAAGGGTCTAGGTCCAAAACGTCAGCCATTTTCTGAAGAGCTGGATGAACACAGCAGGCCAAGCAGGCCAAATTTTCTGAAGAAGGGTCTAGGTCCAAAACGTCAGCCATTTTCTGAAGAAGGGTCTAGGCCCAAAATGTCAGCCTTCCTGCTCCTCTGATGCTGCTTGGCCTACTGTGTTCATCCAGCTCTCCACCTTGTTATCTCAGTAAGTTTAGATAATCCTTTATAAATACCAAGAATCTACAACAGCAAGTGCCTTTATTAATTGGTTTCGTAATTGAAGATAGCATCAATAAGCAGCAATAAGAAATCCAAAAGGCCAAACAAACTTTTTCTAAGAAAATAATGTTATTTTTGAGGTTGAGACAACTGTGTAAAGGAAGTTTATGAACCATTTCCTCTGAATATCATGTAAATCTGTGAGGACTTTGGTGCAGGGCCAATGCATTCCACGGCGTTACACAGTCTGGAGATTTAACAGATTTTCCAAAATGAGTGTGATGGGAGGATGAGAGTATGAGTAGCAGCAATATCTTGCTGCTACTTATTTATTTCTTGAGAGTAGTGGAGACTAAACGACTTATCTGAGCTTTCAAAAATAAAGTTATGCCCCATAGAAGCAGAGACTAAAAATCAATCTAAAAGAAATGCATTAGAAGTGAATAGTGTCAACGATGCCTGATTGGAAAGAGCAACGCTGAGAATCAATGAGATGAGGGGGATACTCCAGCATCACCAACAATGAAAATATTTCTCAGTAACATCACCAAGTTATAGCAACAACTTGTATTTATATAGCACCATTAACGTAGTGAAATATGCATCGGAACTGAATTCTCAACCAAAATTAAGCCGTGTAAAGAAATATTAGGACTAGTGTCTAAAAGTTGGTGTATGCAGCATTTTTAAACAGACTGGAGATTTCATGAAGTCTGATTGTCTAACATGGGCAAAGATTAATCTCCTGCTGATTAATATTAAATAAATCTAAATACGGTCTTCCCTTGGCTGATGAATCAGTACACCACACTGAGCGTGGCAAGGGCTCAGAATGTACTCTGGGTGGGGAAGTTCAATGGCCCTCCTACCAAGAGTGGCATGATAGCAGCATTACTGATCAAGTTGATCGTGTCTTAAAGGACACAGTTACCTGATTGGGTCAGTAGCAGGCGGTGAGGGAACCAACAAAAAAGGGAAAAACACACTTGATCTCATCCTCACCAATCTGCTGTCTGCACATGCATCTGTCCAAAACAAGTGTCGGTAAGAGTGACCACTGCTCAATCCTTGCGGAGATAAAGTCCCATGTTCACACTGAGAGTACCCTCCAGCGTGTGTGTGGCACAATCACTGTACGAAATGGGACTGATGTCGAAAAGATCGAGCAGTATGGATCTGGACATCCATGTAGCTGTGGGCCAACAGAATTATAGTCCAACACAATCTCCAAACTCTTGGCCAGACATATCCTCCACTCTACATTTCCACCAAACCAGGAGTTTGCTCCTGGTTCAATGAAGAGTCCAAGAAGGCATGCCAGGAGCAGCACCAAGTATACGTAAGAATGAGGTGTTCGTCTAGTGAAGCCACAAAACAGAGCTATTTTTGGGACAAGTAATATAAGCAGCAAATAATAGAGCAAAGAGATCTCACAGCCAACAGATCAAATCTAAGTTCTATAATCCTGCCACATCCAGTCGTGAATGGTGGTGGACAATTAAGCAGCTCACTGGAGGAGGAGGCTTCACAAATAACCTAATCTTCAATGATGGAACAGCCCAGCACATCAATGCAAAAGGTAAGTTTGA
Source organism: Rhincodon typus (assembly GCF_021869965.1). Taxonomy (NCBI): domain Eukaryota; kingdom Metazoa; phylum Chordata; class Chondrichthyes; order Orectolobiformes; family Rhincodontidae; genus Rhincodon; species Rhincodon typus. The sequence goes on from NC_063332.1 coordinate 120,799,791, forward strand.
AGCATTAGCAACTATCTTTAGCCACAAGCACTGAGTGGATGATCCATCTTGCCTCCTCCAGAGGTTCCCAGAAACACAGATACCAGTCTTCAGCCATTCGATTCACTCCACTTGATAGTTACAACACTGGCATCTACCCAACAATGTGGAAAATTGCCCAGGTATATCATGTGCGCAAAAGCAGGACAAATCCAACTCGGCCAATTACGGCTCCATCTGTTTACTTTCGATCATCACCTGCTCAGCAATAACCTGCTCTGTGATGCCCAGTTTAGGCTCTGCCAGGGCCACCCAACCCCTGATCTCATTACAGCCTTAGTTCGAACATGGGCAAAAGAACTGAATTCCAGAGGTGAGGTGAGAATGATACCATAAGTCTGTAAGATTTTAAGTAGGTCACTCAACTCCTCAAGGCTGTTCAGCCATTCAATAGAATCATAGCTGATCCGATATTCCTTGCATTCACTTTCTTGCCCTTTCCCCATAACCCTTGATTCCCCTACTGATCAAGAATCTATCTCAGCCTTAAATATGCACAAGGAGTCTGCCTCCAAAGTACCTTTGCCAACGATTTCCAAAGACTCACAACCCTCTGAGAGAAGAAATGCCCCCTCATCTCAGTCTTAAATTGGTGTCTATTTATTCTGAGACTGTGCTCTCTGTTCCTAGACTGGCCATTGAGGGGAAACATCCTCTCATCATTTACCCTGTCAAGCCCCTTAAGAATCCTATATGTTTCAATGAGATCACTTCTCATTCTTCTGCACTCCAGTGAGTGGAGTCCCAAACTGTTTAGGCTTTGCTGATAAGGCAATTCCTCCATACCAGGGATCATCCTTGTGAACCTTCTCTGAACTGCCTCTGATGAAATGGTATCTTGCCTTAAAGAGGTCCCAGACTGCTCACTGTACTCCAGATGTGGGCTCGCCAACACCTTGTACAGTTACAGTAAGACTCCCCTACTCTTATACTCCAAGTCCCTTGAAATAAGGGCCAGCGTTCCATTAGCCTGCCTGATTACCTGCAGTGTGCTAGCTTTCTGTATTCCATGCACAAGTATCTGCAAGTCACTTTATGTCGCAGGTTTCTGTGATTTCTCCCCATATATATAATATTCTGTTCTTTTGTTCTCCCTTCCGAAATGAACAGCTTCACAATTTCCCACATTATACTTCATTTGCCACCTTTTTCTCTCCCACCTAACTTAAAGTTTCAATAACTCTCTGTATACTATTTATATATATATATGATAAATCACAGAGATAGGGAGGGGTGAGGTCATAGAGTTATTTGAAAACATTAGATAATTTCAAATTTGAGGCCTGATTGGAACAGGAGGCAATGTAGCCCAGCAGGCACAGATGTGATGGGGAGACAGGACTTGGTGTGAGTTTAGGATATGAGTAGCAGCTACAGATATAATTTTTCATGAATAACTCCATGCTCCCTGACCTCATCATATCCCCTGTGGGATAAGTATCTTATCCAGACATAGGACGCCCTGCCCTTTAGAAACCTCTGATATATGTAAATATAATGTTCTATACAGTTTTAGAGTCAATACAAAATAGTCAATGGAAAACTTCAGGGAAGTGATTATGTCTCCTATTTTAAATTATAAGAACCCAAATGCCTTGTCTCTCTGAACTGAACTGGCCCGACAAAAGGTGAAGCCTTTAATTATTCTGTGCAAATGGTTGCTTTGACAAGAAGTGCCAACCTTAGCTGATAAAAGCGGTCCATTAGTTGGTCATTCTTTTCAACAATCTCCCAAATGGGAAACCAAAGATTCTCGAGCAGACTCTATAATTTGTTCAAGAGGCTACCTGGATAAATGCCTCATTAAACTTTAATGACTGTTCAGGTTGTCCATGGGTGACAAAGATGTAAACATTCATGATTGCTCAGTATGTCATTCTGTAATCGGCAAAGCAAACTTCTTGATGACCTTTCGAGTCTTTTGTCGATTGGTTTTCCAATGCATGCTTGTTTTAAAGAAGAAAGATTTTTTTAAAGTGCCTGTGGGATGAAAGCCTTTAACACATTAACACCCACACAATTTTTAGCTCACAGAGAATAATTTATTTGAATCAATTTGTTACCATTTTGTGAAAATTGCAGCAATTAGAATGAGAAAACGTACTCTAGTTAAACTGTCAAATGTACACAATGGATAAAATACAGAAAGGAGTCATCATTATTTTTGAAAGCAAATTGGCATCCATTACTAAAAGGAAATGTGATTGGTATTTCTGTTATAAATAGAGATAACACAGTGTGGAGCTGGAGGAACACAGCAGGCCAGGCAGCAGCAGAGGAGCAGACAAGTTGACATTTCAGGTCTGGACCTGTCTTCAGAAATGGGGAGGGGAAGAGAGCTCTGAAATAAAGAGAGAGAGGAGGGGTGGGGCTGGGGAAGATAGGTGAGATGGTGATAAGTGAGTGCAGGTAGGCAGTGGTGGGGATTGGTCAGTGAGGTGGGAGGAGCGGATAAGTGGGAGAGAAGATGAACAGGTTGTGTCAGATCAAGGAGGCGGGAATGAGAGGGAGGGTTGGTCATGGGATGAGGCCGGGGGGTGGGGAGATTTTGAAATTGGTAAAATCCACATTTAGGTCATTGGGGTGTAGGCTCCCGAGGTGGAATATGAGGTGCTGATCCTCCAGTTTTCAGGTGTTGTCATTGTGACACTGGAGGAGGCCCGGGATGGACATGTCACCCAGGGAGTGGGAGGGGGAGTTGAAGTAGTTCACAACCGGAAAGTGTTTTCGTTTGTTGTGAACAGAGCGCAAGTGTTCTACAAAGCGGTCTCCAAGCCTCCGCTGATGTAGAGGAGGCCACATTGGGAGCAACAGATGAGTAGACCACATTGACGGATGTGCAGGTGAATCTCTGTCTGATGTGAATGGTTTGTTTCATGCCTTAAATGGAAGTGAGGGGGGAGGTGTAGGGGCAGGTGTCGCACTTCCTGCGGTTGCAGGGAAAGGTGCCGGGCGTGGTGGGGCTAGTGGGGAAGGTGGAGCGGACAAGGGAGTTGCGGAGAGAGCAGTCCCTATGAAAGGCAGATAGGGGTGGGGAGGGGAATATATCTTTGGTTGTGGGTTCGGATTGTAGGTGTCAGAAGTGGCGGGGAATGATATGTTGGATACGGAGGTTAGTCAGGTGATATGTGAGGATAAGGGGGATTCTGTCTTTGTTTTTGTTGGGGGAAGGGGATGTGAGGGCAGGAAACGCAAGAGATGCGGTGGCGAGCATTTTTGACCACCGAAGGAGGGAAGTTGCGATCCTTGAAATAAGAGGACATCTGGGATGTTTGGGAGTGGAATACCCCATCTTGGGACCAGACGCGGCAGAGGTGGAGGAATTAGGAGTAGGGGATCGCACTTTTGCAGGAAGGTGGGTGAGAGGAGGCATAGTCTAGGCAGTTGTGGGAGTCGGTGGGCTTGAAATAGATGTTGATTTCGAGGCGGTCACCGGAAATGGAGTCAGAGAGGTCAGGAAGGAGAAGGAGGTATCAGAGACGGTCCAGGTGAACTTGAGGTTGGGGTGAAAGGTGTTGGTAAAGTTGATGAACTGTTCAAGCTCCTTGTTGGAGCATGAGGCAGCGCCATACAGTCATCAATGTAGCAGAGGAAGAGGTGGGGGATAGCGCCAGTGTAGAAGCGGAAGAGGAACTGTTCCACGTATCCTACGAAGGTACAGGCATAGCTTGGGCCCATGCAGGTTCCCATGGCCACCCCCTTAGTCCGTAGGAAGTGGGAGGAGTTGAAGGAGAAGTTGTTAAGGGTAAGGACGAGTTTGATTAAGCGGATGAGGGTGTTGGTGGAGGGGGACTGATTGGGCCTGCGGGAGAGGAAGAAGCAGGGGGCCTTTAGGCAATCCACGTGGGGAATACAAATGTATAGGAACTGGATGTCTATCGTGAAGATTCGGAGTTGGGGGCCAGGGAATTGGAAGTCTTGGAGGAGGTGGATGGTGGGTGGTGTCCTGGTCATAGGTCGGGAGTTCCTGGACCGGGGGAAAAAGACAGAGTCAAGGTAAGTGAAGATGAATTCAGTGGGGCAGGAGCAGCCAGATACAATGGGTGTCCTGCAAGAACGTGATGTGTTATTTCCAATTCCTCCATCTCTGCCACATCTGCTCCCAAGATGGAGCGTTGCACTCCCAAACATCCCAGATGTCCTCCTATCTTAAGGACTGCAACATCCCCCCTCCTGTGATCAAAAATGCCCTCAACTGCATCTCTTGCATTTTCCACTCTTCTGCCCTCAAAACCCCTCCCACCAACAAAAATAAAGACAGAATCCCCCTTGTCCTCACATACCACCCCACCAACCTCCGCATCCAACGTATCATTCACTGCCACTTCTGCCACCTACAATTCTACCTCACAACCAAAGAGATAGTTCCTTCCCCAATCCATCTACCTTTCGTAGGGACCGCTCTCTCCTCGACTCCCTCATCCTCTCTACACTCCCCACTAACCCCACTACCTCCTGCACCTTTCCCTGCAACCACAGGAAGTGCTACCCCTGCCCCTACACCTCCCCCCTCACCAAGGCCCAAAGCAAATATTTCATATCCAACAGCAGTTTTTCTCCGATTTCCATTGAGTTTAATTTTACCGCAGATCCTTGATGTCACATTGCAGAAGTACTAATTTTGCGTCACGGGCAATCGTTCTCACCCTTGGAAGTCATCAGCTCTTTTGTCCATATTTGGACAGAAGAAGTAACTTGATCTGGGACCAAGTATTCCCGGCAGAACCCAGGAAACAGAGCACTGGTGAACTGGTGAATGGTGTCAGTGCTGTTTGCGGGACCTTGCTGAGTGGAAGTTAATTGCACAATCCATCAATTGTGATTTCACTTCATAAAGTATTTCATATTCTGCAAAATGTCCTGAGGTTGCGAGTGGCGCTAGGTCAATGCAAGTTCTGTCTTTGTTTCAACGGGTGCGACAACACATAAATCTCCACAGTCAGAAAATATAAATCAGGCAAACCTCACTGTTGGAGGCAAGGGATTTGAAGTGCACTGTGTTACACGTGGGTATTATTACCAATAAACAATTCATAGTGCATTTCTGAAACATGCTGTTAACTCCTTTCACTTTACCTGACCCTGTAAAGCCATTAAACATTTTTCACGAGCCATGCATTGGGTGCTGGAGTTTGCATCCATTATTGCACCCACCTTCCACCACTGATACTGATCAGCTTCCCTTGAGACCTTGGATCTCCAGTTCAGTAAGGGGTCCCCTCCTTTGCTTAGCATCCTGCAATAACATTTCCACTAAGGGATAGCAAAAATGACAGAATGATGACCGGCCCTTTAAAATGCTGGATGCCTTTAAATCCTGCAACAGCACCCTATTTCCCACTTGCCCAATTGTCAAGCTCCAAATCATTGTTTGTTCCAATGCCTGCAGCTCACTTCCAAACATATAATAAAAATGACCTTGAAAATTGCTGCATGATCAGCATTCATAACCTCAGGAACCATGTATTCAGTGAAGTACTTCCACAGTCAGAATTAAAATGATCAGAAAGCCCAGGCTTTAATGTTTAATTAATGTTAAAAATATACTGTTCTTTAATATGTTTTTGAAACATTTGCCATAATAAAAGCCCACAGTTTAATGAAAGATGAAGGAAGAAGAAAGTTGTTTTAATGATGTATTCAATTTACAGTCAGAAGATTTGTTTCCACTGCAATAGAGTTATGTTCACATGTTTGCATTTTTATTACATTAACACTTCCCTTTTGCGAAACAAAAGTTCGTGAAGTTTACAGAGCAAACATGTCAAATTTGAGCTCAAAATAAAGCAAATGGACATATCCACTGCTTACTATTGTAGCACCACAATATTTATTAGCTGAAAAGAAGTGTAATTATGTACTATTGGCTTCATAATTGAATGATATGCCACACGCAGCTAAAAAAATAAACCTCTTTATAATTCTTTCTGGGTTATATTCAGGATGACAAAATCATACTAGCATCTCTTGGTGACTTTATCTGTGCTTGCAATCTGAAAATGCTGGATCAAAGTGAAATGAGAATGAAAAGAATACTGAGTAAAAGGGTTTTGAAATGTAAAAGAACTGATAAGGGAAATGTTCTAGGAAACTAGTGATTTAATTGGTCTCTATTGCACAAAGCCATTTTGTAGTTTGTGTAGACTAAGCAGTGATAAGATTGAATATACAGCAAGACCACTCACCAGCTGTTATTATGTTTCTCTCTTAGAGTCAACTGGTGACATTTTAGTCAATGTAGACTCATGCAATTGCAATGGCCTGGATTTTCACCAAAACAGCAAGGTTGTCCGTCATGGTGAAAATTGTAGATGAATCCAAAAACTGGAAATCCCGCTCCTAAAAAGACACTTAATGTTGGCAGAGGCAACTGGCCACTTAAATCACCAGGTGTCTCCACTCAAGTTGGACTTTTGTAGCTCAGGACCATGAAACCCAAAGTGTCACTGTAGATCTGGTGAGAACAGGTCTGAACTTAGTGCATTTCTTTAGATAATCAGGGTTATCTTTGGTGCAGTATGGTACTCCATTGGTTATAGTCCTGGGCTAACTTTCAGGGGAGTCTTGAGACATTGAGACAAGGTAAGGTGAGCTTTAATGTGGTTAAATGTAGGCATGAATGTGCATGAAGAGTGAACAAACCCATTATTGTCAAGCTTATTAGAACTGTCAAAATCATCATTCAAAATACCAAAAGCTACTGAAAAGACAACCTGTCCAAGTGGTTTATCAAGAGGACATGCCAAAAGTGTCAAAACAATTTGTGAAGAGAACATTCGAAAGGAAACTATCAAAAGTGTTGCAAACACTTGTCAAAAGCAACCATCAAAGGAGGCTTTCGAGGCATTTAAATGTTCTGCCTTTTAAATCTTTGAAAACATCATTGCTAGCTATTTCACTTTATCCATTCACACAAGCCTGAAGGTTTCCATCAGTGGATCACTGCTGGGTGATTGATTTTATAACCATCTATTATCAGTGTGGGACATCTGCCATTTGCAGTTTTATTCAAAGCTATGGACTCTATGAATGGGACTATAAATTAATTCTATTTCTTGTTATTGTAAGTAATTATGCACTTGAGTGAAACACTTGTTGATATAAGGCATTATGTGTATGAAAGAATGTAAACGTAGCGGTTTCTTTAGAAATGCATTTTCTCCACATATTGAACTTTACAATGCATACTTCAAGCTTTGCTTAATAAAACTTTGTCTCTGTATGAGTCCTGAGGTCTGCTTGTGATGAATGCTAGGTGAACTGGCACAGTAGGTGAAAGGGAAAATGGTGATGGGTTGGAGCGTGAATTGGCACTAAGTTGACACTGTGCTATAAAGGGCTTAGTTGGTGGATGCAGAAGGGAATTTGTTAGCGTAGGAGCTATGTAGTGCCATAGTAGTGGTAAGAAGAGCACATATTGGCATAGACATTATTGGGGCCATTGAAGCTATGTACATGCATAGGGTGCACGAGTGGAAAATAGGTAATGGATACAGGGGCATAGATTAACATGGATGGTATACATGGTTATGATGGTGGGTGAATATGATGTGGCATAAGTTGGCATGGAAGGTGCATGGGAAATGTGTGGGGAATGAGGCCTGGAGATCTGTTTTATGCTTGTTTATGTCTTTTTAAAACTTCTATAAAGTACCAGTATGCAGAATCTCACCTTCCACCCAGCCTGCCTCTATACTCAGTGACCTCCATTTTCAGTCTGGGGGTGTCTGGCTCAATTTCTGAAGTAGCTTGCCGCAACCCCCTACCTAAAATCCAAAGTCCAAGCAGACATTTTTAAGATTTGAGTTCATACCACTGGGAATTCTCTTGACTTTGTACACCTGACTCGCAGACGGAAATCTAGGGCAGTGTTTGATGTTTTATTAGATGCCATTTTCCCGTCGAAACTATATTAACCATTTCAGAAAATAATCCAGTTGAATACCACAAGGTGCACCACAAAGATAAAGAAGTAAATAGCAGAGTCACAGCAATCACTATTTTCCACAACACAATATAACACAATACAATATCTTTTTATTGTCTTCTGTACTCCATTTTAGGAATACAGTGAAAAATCTTTACAATGTCTGTCTTCTTATGGCGATATCCTCGGTACAAGTACCCAGGTACAATTTTTGGATACAGCAGAGGAATAAAAGTAGTTGCTTAAATACAGAGTTGAAAATGGTACCATATTGAAGAATGGCGGTCACCTTGTATAACCATTGAAATTCTGTTGGACTTAAATGCAAAAAGCAGATATCTTGACTGTATTACAGCTGATTACAAGTATATTGCAAGTTGAGAATTGTTTCATGGTTCACCACATTTACATAATTCCATTTTATGGCTTGCATAGAAAATAAATAACTGTAATTCATTTGTGTAGATGGAAAGGAGAGATGTATATATTTTGAACACTGGAAAGGACATTCAAATTTAATTAAATATATAACGAATCAATGGAAAGTCTTTTTCAAGTAAGGACATAGGGACAAGGTCAGTTCAATGCTCTTCTTGGTACATTATGTTTATGGGAAAGGTTTAGCAGATCATTCACATGATTACAAAGAAATACAATTAATGGTACTGGTAACATCAACATGGTGAGATTATCATCTTTGTGTATGGAACAGCTGTCTAGTTGTTTGTGTCATAAAGATACTAATTGATTTGTTGGATTCACTTTAGCTTAAAAATTTTAAGGCCAAATTGTGGTCTTCATGTTTTTCAAAACATAAATGTGCAAGTCCCTGTACCAGTACATTTCTGAGGAACTGCTTGGTTAGTGATGACGGGTTCTGAAAAACGCAGTTCCAATATAATTGCCAGCAAACATGAACATTTTTAGGGCACTTGGTTCATGATATTAGAGAATGATATTGTCAATGATAAAGCATCGATAGAAAATTTCAATAAATCAGTAGATGAAAGCTTGTGGTAAATAATCTAGTGTGGCTGATTGCTGGCCAGTAATGGTACAGAACAGGTCATTAGCCTTATTGTTTTTGATACCATTCGATCATCAGATTATACTTTATCGAGTATCTTCTGAGGGAATTTACTACCACATTAAATATAAATATATCTTCAATATTTGTTCAGCCTCTGCCTTGAGACAATGTATAATTGTCATTTTTTTCTGAATGACAGGTGGAAAGTAACAGTCATGTCACACAAATGTCAAGTAATGACCATCTCTAACAAGAGGGAATCCAACAGTTGACTCTTAACATTCAAAGATGTTACCATCACTGAATCCCCCACTATCAACATCCTGGGAGTTGCCATTGATCAGAAACTGAACTAGATTCACCACATAAACACAGTGGCAACAAGAAAAGGTCAGAGGCTAGGAATACTGCAGCGAGTTACCTCCTGACTCCTGAAAGGCAAACATTTTGGGAATAGTGACCAGGACTCTGTAAGTTTCAAACTCATTGTGGAAAGGGATAAAGATAGTGCAGAAGTGTCTAAATTGGACAAGGCTAATTTCAATATTATTAGACAGGACCTGCCAAACACAGACTGGGAGCAGCAACTTGAAGGTAAGTCTACATTTGCAAGTGGGAGTCTTTTAAAAGTAGTGTAGTGAGAATTCAGGGCCTGTTTGCTCCTCCAAGAGTAAAGAGTAAGGGCAGCAAGAGCAGGGAATTCTGGTTGTCAAGGGATATTGAGAGTTTGATAAAGAAATAGAAGGAAGCATATGTTAGGTACAGAGTATTAAAAACAAGGGAGGCCTTTCATAAGGAGAGCATGGGGAGTGCTTAAAAAATTCATTAGGAGGCTGAAGAGAGGCCACAAAATATGTTTGACAGATAGGATTAAGAAAAACCCTTAGGCTTTTTTTCAGTCTATTAGAAGCAAGAGGATTACTGGGGAAAGAGTGGGGCCTATTGGACAACAAAGGGGCCTATTGGAAATCAAAGGTCCTACATGAAGGCGTGTCCAAAAGTTAATAGCCCACGGGATCCAAAGCAAATCAGCAAACTTGATAAAAATTGGCTTGCAGATCAGAGGTAAAGGGTGGTGGTGGAGGGTTGTTTTGGTGACTGTAAGCCTGTGACCAGCGGTGTACCATAGGGATCAGTGCTAGGACTCTTCCTGTTTGTTATGTACATTATCAATTTGGACGCAAACGTAGAAGGTATAATTGGTAAGTTTGCAAATGACACAAAAATTGGTAATGTTACTGATCAAGAGGAGGATGGTTTCAAGCTACTGTCTGATATTGATCAGCTGGTTAATTGGCCAGAGCAATGGCAGATGGAATTTAATTTTGATAAATAAGAGGTGATGTATTTTGGGAGGTCTCATCAGGGAAGAATACACATATTGAATGGGAATGTCCCTAGGGAGTGCTAAGGATCAAAGGGGCTGAAATGTACAAGTCCATAGGTCCTTGAAAGTGTGAGCACAAGTAGACAGAGTGGTGAAGAACGCATACAGGATTCTTTCATTAGCCACATTATAGATTATAGGAGCAACAAAGTCTTGTTTCAACTTTATAAAACGTTGATTAGGCCACAGATGGAGTGCTGCGTGCAGTTCTGGTCACCCCAGTGTCAGAAGGATCCCAGAAAGTCTCAGTTATAAGGAGAGACTGGATTGGCTGGGTTGGTTTTCCTTGGAGCAGAGGAGGCTGATGGGGTATCTGACTGAGATATACAACATTACGAAAGGCATAGATAAGGTAGATGATCAGAATGTTTTCCCCATGGCAGATGTGTCTAAGACCAGAGGGCACAAGTGAGAAGTGAGGAGTAAGTGGGTTTAGAGTCATAGAGTTGTACAGCATGGAAACAGACCCTTTGGTCCAAATCATCCATGCCGACCAGATATCCTAAATAAATATAGTCCCATTTACCAGCATTTGGCCCATATCCCTCTAAACACTTCATATTCATATACCCATCCAGATGCGTTTTAAATGTTGTAATTGTGCCAGCCTCGACCACTTCCTCTGGCAGCTCATTCCATACATGCACCACCCTCTGTGTGAAAGGTTGCTCCTTAGCTCCCTTCAAATCTCCCTTCAAAAGACCTTGGCTATTCACCCTATCCATGCCCCCCATGATTTTATAAACCTCTATAAGGTCACCCCTCAGCCTCCGACGCTCCAAGGAAAATAGCCCCAGCCTATTCAGCCTCTCCCTATACCTCAAACCCTTCAACCCTGACAGCATCCTTGTAAACTTTGTCTGATCCTTATCAAGTTTCACAACATCCTTCCTATAGCAGGGAGATCAGAATTGCATGCATTTTTCCACAAGTGGACTAACCAAAGTCCTGCACAGCCGCAACATGAAGTCCCAACTCTTATTACTCAATAGAGCTTAATTCTCCAACAGTACTTTGAAAATAATTCACGTACCTGCTAAAGAAAATATCATTGTGGATGCTTTATCAAGAGTGCACGCTCCAGAGACTATGTGATGTGTAAAACTAATTGCTGTGTAATTCATTATATATGTATTGCTGTTACTATGCCATTGAATCATTTCTAACGATTAATAAAAATCCGTCTTTAAGATATAATTTCATTCTTCTTTGGGGAGGTGTGATGTAGACAGTGAAAGTTTAGGTATAATTTAAATATCATTGCAAGCTTGGGTATTTGGTTTTTGAGTTAGTGACACATGGATTTTCTGCCTGATTTTACTGTTGTGCACCACTAATAAATTTTTCTTTACCTTAGATTGTTTTGCAGCCCAGCAAAGTAAATAATGGGGCTTTAAGGTTTGTTAAAGATTTCTGTGAGCTTCTTTTTAATCATAAGGAGACATCCATAGCTTGAAGAGAGAGTTTCTTTTTTTATCTTTACCTTAAGTTGAGATCAGTCCTTTGAAGTTCTTTAAGGAAGAAGGTTGTATTAATCTGTGAAAACACAATGTGGAACTGGAGGAACATAGCAGGCCATGCAGCATCAGAGGAGCAGGAAAGTTGACGTTTCGGGTCGGGACCCTTCTTTAGAAATGGGGAGGGGGAAGGGAGCTGGGAAGTAAATAAAGAGAGGAAGGGTGGGGCTAGGGAAGGTAGGTGGGATGGTGATAGGTGAATGCAGGTAGGCAGTGGGGGGATTGGTCAGTGGGATGGGTGGGACAGATAGGTGGGAGAGAAGATGGACAGGTTGTGTTGGGTCAAGGAGATGGGCGGGGCTGGGGAAAGGCAGGTGGGGTGGTGATAGGTCGCTGCATGTTGGGGGTAGTGGAGATTTGTCAGTGGGAAGGGTAGGGCAAATAGGTGGGAAGAAAATGGACAGGTAACGTCAGGTCAAGGAGGCGGGGATGAGAGAGAAGATTGGACATGGGATGAGGCCGGATTGTAGCTGGTGGAAGTGGCAGAGAATGATACACTGGATGCAAAGGTTGGTGGGATGGTATGTGAGGACCAGAGAAATTCTGTCTTTATTTTGATTGGCGGGAGGGGGTTTGAGGGCAGAAGTGCAGGAAACGCCAGAGATGTGTTTGAGGACATTTTTGATCACCGGAAGGGGGAAGTTGCGGTCCTTGAAATAGGAGGACATCTGGGATATCTGGGAGTGGAATGATGCATCTTGGGAGGAGATGCAGCGGAGGCGGAGGAGTTGGGAGTAGGGGATCGCATTCAAGCAGGAGGATGGGTGAGAGGAGGTGTAGTCCAGGTAGCGATGGGAGTCGGTGGGCTTGAAATAGATATTGTTGTTGAGGCAGTTACCAGAGATGGAGACAGAGAGGTCCAGGAAGGAGAGTGAGGTATTGGAGATGTTCCAGGTGAACTTGAGGTTGGGGTGAAAGGTGTTAGTAAAGTTGATGAACTGTTCAAGCTCCTCGTGGGAGCACAAGGCAGCACCGATACAGTCAACAATGTAGCGGAGGAAGAGGTGGGGGATAACACCAGTGTAGCAGCGGAAAAAGGACTTTTCCATGTATCCTATGAAGAGGCAGGCATAGCTTGGGCCCATGCAGGTTCCCATGGCTACCCCCTTAGTCTGTAGGAAGTGGGAGGAGTTGAAGGAGAAGTTGTTAAGGGTAAGGACGAGTTTGGTTAAGCGGATGAGGGTGTCGGTGGAGGGGGGCTGGTTGGGCCTGCAGGAGAGGAAGAAGCGGAGGGCTTTTAGGCAATCCACGTTGGGAATGCAAGTGTACAAGGATTGGATGTCCATAGTTCTGTTAGTTTTTTCCTCCAAAGCTACCCTCAAGTTCCATAAAAGTGATTGGAATTTTGATAAACATCTCTAAAGGAAAGGAAAATTTTGTAAGACAAATAACTTTTCACAGTTTTTGTTGATTGGATTGTCAAAATGGTTCAGGATTAGGAATGAGAATGATATGAGTAGGATGAAGACTAAGGTAACAGCAAAGAGCAAATTAAGTGGAAATGGGAGTGGATCTAATGAAGGTAAACTGGGAGAACATATTGTTAAAGAAAGAGACAGAGCCACAAAATGTATATGTATGGCACTACTATGCAGGCACTTACTGGTTTAAAGCACAGGACAGACTGCTTTAGCACTTTGTACACAGGATGTATGACATGCAGTGGCAGATGGTTGGAGGAGGGAGATGATGTTGTCACCATCATCAGACTGATGCTACACACAAATAATAACATTGGCTAACAAATGTGGAAGACATTCCAAAGTCCGTTCTGAAACAATAAATCTCGTGAAGCCCTGTTCTAGGGCTCTTTTATATTTGTTTATTAGATCGGGGCATCATTCAAAAGGCCAGTACTTATTTCCCATCCTCAATTACCCTTGAGAAATGGTGATGAGCTGGCTTCTTGAATAGCTGCTGTTAATATGGTGTAGGTACACACACAGTCCTGGTTGAGAAAGGGAGTTCCAGGATTTGGACCCAGTTTCAGTGAAGACCCTGTGATGTAGTTACAAGTCAGGAAAATGCATGAGTTGGAGGTTAATGTGCAAGTGGTGGTGCTAATGCCTTCCGAGGTGGTCAAGTTTGTGGATCTGGAACGTAAACATTTGTGAAATTGAGACAAGATTGATAGACAGAACAGAACAGAAAATGGATAAACTGTTCCCATTAGTAGTAAAAGATCAATATTAGAGGGCATTGATTTAATGGAAAACAATAACAGAAGATGACCTGTGGAAAAATATTTTTGCACAGCAAGTGTTTAGGAACTGTAATGAATGTCTGAGCATTTGATGTAGGTAGATTCAATTGAGACATTCAAAGGGACTTGCAGAATAAATCAAATAGGAAGAAGAAGTTGCAGGACTCAGTTGAAATGGCAGGAGGGTGCGAGACTGCCTTGTTGGAGGATGCAAGATTTAGTGAGCGGGAAGAACTGAGGGAGATCAATATTAATGGAGAAACAGTGCTGGGAAAATTGTTGTGACTGAAAACCAATAAGTCCCCAGGGCTTGATAATCTACATCCCAGAGTACTTAAGGAAGTAGAAACAGTGGATGCATTGGTGGTCATCTTTCGGGATTCTATAGACGCTGGAACAGTCCCTGCAGATTGGAGGGTGGCTAATGTCACTCCAACATTCAAAAAGGAGCTAGAGAGAAAACATTATTCTTCAGGAGAATTCTTGAATCCATTTTCAAGGATTTTATAGCAGAGTATTTAGAAAGCAGTGGCAGGATCAGACAGGGTCAGCAGGATTTCTGAAGGGATTAGGTGATTGAATTGGACGATCAGCCGTGATCGTGAAGAATGACAGAGAAGGGTTGAAGGGCTGAATGGCCTCCTCCTGCTCTTATCTTCTATGTTTCTATGTTTCTATGATGTGCTATCGTGAGTACAGCGTTGGCAAACAAGCCAACTTTCTTTGTTTACCATACTTTGATTCTAAGCAAACAAGGGAAATTTATATTTGAATTTGCAAAAGGCATAAAGGGAAATTCCACACATTAGGTTGATGACAAAGACCGTGAGTGTGGAATCAGGTTAAGTTAATTTCCTGGCTTGTAAATTGCCTGAAAGAAAATAAGGATAGGAGTTATAACTCAGACTGGAGAATGTTAGAAGCCATGAGAATCAGTACTGTGGTCAATGTTCTTCATAATTCACATAAGTATGCTGGATAAAGCAACTGAATTATTTACAGATGGTATAAAACTGGATGCCTTGGAGAGTACTATAAACGTAGCAGGTGAAGACATTGGAAGGCATTCAAACTGAACAGATCATAGCCAAATAAACACTAGCATTACCAAAATTCATAGAAAACAAGATAAGCTATGTCTTAGCAAATAAGAAGCTGAACGTAATTGTAGAGTGAAGAGATCTATGGAAACAGAAAAACAAATCACTAAAAGAGCATTGTAAATTAACAAATCAATTAAAAATTCTAGAAGCACTGTGGTTTGTTTCTAGTAGGTTAGAATTGTGGAAAATATGGTCAGGATGAAAATGATCAGATTCTCAGCATTGAGAAAAAAATTGTCAGATTTTCCCTGAAAGGTTTCAAAGTCTACGTGAGATGCTCACTGGTCAGTGGTAACCATCTTATTTCCTTATTCCCATTCTGGCATTATTAGCTAATCTCATCTCACTTCTTTGCAGTTTACCATTCTCCTTTGTAATGGTAACAAACTAGAAGGGGCTAATTCTTGACTTGAAAGTCAGAGTGGTTACCTGGTGGTTGAAATTCACCAGTTGCTTTTCTGGGCCTCCATATTCACCCTCATTCACCAACATCTAATGGCATCATCCATGATGAGCATCCACCCCCAACCCTGTATTCACAAGAGGTTGGCATTGGCAAACACCAGCCTTAGCACAGTATCATGGCCAAATTCAGACTAACTCAGAGTACACTTCAGTACTTCACCACTTGGAGCTCCCTGACACCCACAATGTAATGCACCTGTCAGATAACACAGTGCACAGGGACACACACTTGTATCATACATTTGCTCAGGATGCACCTCAGGATCTTAACTTCCTTTTTTTGCACTCACTCACTTTGCACTGTTTTCATCCCAGTTATTCACTGAAACTAAGTCCAGCCTGAAATCTGGCTTGACAGATCACATTTTGACTTTTTTAAATTTTATGAGATTGTCTTTTACAAGCACAGAATGCTGCATATTTGGTTATAACAATATAACAAAACTTTATTACTTAAAAGAAATGAAAAAAATGGAATAAACTTAACTATTGACATATAACAAATTTTGAGATATTGAAACACGCAGTAAAATACAACCCCATTAACCCCAACAGCTATCCTTTATATTACTCACAAACTACAAAGCATTCCCTTCTCTATCACATACAGGCTCTGATTTTGCTCGAATGCCTGGTCTGGAAAATATCATTGCCTTTTCTTTGAGTCTTTATACAATTAAGTTTAGACTTTTCAGATTCAAATAACTCCTTCAGGATCTTAACCAAACACTTCTGTTCTGGATCTTTAAAACTAAACTCTTACACTGAGGTAATTTATTTCTTAATAGTTTTAAACTATCTCCTTTACTTAGAAGTTACTGTTTTACACGTCCAACTTCAGCCAAGACTTCTACAAAATTGTAAAATGAATCTAAAAAGCTTTCCAAATTATGAATGTTTCTCCTAAGCTAAAACAACACAATTTCCAGAAACACCATACTTTTGATTCTGTGATCATGAAACATTGCCAATGTAAAAACATTCCCATTAGCTTCCAAGAACTGACTCTCTCACACTGTGTTTTAAAAGAAATCAACATGGCTACTGAAATGCTTATGAATTCATCATTAACCCTCTTTTCACAAACAGAAAACCCCAGTGCCAATGAATTCAGAATCCAAAAATCCAAGCTAAGCAAACTAAATGCAAAGATGAACCATACACTTTACATCATCCCTCCCTGCAAAGAAGGATGAAAATGTATTTTTAGGGGGTGTTTTTGTTAATCATTACAAACTGTCTTAATAATATCACTATGCCACCTTAACAATGGTGACACTTTGACATCGAACTTACAATGAATTACATAGCAACAATATTTAATCAAGGACAGTCCATTCCATGTTGGTAAAATGGGGACCTCAAATATGAGAACTGGAGGTAATGTATTGTTAAGCAGATATGATAATGTTTATGAAAGTGGGCAACTCTAAATATAAGGTTAAGATATGATATAGAATGGGAGGGGATGGGGTACTGTAGGAGGGGGGATTCACAAGTGACTAACCTCTGACCTCAATTTTGAGGCCCTCCCACCTTAGAATCATAGAATAGAATCGTAGAATTCCCATCGTGCGTAAATAGGCCATTCAGTCCATCAAGTCTACACTGAACCTCTTATGAACATCCCACCCAGACCTCAAACCTATCCCCATAACACTGCAGTTACCCTGACTAATCTAACGAGCCTACACATCCCTGGACACTATAGGGTGATTTAGTATGGCCAATCCACCTAACCTGCACATCTTTAGACTGTGGGAGGAAACCAGAGCACCCAGAGGAAGCTCATGGACACACAGGAGAATGTGCAAACTCAATGCAGACAGTCACCCAAGGCCAGAATCGCACTCGGGTCCATGGTACTGTCAGGCGGCAGCACTAACCACTGTGCCACCCTGTCCAATGTTTTTCTTTGATTATCATTGCCCTTTATTTTCCTCTTCAGTCCTTAGTCCATCACATGTCATACCACTTAAGCCACTCTTACAGCTAAGATGACAGTTGATCATACATGCAAAGACTTAAAATATATAATAGATTTACAAATGTGAGAGTGCATCTGTAATGAAGTGACACCTGTGCCTTCAAAGCGTTTTTGGTTTCCATGCCCTCCCACCATGCCTAGATGTTATCTGGAGGTAAAGGGCCCTCGCTCTGCTGGTCTGGAATATTTGGGTGGATGACCCCAGAACGACTTGTGAATAGAGTTTCAAGACATGTAAGAGTGTCCCGCCCAGACACAGGTTCACCCTCCTCAGATACAACTTCCACGGGGTTGGAGTTTAGAGGCAACGTGGAGGTAGAAGGGTCTGATACCCATGCTTTGTCCTTAAAGGAGATTTTTAGGGGTGATGGGGGTTGGTGTCTGCTGGTTGTTAGTTCCCCTGGATGAGTGTGAAATAATGGAATGTAGATTTGTATCCATTTCCGGCAGCCACTAAATATTCAGCTATACCTGGCTTTCAATGGTGACCACCAACTTGTCTATGAAGACAACTGGGGCATGCATGCTGGAGCCAGTACCGCACAGATAATGATAGTGGTATCTCCAACCTTTGATCCAGGTCATGGAGCGTCCCCGATAAAGCTGCCTACTGTTCCTGTCTGTGCATTTGGATGAAGTTATGAATGGCTGAGATCATGGGGTCAACTTCTGCCTGGGGCTGAGCAGGGACCTGGCCTCCAGCCATCCTGTCCCTGGGATGTTTCTTCTTCATCAATCAGCTGCAGGGGCATATCAGTGAGGTTCTCACCAGTTGTGCTCCTCAGTCTAATCTAGATGGAGACTTCCAAGATCGAGGTTTGAGTATGTTAATTATAAGTACACTGTGGTGGTAATGGGAATGTAGCTCAGCTCAGCACAGCACAATGAGGCTTATTTTATTGCTGAGACATGGAGGTCTTGGAAATTGTGCATTAGCAGTCTTGATCCTCTGCAGCAAGTTCAAGTACTTTCTCCTTGTAGGGAATGAGAACATGAATGGCAGGCACCTCACCACTCTCTCTTTGTCTGTTCAGCTGTAGTGTGCAATAGTTTGTCCCATAACTATACAAAAGGAGAATTTAATTAATATAGCAGTGGTTGGAAGAGATGTTAGTGTTGATGCAGGAGCAGGAAAGGTCATGATGACTACTTTGAGTGAGTAGGAAGTGCGAAGGGTAGGAAGGCTTAGTCATTTGGAAGGATATGGTGGGTGAGAGTCATTGAAAGATGCTGCATACAAAAGTGAGAGTGGTAGGCCACGCTCCTTGGTGGAAGGTGGATACAGTTTGAATGAGTGTGAGGTTGCCAATAGAAGATGGTGACACTCATCCTTGCAGATTGCAGGAGGTCATTGACCTTCTTGGGGCATTACTGGGCATTCATCCAGACCACAGAAATGACACTGAGCCAGGTGGCAACATCAGAGAAAGCTGGCAGTGTGTGGCACATCGGTCTTCCTATCAATCCAGGGCATAGAGTTAAACAATCATCTTCACCACACCATCCACCAAGATGTCCAGGTCCCTGAGGGCAAATCAGGATACCAACTTGCCTCTCTTAGACATCTTCCTTGCAATCCTTCAGACACACAAACTGTGAGCCTCATTTGCTGGTTGCAGCATTTGAAATGGTGTGCAGTTGGGGTTTAAATATGGCAGCTGTGTTGTGAACACTGGAATGTCCCAGCACTGACAGTGCCTTCTACATTTGCTTAGCACAGGTTAGCATGAGATGGCACCTCTGAGTGCTGGGTCCATAATTGCTGAGGTGGTCAGCACAAAATTCTGCCAAAATTTCTCCATGAAATCTCCATAAACTCCTCTAAATTGACACTCAGCCAAATTTTGGGCAAGTTAGGCCTCACTTGTTTTTCAAAGCAATCTCAAGGAGAACTAAATGAGCAAGCTGTGTGAAACTTTACCTGGACTATTACTGTTAATTGCTACTAAAGGGTGATATCAGTCACAACAGTATTACTTAATAGAAATCCAGTAATTATGTACCGAAATAAGCACCGCTATAGAGTACCTCTTACTCAATAATTAAACAAGTATAATTTGTGCCTTTAATAATGTGTCAAGTATGTGCATTACTTTAATAGGGGCCAAATCATTTCAAGTCATGCCAGTTTAAATGTTTATTTATTAAAATTAGGCATAATATAAAACACTGTCTTCCAACATAACTACAAACTACGAGCTATTCATTTGAAGTTAGAATTTCCAGCAACTATTTACAAAAATGGCTACTGGGTACCTCCCTAATATGCTTTATCTGGTTCCTAGGTTGTCAATTATCAAGGCAAGGGCTGATTGTGTATTTTTTTTAGCTCAGTAAATAACTAATGTGTTTCAGAGAAACAGGTTACAAAATAATTTTGAAACACAGTACAGCATTTAAGTGGTGAGAGTCAAACTGTCAACACTGAATTGTGGCACAGATGTTGTTTTGCAGTTTTCCTCCCAGGGTTAAAGTAAAACTTAACTAATTTGAGTTGCAGCTCAGTGGTAACAGTTTATTTGTCTGTCAGAAGGCTGTAGCATCAAGCTCCTCTCTAAAGGCTTGAGCATGCAATCACTTCAGTGTCGTACTGGGGAAATATTGTACTGTCAGAGATGCTGGGCTAGATTTCATTAACACGTTAGCAGTCCTAGCATCATCAATGAAAGTGTGGACCCAGCCCAGTTCAGATGAGTGCTGGGACCTTGAAGTTGGCACCTCTATCTATTTAATAATTGCAGTCTGCTTCCTAAAGCTGCCAACTCAATCAGAGATAACAAGGTGTAGAGCTGGATGAACACAGCAGGCCAAGCAGCATCAGAGGAGCAGGAAGGCTGACGTTTTGGGCCTAGATGCCTTCTTCAGAAAATCCTACTATCCCTAGTAACTGGTTTACACTGATAAAATCACTGATTTATTAATTAAAAGACACAGGTTATAGGAATTGATAAGGGGACATAAATTGGATATGTTCAGGGCTTCAGATTCTCTCTAATACCTCACACACATTCTATCTCTGCTATTGCACTTACTTCCTACCAAGGCTCCTGCTCTACCACTGTCACTGTAGCCTGAAATATCTTCCCTTCTTTCCTGTCACCTATTCCAATCCCTGATACCACAAACTATGCATATCCTCCGATTTGACTACTCATTCATTCGGGACATCTCTCCACCTGTACCAACAATAATAACTATCCCACCTACTTTCATCTCCTGTAAGACCTTCCTCTGTTTAATTCCAAGAGGAAAACAGCCCACAATATGGAAGGAAGAGTCAGGATGGTGGTGGGCTGCCCGACATTCAGCTCCTGATAAATGAGGAAAGGATCCTGGACTAGTATTAGAGACGGCTCTTGACCTACAGTGCGGAAAACCCTGAGCAAACTTGAATTGAATGAGGCCTGCTGACAACGAGGAAAACCTTCTTGGCTTTATCTCTGCACTAAACAGCATGGCAAAACAGCAGTAAAATCAGCCTCGTGTCTCTGGCTGAGGGACCAATACGCAATAAAGACAAGGCAGTGCAAGATAAGGATACTGTAACCGTCTAAATAAGCTCAGAGGGAGTGAGTGCTATGAAAGCAAGTGAAGATTCTGGAAATGTAGTCTGGTCCAATCTGTGAACTGTGTGCCCATCCCAGAATGCACAGCGTCCATAGCAATGATAGTTGCTGAACACTTTCAAGAAGGTGTTTGATATAGCACTTGGAGCTAAAGTGATCAAAGGATATGGAGAAAAAGCTATTGAGTTCAATGATCAGCCATTGAGCAGGGCTCAAATGGCTGAATGGCCTACTCTTGCACCTATTTTCTACAGTTTATATGTTTCCATGCAGCCTATGGTGCAGCACTGTAGTCCAGAAACTTTTCTGATATCTTTCCAGCTGCAGGCTCCAGCAGAAGATTTTGAAATTGCAACCAAGAGATTATTTCAGAGGGAATTTGCAATACTAGAAGTCAAAATTAACATCTGTTGGAAATAGTCATCAAAAACAAATAATGCAATGAACACTCACGTCACTTGTGTCTGTAAACCCATTCCTGTTGTTGACTGAATGAGTCGCTGATGTTTCCAGACCTTTAAAATGCAAACATGCTTCTCTGCTTAAATGGGATGATGATTGAGGTCTTCTGAGTTTGGTTTACACTTTTAAGACACGGCAGAGAGTAACTGAATTCGGCCTTTCAGAGACTGCTTTGACGTAACATTTAACAAAGCAGTTCAATTACGAGTCAGGTCTTCACTGTGACACCAGCAATTCATAGTGGAAGAGAGAGAGACAGAATTAACTTTTGATTCTAAAATGCAGTTCTGAAGAAGGATTGTACTGAACTCAAAATGCTAACTCAGTTTCTTTCTCCACAGATGCTACCAGACCTGCTGAGTTTTTCCAGCACTTTCAGTGTTTGCTTCAAATTTGTAACATCCACATTATCTTGCTTTTACTAGTCAGACCACAACTTGAAAGTGCGTCTTTTATATAAGGAAAGATATACTGGCATTAGAGACAATCCAGAGAAGATTCAGTAGGTTGATCCTCGTTATAAAGGGACTGTCTTATGAGGATAGACTAAGTAAATTGGTCCAAAAACGAAAACAAAGTTGCTGGAAAAGCTCAGCAGGTCTGGCAGGTCTGGAAAGTTCTGAGGAAGGGTCACTGGATCCGAAACATTAACTCTGATTTTTTCTTCACAGGTGCTGCCAGACCTGCTGAGCTTTTACGGCAACTTTGTTTTCGTGCCTGGTTTACGGCATCCACAGTTCTTTCGGTTTTTATTATGTAAATTGGTCCTGTACTCACTGGAGTTTAGAAGAATGACAGGTCACCTTATTGAAACATAGATTCTTAGGGACTTGACAGGGTAGATTCAAGTAAGATTGTTTCTCCTTGTAGGAGTTTCTAGGAGCCGAGAGCATAATTTCAAACTGTGGGGTCACTCATTTCAGATAGATGAAAAAGAATTTTTTCTCTCAGTGGGTCATGAATCTGTGGAATTCTTTACTGCAGAGACTGTGAAGGTTGGGTCATTATATTCGAGGCTGATACAGACTGATTCATAAGTAAAGGAATCAAGGACTATGGGGAAAATGCAGGATTATGGAGTTGAGGATTATCAGGTCAGCTATGACCTCATTGAGTGACAGAACATACTCGATGGGCTGAATGGCCCACTTCTCCTCCTATATCTTATGGTCTTAAGAAACTGCGGTCTTTGTGCAGTAAAATGCCAGCGATCAATAACTGGACACTTAAATGATTTAATTGCCCATTCTGCAAGTAGTTGTGCCATTGACGTTCCCCACCACTGGTTGGAATGCTCTTGTGGTGCAGAGTTATGTGTCCCTGCCTCTGAGCTGGAAGATCTGGGTTCAAGTCCCACCTGTGTGTAATAACGGCTCTGACTAGGTTGATTAGAAAATGTCTCCTCGCCATTGGTAATATCCTGTGGTGATGGGATATCAATGGGCCCCACTCCAGAGGCCTTCTGCCAGCAGTCTACAGCCCTTTTATCTCATGCCCTGTTTCAGGAGGACAGGTAATATCCAGCCTGCGACTGTTGAATGAAATGAAAAGCTGAGGTCTAATTTGTCCTCTCAATTTAATATATAAATGCCATTGCCATGCCTGAGGAAGAGCAGGCAAAATCGCCTATTATTTCGGCCAATATGCATTCTTTAATCAAGATCACTAAAACAGATTATTATCTAGCCAGAGATAGTAGGAACTGCAGATGCTGGAGAATCCGAGACAACAAGGTGCAGGGCTGGATGAACACAGCAGGCCAAGCAGCATCATAGGAGCAGAAAGGCTGACGTTTCGGGCCTAGACCCTTCATCAGAAAAGGGGGAGGGGAAGGGGGTTCTGAAATAAATAGGGAGAAAGTGGGAGGCGGATAGAAGATGGATAGAGGAGAGGATAGGTGGAGAGGAAACAAACAGGTCAAAGAGGCGGGGATGGAGCCAGTAAAGATGAGTGTAGGTAGGGAGTTAGGGAGGGATAGGTCAGTCCAGGGAGGACGGACAGGTCAAGGGGGCGGGATGACGTTAGTCGGTAGGAGATGGGGGTGCGGCTTGAGGTGGGAGGAGGGGATAGGTGGGAGGAAGAACAGGTTAGGGAGGCGGGGACAAGCTGGACTGGTTTTGGGATGCGGTAGGGGGAGGGGAGATTTTGAAACTTGTGAAATCCACATTGATACCATTGGGCTGCAGGGTTCCCAAGCGGAATATGAGTTGCTTTCCTGCAACCTTCGGGTGGCATCATTGTGGCACTGTAGGAGGCCCAGGATGGACATGTCGTCTGAGGAATGGGAGGGGGAGTTGAAATGGTTCGCGACTGGAAGGTGCAGTTGTTTATTGCGAACCGAGCGTAGGTGTTCTGCAAAGCGGTCCCCAAGCCTCCGCTTGGTTTCCCCGATGTAGAGGAAGCCACAACGGGTACAGCGGATGCAGTATACCACATTGGCAGATGTGCAGGTGAACATCTGCTTGATATGGAAAGTCTTCTTGGGGCCTGGGATGCGGGTGAAGGAGGAGGTATGGGGGCAGGTGTAGCACTTCCTGCGGTTGCAGGGAAAAGTGCCGGGTGTGGTGGGGCTGGATGGGAGTGTGGAGCGGACAAGGGAGTCACGGAGAGAGTGGTCCCTCCGGAAAGCGGATAAGGGTGGGGAGGGAAAGATGTCTTTGGTGGTGGGGCCGGATTGCAGATGGCGGAAGTGTCGGAGGATGATGCGTTGGATCCGGAGGTTGGTGGGGTGGTACGTGAGGTCGAGGGGGATTCTTTTTTGGTTCTTATTGCGTGGACGGGGTATGAGGGATGAGTTGCGGGAGATGTGGGAGACACGGTTGAGGGCGTTCTCGACCACTGAGGGGGGAAAGTTACGGTCCTTGAAAAACGAGGACAACTGAGATGTACGGGAGTGGAATGCCTCACCCTGGGAGCAGATGCGCGGAGGTGAAGGAATTGGGAATAGGGGATAGCATTTTAGCAGGAAGGTGGGTGGGAGGAGGAGTATTCTAGGTAGCTGTGGGAGTCGGTGGGCTTGAAATGAATATCGGTTTCTAGGTGGTTGCCCGAAATGGAGACAGAGAGGTCCAGGAAGGGGAGAGAGGTATTAGAGATGGTCCAGGTAAACTTAAGGTTGGGGTGGAAGGTGTTGGTGAAGTGGATGAACTGATCAGAAAAGGGGGAGGGGAAGGGGGTTCTGAAATAAATAGGGAGAGAGTGGGAGGCGTCAGAAAAAGGGGAGGGGAAGGGGGTTCTGAAATAAATTGGGAGAGAGTGGGATTTCACAAGCTTCAAAATCTCCCCTCCCCCACCGCATCCCAAAACCAGTCCAGCTCGTCCCCGCCTCCCTAACCTGTTCTTCCTCCCACCTATCCCCTCCTCCCACCTCAAGACGCACCCCCATCTCCTACCTACTAACCTCATCCAGCCCCCTTGACCTGTCCGTCCTCCCTGGACTGACCTATCCCCTCCCTAACTCCCCACCTACACTCACCTTTACTGGCTCCATCCCCGCCTCTTCGACCTGTTTGTTTCCTCTCCACGTATCCTCTCCTCTATCCATCTTCTATCCGCCTCCCACTCTCTCCCTATTTATTTCAGAACCCCCTTCCCCTCCCCCTTTTCTGATGAAGGGTCTAGGCCCGAAACGTCAGCCTTTCTGCTCCTATGATGCTGCTTGGCCTGTTGTGTTCATCCAGCCCTGCACCTTGTTGTCTCTTATTATCTAGCCATTTATCTTAATTCTGATTGTGAGTCTTTGTTTTGTGAAAAATGGGTACTGTATTTTCCTACATTACAACAGTCACTAACTTCAAAAAGTTCTTCAAAGACCAAGAAAAAATTTGTGTCATCCTGAGATTGTGAAAAGGACTATATGAGTGCACGTTATTTCTTTCTTCTCATTGAATTACTTTTGAAGCTTTTGGGAATTATGTGACAACAGGTGTTGTTTTGAGCCTGTTGAGAGTGCACAGTATTTGTGTGTGTGTGTCTGTCTCAGTGCCAGCTTCCATTCTATAAAATGAACAAAGCCAGTCTTACCAGTTCTATTTTGACATGAATGGAGGTACAGTTTAATCGATCACCCCTTTCAATTTGTTATAACCAAGGAGACCACCAAATTTAATCAGCCTTCCTATCTTTGTATTCACAACAACAGTCAGATTAAAACCTTCAAAGACCCTAAAGATTGACACTAATAGTTCCTAGCCGGCCTGCTTGAATAACCACTACCAGACTTTAACAATAACCAGGTTATAACTCTGTGTTTTGAGTGTAAACAAAAGATTTAACAATGCATTAATAATACAATAGCTTTAGCAGAGCAAAGCTCAACCACAAGGTGGTCTAATTAACTAATAAGATTTAAACCAAATCTTCTTTGTTTCTGGCCCCACTCTCATACAAATTCAGCCAGACACATGGACACAATTAAGAGACAAACCAAAAGGGAAAAAATAAGTGAGATGTAACTGATGAGTTCACTAAAGCAGAGTCCATGACTTGTAGCATCACTGGCACATAGGATTGTATTGTGCTTGGTTTTTGACAACACTAATACATGCAAATATCTTCCAGTTGGCTCTGAGGAATATTCATTTAATACTTGTAACTGAGGTTCTATTATCCAAACTTTTAATAAGTTGATAGTGAGAGGACAGCAAGGGGGCAATCAATCCTCTGCCCCGCAACCTCCGCAGGCAAAATACATCTGACTCAAATACAGTCCAAAAATCAGTTCAAGCTTTGACCTCACTTTGTTAGACTGGCTGTGTT
The DNA here is from genome assembly GCF_021869965.1 of Rhincodon typus. Classification (NCBI taxonomy): domain Eukaryota; kingdom Metazoa; phylum Chordata; class Chondrichthyes; order Orectolobiformes; family Rhincodontidae; genus Rhincodon; species Rhincodon typus. The sequence continues at coordinate 120,826,235 of NC_063332.1, forward strand.
CCTATGAATTAGAATTAGAATTAGTTTTTATTGTCATATCTACTCAAGTGCAGGGATACAGGAAGACAGTGAAAAGTGTACTAAATCACCATCTCCACTAGGTACAAAATCTTAGGTACAAAGTAGAAAAATAGAGAAATAAAGTTAGAAGTTCAGCATTACAGAGGCCCTGTTACCATTCGAATATATGCTGTCTGTTTAAGCGTAAGGCCTCTCCAGAATTGAACCGTCTATGGAACACTTTTACTAAGAAACAACCTGCAATTAAATTTCAAGCTTGGCCTCATGAACAAATAAGAGTTTATTGATTGTCTCTTTTTATAAACAAACTGCTTCTCACAGTCCAAAAGTCATCTTTCGGCTCTCAGCTCATAGTTCACAGCTTCAAACCTAAATCTATTTCTAAAAAATGCAAAATTAATGTGGACTCTAACAAATTGCAATAGAAAATTGATTAAAAAATATAACCTCATTACAACTTCTATAAATGCTGCAACCACTCTGCTGAACACCAATTCAATGAAGAGAAAGCACAATCTTAAGTTTTGCAGGAAACATAAACTAAAAGGCCCACCTCTCGTGATTCTCTTTGTACTACATCTAAATTTGGAAATAGTTGATAAAAGTGGATCAAACACATCATTTTGTGCTACAAATTACTGTTGAAGCAAAGCTCACCGACACTTTTAAAAAGGGATTTCAAACCTGCTTGTGGAGGGGAGCAAGCAGCAAGGAAAAGAAAAAAAGAATATCAATGTCAATTTGATGGGCCAAATGATCAGTGTCCATGGTGTAAGTTCTTGGTTTCAGATCTTTGTGCGCACATTGCTTTCACATTCACTAACCTTCTTCCCTCAGCTTCCTCTGATCAGCAGCATATTTAGTACTCCTTTTAATTTTTGATGCTTATGAGTTCAGTAAATAACATGTTGAATAAATCATAGTCATTGGCCAATGTCATTTAGAGTGAGATTTTAGTCTTCACCAGCTGATAGTATACACAGCGTTTCCAATCAAGTGCCTATTGCACATCTAGCTTATCAACTCCCCTAATTGGCTCCTTGAAAGAGGGTACAAGATCTCTTGGCACTCTCCTTAGCAGCTCAAGAAAATTTTGACCCACACCTTTACCACCACCACTGTCACACTGTTGTGTCACCAGGTGCCATGAATAGACTTGCCAACCATATCCCTTCCATGCCTCCGCAGAAGTACGCAGCCTCTACTAATTAGACTAGAAAGACGATCCACTCTCAACTACTTTGGGCTTGAAGGAACCGACACAAACACTGTTGTTTGGAGATTATTTCAGTTTGGTTCACACCAGTCTATATCAGCTGATTTTGACACATTTGACAAATGCAGATCTTGACGTTATTGATTCGACTTTACATTGGTAAAATATCTCTTGAGTTACAAAAGACGACATCCCTTTGGCTGTGGAGGGGCCGAAACGTCAGCCTTCCTGCTCCTCTGATGCTGCTTGGCCTGCTGTGTTCATCCAGCTCTACACCTTGTTACCTCTTTGGCTGTATTAGTCAATGGGACCTGCCAATATCCCTTTGATAAGACAGTTTGTAATAAATATTGCACTTTCAATCCAGTGTTCTCAATAGTCTTGCAATCATGGAATTGGATATGAATCAACTTTTGTTATCATACTGGCTTTACAATAAACTACAAATAATCATTGTGACCCATTTGATTTTGGTACCATTGGAATGGGTAAGTTCCAACTATTGTGACTCAGTTCAACAACATGATTTTCTAGCATAAACTTGATCCGTTCCCTCATTTGAGTTTCTAAGAATGTTGCTTTATGTGTGACATTTCTCCAAAATTAACATCATCTCACGTCAAAGACTTTTTTTCTCTAGTCTACTTATGCAAAACAATTTATGAGTCTGTAATAGCTTTCATAAGTCACCTCAACAGATTTCTGGGAGAGAGCATAATATTGCATTAAATCTTTTAGACACTTTCATATTTTCCAATCTGATCACTGGAGGGCCAACTTTAGAATTGTTAATTTTTGATTAATTGTCATATCACTCTGATATTTTTATTTCACTCCCTGCTTCTTTCAGCAATAGAGACATACTCCTATCTCAACTATCCTCCTTGTCATAGTACCATTTTGACATATTTATATTGTACACTTATTAATTTTCCCTCTTCTCCCGCATAATTCACAAGTTTATTTTTGATTTGGTAAGATCCAATGAACTTTAGTTTTAATAGTTCCCCAGAGACAGATAACAATACCAAAACTTAGTCTCCAGTGACAACATTTTGCGCTTTGACATTTGTAGCTGCTTCACTCTCATGATTTATGATTTAATTGTCACATATATTTTACAATTAGCAAAACCGTAAAATACAGTAAAAAGCTGTTCCATTGTCACCACAATTCAGCACTATTTTAAATAATTTTAAGAATAAGGAAAGAATAGAAAGCTATTTCTTAAAAAGAGTCCATCAGTCCTGAGCCAGCTTATCACCATCAGCAATAGCTGAGTCGCTATCCCTCCTCAACAATTCTCACTGCCATCTGCACCGGACCCAACCAACACTGAAGTTGTCACTCTTCAGGCGTCAACTTTCACTGCTGCACCAATTCTCCTTCACCACCGCCATGTCACTGTCTGTGCCAGACTCGCCAATGTCAGAGTCGCATCTCTCATCACTGGGCCCACTTTATCAATGTCGCTGTGATGCCCTTCTTCCACCGCTTTGCCACTGGCAGCACCGGACCCAACCGACAATGAAGTCACCGATCCTCAGGTGCTATCTTTCACAGCCGGGCCTGCCTCGCCGAAGTCACCTCTGCCAATGTAGCAGCCGCCGATTCCAATGCCAGGTTCTGTGCTCGCCCTGGAAGAGCGAATAGGGGCTCACTCGCTGCCACCAGGGGGTCCATGCTGGGTCTGCTCGCTACCGCCACAAGATTTGCACCTGGATTCCTCACCACCACCGATGGTAAATAAAGGGAAGTGAAGAAAGAAAATGGGAAAAAAAGAAAGGTAAAGCAGTCAGATTGGATGAACCCTGGTGCAGGAGGTCCTCTCCACCACCGTCCTAATTGTTTATTGAACAATTTTCAAATGCTTGTTGGTAAACTAACACACACTGGCTGTCTTTTGCTTGAATGTTTACACATAAGCCAAATATATAGTGTCTGAGCTTTGGTTAGTACATTATTCTTCAATTATTCTAATGGGTTCTCTCACCTCATGCCTATATATCAATTCAAAAAGATTGAATCCTGTAGCTTAATTCGGGGCACCCCTAATGGCAAATAATAACATGAGAATTCCTTTTTCCCAATTTTCATGCATACCTGACAATAGACTATAATCATGGTCTTAAATTTTGATGCCATCTTTCTAATGCTCCTTACAATTGTGGATGATAAACTGAAGATAAAAATTGTTTTATTCACAAACTATTCATTGCTTAAAATATTTCTGACATAAAATTTTCTATTAAGTAAATCTATATGTTGTGAAAAAACATTGAACTAACATTTCCATGACCATTTTTACAGTAATTTTCTACATAGCTACTGTCTCATGAAGTCTTGTTGAAACAATCACAAATCAAGGAAGAATTGTCTTGAGTATCCTAAGCCATCTCCCTTTCTTACTAGGTTATGAGGGAATTCACTTCATGTGTCCCATTGCTCTGACTTTGGTACTCATTTCATTTCCTGGTAAGCTCTTTCTGAGTATTCCTTAAGCATTCTTTTGACTGCAATAGGTCTGCCATTTAAGTTCCAGCAATTAACGATGGTATGTCCAACCTTGTTACAATGGAAGAATATTATTTTTTCTCACATCAGTTTTCAGTTGTAGCCTTTGTCCTTTATTATTTTCCCATCCTTCTATTCCTTCTCCAAAACTTCTACACTACTTTTCATTACCCAGATTTTCTATTCTTTCAATTACCTTGTTGAATTCCAAATTGTCATTTCTGTGCACTGTCCCACCTTTGTTCAGGATCACTGGACTCGAAATGTTAACTCTGTTTTCTCTCCACAGAAGTTGCCTGCCCTGTTGAGTTTCTCCAGCAATTTCTGTTTTTGTTTCAGATTTCCAGCATTCGCAGTTCTTTGTTTTATTTAAGTGCAAACTAAGCTCATTATTACTTTGATGTCGGAGGAAACATGAGTTCCAGCAATCTTACTCTGCCACACCCATACACAGACTTCTAGAATTTTCTGCCTCTCTGTGTCTTTGGGCCCCTCTGGCTAGGAAAAGCGCATTTTTTAAAAAAATAGCGCGCTGGAAGCTAAGTCCCATTTCTTCACTGCAGGATTTATTTCTTTTTCAATGATTTTGACCTAATCCCAAACAAGTAATGAATGATAGTTTGGTTAATGGTGATTAGTTATGAGCAACTTTCTGTAAGGAAGAGTAGCCATATAGCCCAGATCAAACGTAAATCCATGGATTTATGGTGTTATGGCTGTTTTATGGTTAATAAAATGTAAACTTGGGTCACCAAATGTTAAAATACTTTGAGGTAAAAGACGTTTTTGCTCAATGAAACAACTCTGTTTTAAATTGATTAGATTTACAACTTAAAGTACACAAACCACTTATTTATATTAGGTCTAAATGATTATAATGAGCTTTTCACATTCCGTGGCAGTTTGCAATGGTACTGTGTAACCTTAGTAGTAATGTACTTCAGAATGATGATAAAGTGTGGTTCTTGCTTTTTTTTGGAGGTCAGTAGAAACCAGTTAGTGCTTTGAATTTAACATCAGTATCCTGTTTCAGGCCTTAAAAATTATTCTGGAGTTGCTTGGAATATCTAGATGTATCAGTTGAGACATATTAATCATTTTGATGTGACACTACATACTCTCAAGTAAATACATGAAAGACTCCACTGGAGTCACATTATCTTGATAGAGATCTACAAAGTTATTAAGCTCAGTGGGACAAGCTGCCATAAAAGGGATATGATTGACCTTTCAATGAACAAATCAGGAGATAGTTGGAAGTGAGATCAGTAAGATGACCATCACTTTTGTAGGATTGAGCAAAAATCTCCTTATTCTAAAATACTGGACAGAATCCTGGACTTTTCAAATAACTTTAAAAGTGAAAAAAAAGGCAGCTGGGCCATGCCCTGGGAAAATTACATAAGACACAAAGAAAGCTGCTTGGAACCATTGCTCAGTATGAAAATCCAATTCACACATCCGCTCCAAAAAGATCAATCAACAGACCTAAACAAAAACAAAGTTGCTGGAAAAGTCCAGCAGGTCTGGCAGCATCTGTGAAGGAAAAAAATCAGAGTTAACGTTTCCAGTCCGGTGACCCTTCCTCAGACCCTTCTGGGCTTTTCCAGAAACTTTGTTTTTGTTCCTGACTTACAGCATCTGCAGTTCTTTTGGTTTTAGCCAGGCCTAAACCCCACCCAACCGAGACTGAATGGAACCTTTGCAGACACCAGACATTCAACTTTGATCAAAATTCATGCACAGAGATATTGGTCATTCCATTTAATCAAAATACATTCACACCTACTCTTAACTATCAGGAAGCCAATTGTCTCAAATGGAACACCAGTGACATAATGGCGAATGCAGATTTGGAAGGAAGATATCAGTCACGCAATTCGTATACTTTCAAGCCCTGATCTCACTTGGGGTGATTCTCCCTGAGAACTACCTGCAAAGCTATCTCTGGAAGAGGGATCCCAATGGCAATCCTGAAAATGACTGACACAGGCCTGTTCCGTACCAGGATAACCAATGGCGACCGACCTTGACCAGCAGATCTGACAACTGACAACCTCCGAATATCACCGACCTGACTGCCACCACAAGGCCTCAGACACATGCCGAGGTGTAAACCGGCCCGCAAAAACCATCACAAAGTAAGGGAAGCCAAGTACTCACCTGATAAATCCACTACATGTCCTAGTGCATCAGCGGACTCAACCCAGACTGAAGGCCTACACTATCTGAAGTCTTCATCGAGGCACCAGGTACGGCAAGCGGGAATGGCCAGCTGTGCTTCAAAATTGTGTTTATCCCCAGTGGTGAACTTAAAACCCCCGAGACTCCAAAGTTTCCAATCTAGCTAGCAGGGAGGGGAATGTGGGTGGTGACAGTGCAGAAACCCCAAGGATAGGAAGCCTGATTAAAAGTTTCTGTGATCAAAATCCTGTTGTTTAGTTCTAATAATGTTTAACCTGTACTTATTTTAATAGTGTATAACTGATAGTGTCAATTTCACTGTTTGTTGTTTTTGCCTTAATTTCTTGCAATATACTTACCTTTTCTATTTAATAAATGCAGAGATTCTTTTTCCCCTGAAACACCTGTCTGCTGCCTTCTTCTCTTCATATTCCTAAATAAGTACAATGTCAGAACCAGGGATATGGGGGGATTTGAACCACCTAAAAATCAGCAGATTACTGATCGCAAACCAGAACCCTTACACATTTTAAAGAAACCAATTATGAAGTGGACATTTGGTTAGCCAATCTGAGATTGACCATATGGTATTCATGTGCCAGCAAACCAATTGGAAATCGGTTGCTTCTGATCATGCATGGGGGACAGTGACTAGAAGAGGTTAATAAGTGGTTATTCTTGCTGCTTCAGTGAACAGTAGGACATTGGAAGAGACAAAAACGACATCAGTCAATTGAAAAGAATAAGAAACATGCGCCCACTCAGCCAGAAACTGAGAGTTGATATTCCATTGAGAATTGACTGTATCCACTGCTTTTGTTATGTGTAATTTATTCTATAGCTGTTTTGATAAACTTAATAAATTCTATCAAACTTGTAAAATCATACAAGTATTTGAAAAGGGTCTTTTTACTAATCAATAGATCCTTTAAATTGGTACTTTCCTTTAGTCAATAACAGTAATTCAATGAGCTCTTGCAATTAAAGTTAAAATGAACTCCAAAATTTTACACAGTTGTAAGCCCTAATTAGAAATACATGCAAACAAATATGCTTCCTGACACTAAGCCATAACAACACTGAAAAGTGAAACCAATTCATGGCCCTTCATCGTAATACACAAAATGCCAAATGTAAATTAAATATAATAACATAACAAAGCAAAATTACCTACTAGCTGATGCCTAGCTGGACTTCAAAAAGGCACTACAACTGACTTTATCATTAGAAAACACAACTAGTGGAGCATCTCAGATAACAAGGTGTAGAGCTGGATGAACACAGCAGGCCAAGCAGCATCAGAGGGTGGTGATAGTGCAGAAACCCCAGGAACCAGATCATCCCCAATGGACTACAGTCCACATTCAGGCCTTCCCAATTTGGCCCCAACCGTGACAATGTCTACATTCAGAACATTGAGATCCTTCAGAAAAAACTCTGATGCTGTTGGCCTGCTGTGTTCATTCAGCTCTACACCTTGTTATCTCAGATTCTCCAGCATCTGCAGTTCCTATTATCTCTGAAACAACTAGTGGAGCATGTAAGTTACACAGTATTCCAATGGAAGTTGACACCTTGCCAGTCCGACTGAGATTGGGGAACATCAGTGAGTGAAGGCAGTTGCATAGCCTCACTCAGGACGACATATCCCGAACAGACAGACTCCAGGTCAGACCACAGCAAAACCCCAAAACAAAATCAAGCCTTGACCAAGTTTTCTTTGAGAACCAGGCCAGCAAGCCATTGTAGTTGCTGCCAGTTTGTAGACTTGAGGCAGCAAAAGAGTCCCAATAGACCTAAGTCAAGTGAGAGAACTCATTGGCCAGTATCCAGGAGAGTGTAGGCCCTGGAAAGTCAACCTATGTCTGGTTTGGAACAGTTAAATTGCTTAGCAACATCCAACTCAGAACAAATCAAAATAATTATCTGGTTAAATGGTCACCTGGTCCTAATGGAGGTTGATGCCAGCGCAGCCATTTCGGTAATTGTAGTACCAGCCTTTAACAAAATTAGCTCTGGACTTCAACCCTTATGTTTGTGCAAGACCTTAGCCAGGCTGAGAACCTATACTGTGGAACCTTTACAGATTAACGGTACAACTTCAGTTCAGTTCTCTTATGAGCTAATTTAGTTACTACTGATTGTAGTAAAAGGCTCAGGCCCAAGCTTGATGGGGCAAAATTTGTTGAGAAAGATTCAGCTAGGTGGGCTCAACATTTTTCAATTAGAAAATGTCTGACTGCTGGAAGTCCTCATTAAATACCTGGAATTTTTCCAGGAAAGTCTAGGGAATATCAAAGGAGCTAAGGTCACCTTGCATGTTGATCAGGAAGCAATTCCATGAGTCTGATAGGCATGTCCAGTGCCATTTGTCTTATGGGCAAAAGTAGAGGCAGAAATTAGAAGCTTGGAAGCGAAAGAATCATCGAACGAGTCCAGTTTGCGGAATGGGCAGCACTGGTCATAATGAGTGTGAAACCTAATGTGTAGGTTTGCCTTTGTGGGGATTTTAAACAAATGGTAAACCACTTTTATCAGCTGGATAAATATTCAATCCTTCGCATAGAGGATTTATATGCAAAGCTGGGGGGTTGAGCTATCCTTCGTGAAGCTGGACATGAGCCATGCGTACTTGCAATTGTGTTTAGATGAGGATTCCCAGAGTATGCTGCAATTAATACCCATAAAGGTTAGTACCAATAGATGAGACTGCCTTTTGGGGTATCGTCAGACTGTGCAATTTTTCACTGGACAGTGGGAAACATTTTGCAAGGTCTATCCCAGGTTGCCATTTATCTAGATGAAGTGCTAATAACAGGGAAGACAAATAACGAGCACTTAGAGAACTTGGACATAGCCCTGAGACATTTCTTCCAGGTGGGCATTTGCCTTAGAAGGGAAACATGTGTGTTCCAGGAACTCCAAGTGACCAACTTGGGCTACAGAGTCAACAAGTCTGGGTTAGATCTGTTGGAAGATAAAATGAGGGTGATCAAACATGCCCCTGCTCCCAAATTCAGTGTGGGTTTTCATACTAAGTGCATATAATTACAAGTTGGAACACCAGGAGGTCAGGTAGCAAATGTGGATGCATTGAGCTGCCTGCCACAGGCAGATACACCACTGGAAGGGCCCATAATAGTTTTAAATTTTCTGGAAACCCTTCCAGTCACAATGGAAAATATCAGACTTTGGAACAGAAAGATCTGGTCCTGACTAAACTGAAACAGCTGTTGGTGCTGGGAGAAACCAAATGGCCATCACAACCAGAATTTAAACCTTTTTTGACCCAGAGAGACCAAATCACAGTACAGGATGGCATATTATTTTGGGGAGCAAGAGTGATTGTCCTGATCAAAGGTCACAACCAGAAACTGGTTGAACTGCATCAGGGTCATCCAGGAGTTTCGAAAATGAAGATGTTGGTGAGAGGTTACATCCAGTGGCCAGGATTAGATTCAGACACAGTTAGATTTGTGGGGCAGTGCCCAGAATGCCAACAGGGAAAAAAATAATAGACACAACTCCCCCACATTCTTGGGAATAGCTGAATAAACCTTGGACTTGGTTATACATTGACTTTGCAGGTCCTTTCATGGGCTCAATATTCTTAGTCATTGTGGACGCCCACTCAAAGTGGCTGGAGTTGCACAGAGTTCATTCGCCAAACATGGCGGTGACGGTAGAAAAACTGTGCACATCTTTTGCAATACACGGAATCCCAGAAGTGTTGGTCACAGATTACAGGCCATCATTTACCAGCAGGGAATTTGAGCATTTCCTCAAGTTGCGTAGTATTCATTGTATAAGGACAACTCCATACCATCCATCACCCAATGGCCTGGCAGTAAGGGCAATCCAAACTTTGAAAACAGGCTTAAACAAACAGTCTATAGATTCACTTGATACCAACTGTCCCAGTTCCTATTTGATTATAGGACCATCCATCATGCAGCTACAGGGATAGCTCCAGCCGAGATCCTAATATGGAGAAGACTGCATATCAGGTTAAATCTGATCTTCCCAGGCCTGGAGGGCAGAGTGAAACAGCATGAGGAATGCCAATGCTGGACACAAGACTCTATTCAGCGAGAGAGTTTACTTCAGGGGATGAAGTTTGGTGTAATAACCATGGGAATAACCTTGCTTGGGTAAGAGGCATGGTCAATGTGAGGTAAGATCCAGTAATGTATAAAGTTCAGGTTAGTGTAATGGTCCTGAACAAACACATGGACCAAATGAAAGCTGCAAACTTGCAAACGGTGCAGGAGCAAAGTGTGCCTGGCTCCTTGGCTGCATTTCTCAATGTTCCAGAACCCATGGGCTCTCCCTCTCTGTCAAGTTTTGAAGATACCTTGGAATCTGAGACAGACATGACAGATGTTACTGCATTGATGTCTTTGCAGCCCGAAGGAAAGAATGAATTTATTCTGAGACACTTTGGGCACAAGAAGCGAGTTACTGTGTATTACACACTGCCTGTATCTGAGGCAGAGTTGGAGGAATCTGCCCGGTGCTAAATCACCCGAGGAGGAGCTACAAAAAAAAGAACTGTCCGATGTCCTCGACCTCAAAGGGGGAGGGATATTGTGAGTGTAATGAGGTCAGCCAGGTGGACCTCCAAGATTATAAGTCCCCTGATTGAATCAGGTCATAAAGCCGTATTCAACTAATAGAGATAAATAAAATAAAAAGTGTGACTGAGACTTGCTTCTTTATGACTATTTTTGACTTTTTTTTCCTGATTTCCTGCATATTCAGCTTAAATTTGTGGACTAGGTGACAAATTCTGTGACCTTATGAAATCATGAAATTAAGAATGAGGAAAACCCTAAAGATTGTATTAAAATTGTTTATAACTGTCCTAATTTTGCTGTATACTACACTAAACTTGTGCTGGCTTGTTTTATTCTTTAAGTAATTGTTTGAGAATTAGATTTTCTTCCCTTGCTATATGTCCATCAAATGTGCCTGCAAACAATATGTAGGTGTAGAGCTGGATGAACACAGCAGGCGAAGCAGCATCAGAGGAGCAATGCTGCTTGGCCTGCTGTGTTCATCCAGCTCTATACCTTGTTATCTCAGATTCTCCAGCATCTGCAGTTCCTGCTATACCTGCAAATAATCACTGCTTTGCTGTCTCCTTTCAAGACTCAAAAGTACAAGTCATTTAATCCTTTCTCACATATTAGACCTCTGACACCAGAGAACAGCCTCATGGACCTTTGTTGCACTGCCTCATTTACTTGAAGTCTATCTTGTGTTTGGGGACTGGAGCTGACTGCAGTGGTCAACATATGTATTCTGCAGTTTTGGCTATGTCGTTCGACATTCCATCAGCTTTGTTCGTTGCTGTTCTGCATTGAGTATCAAGTCTACTAAGACTCCGAGATTGTTTTCAGCTCCTTATTTTAACACTATCCATTAAATATATGTGACCCCTTTCCCTTCCTCTGTGCAGCATTTTAAACTTCATTCAAGCATAACACAAAAGGAGAACCTTTGGTCTTTATACGGGTTTGAATTCCAAAAGTATTTTCTATTTGTTCCTATTCCTCTGTTCTTTCTTCACAGCATTTCCCCCTGCAAATGATTAGCCTGAATTAAATTCCTTCTGCTATTGCCCCACCAACTTACATTATTTGTCATTCTATAATCATTCTATAATCTCTAAGCAGCTTCCTCTAATTCCAATGTTCCATCTTCTTCCACTTCTGCAACCTTCAACAATTTACATTTAGTTTCAGTATTAAAGTCGTTGTTAAAAATTAGAAACAGGAGTAATCCCACATTAAGCACTGGGGCACATCACTTAGTGCTTCCACTCACTCCATCGCAATCCTGCGACAAGTATGCATTAATATTTATCATTTGCTTGAGTGCTCTTGCAGCCTTGCTTTACCAGAGTCAATCTTCCATCCTACTTAAGATTTTAATACAGTAAATGATAGCAAAGCCTAAAAGGGCCAGTTGCATTCTGCAGAGTACTTATCGCTTTACTCTTGTCAAGATGGTGACAAAATAAAAACAAATAGTTAAAGTTCAAGACAACAAGGTGCAGGGCTGGATGAACACAGCAGGCCAAGCAGCATCACAGGAGCAGAGAGGCTGACGTTTCGGGCCTAGACCCTTCATCAGAAAAGGGGGAGGGGAAGGGGGTTTTGAAATAAATAGGGAGAGAGTGGGAGGCGGATAGAAGAGGGATAGAGGAGAGGATAGGTGGAGAGGAAACAAACAGGTCGAAGAGGCGGGGATGGAGCCAGTAAAGATGAGTGTAGGTAGGGAGTTAGGAAGGGGATAGGTCAGTCCAGGGAGGACGGACAGGTCAAGGGGGCGGGA
>NC_063332.1:120838908-120873480 GCF_021869965.1 Rhincodon typus
CATGGTAAAGATGAGGTGTTGGGGACCGGGGAATTGGAAGTTCTGGAGGAGGTGGAGGGCGTGGGTGGTGTCACGGACATAGGTAGGGAGTTCCTGGACCAAGGGGGAGAAAATGGAGTCTAGATAGTTGGAGATCAGTTCGGTGGGGCAGGAGCAGGCGGAGACAATGGGTCGACCAGGGCATTCAGGTTTGTGGATTTTGGGAAGGAGATAGAAGCGGGCAGTGCGAGGTTGGGGAACGATGAGGTTGGAGGCCGTGGGTGGGAGGTCACCTGAGGTGATGAGGTTGTGGATGGTTTGCGAGATGATGGTTTGGTGCTCAGGGGTGGGGTCATGATCAAGGGGGCGGTAGGAGGAGGTGTCGGAGAGTTGGTGTCCGGCCTCGGCGATGTAGAGTCTCGGATTCTCCAGCATCTGCAGTTCCTACTATCTCTGATTCAAAGTTAAAGTTCAAGTCAGTAGAGCCTTAAGATATTAGGAACATAGACAAAGGAGCAGACTGTTTGGCCCTTTAGTCTGTTCTACAGTCAATAAAATCTTACCTGATTTGTGGCCTAACTCTATTTTACTTGCCTTTGTCTCTTATTCCCTAATACTTTCAGCTAACACAAATATGTCAATCTCAGGATAAAAATTAATAAATGATCTAACACCAATTGACTAGTTATAAAAGAGAGTTCCAAACTTTTAACATATTTTATACAAGGAAGTCTTTAAATTTCGCTCCTTGATAGTCTGACTGTAACTTTTAGACTATGGCCCCCAGGACTAGAATTCCAAACTAATAGGAATAGTTTGTTTCTATTTCATCAATCAGTTAATATCTTCGAAATTGTGATTAAATTAATTCTTGCTTGTTTGAAGTCCAAGGTATGCAACTCTTATTTTTGTAATCTTCCACCTGTATTTCGACTACTGGGGTTTATATATCAATTTGGTAAATTTACATTACTCTCCCTCCTAGTCCTTCACTCTCAGATTCCTCAAAATACAGCTATATGTAAAACAAGGCTTTGTTCAGCATAAGCCTGAATTCTACCTCTTGTTTTCTATTCTTTATACTGGATGTAAAGGCCATAATTCATTAGACATTTTGATTATATTCTGTACTTGTTCATGTTATTTTAATGATCTGTGCACTTGAACCCCAACTCTCCTTCACTTTCTGCCTTTCCTAACTTTTTACCATTTAGAATATGTCCTATTCTAGTCCATTTAGAATCCAAAGTGAGAAGCCTCAGATTCATTCACATTGTCACCTATTTACTGACATTCAACCTATTCATTTCTCTTACCAATATTTCCTTACAATGTTATAATTTCATCTGCATTGCTTAAAATGCCACCTATCTACATGGCATTAGCAAATTTTGATTCGAGACTTTTCATTTCATCATTTGAGTCATTGGTAAACATGCCGATGAGGTGAAAGTTGAATACATATACTTGCAGGGCACCATGGACTGGATTCTTGTTCTGGGCTCAACAACTGATATAGTTCTGGGTCCTGACCCCATTTCAACATTGTTGCCTGAGACCACTCTTTGATAAATTGGCCAACGAATGGCCAAGATGCATCTTGCAAATTGACTATGTGTTTGAGCTAGCAATATCTGTGTTTGAGCTTAGATTTCAGGACAGGTTCCATACCTACATATCAATGTTACATTGCAGGAGGGAGACATGGAGATCACATGGGATGGTAAGGAAGAGCAAGTTGGGAAGACAAGTTGTGCATTCCTAGTGGGCAGGATGAAGTGAGACCGCAATGCATGCATTCAAAGGGTACATTGCACTCCAGCCCATTCAACTACATTCTGAAGATTTCATTTCATTGGCAATCATGAACGGTGCAGAGGTTTTTGCTCCCTAAGGCTACTTCTTGTGATCTCTTCTTGTTACTCCCATAGGTTCAGATATCGTGGTGCTCAGATCAACACTGTCACCAGCTCCGGCCAAAAGCAACCAAAATAGAGCTCAGCCCAACCACTGACATACTTTTAAGTGCATCTTCCACCAGCACAGATACAGTCAACTGAATGAGTCCTCCTGTACAATTAGATAGCATGGCTCATGGTGGTGAACATAACATGAGTGAGCAGGAGAAGATGAGAGAGGCAGAAGCAGCAGTGGGCAGGTACTTTTGGAGGATGGAAAGCATACATAGTCTGACTTCCTGGGCATAGAGTCTTGGCCTTAAGAAAGTGATTCTAATGAGACCAGCAGCAGCAGATGTCTTCCCACATGTGAATGAGCCAATGCAGGCTCACAGGCTGAATGAAGGATCATGTCCACCTCATATGCACCACGATGGTTCAGGCATATTAACACATTACATCATCCAGGAAGAGACCAAGCTCATGGAGAGCCAAATGCAGTACATACGGGAACTGCACATTGTTATTTATCTGAACAATGTCACATTGTGTGGCATGCGTAGTGGTACCAATGAAAGAGACATGTTTTGAGGAGAAGTCCAAAGGCCTGCTTGCTGGTTGTCCCAGTAAGCAAATGGCTTTGGTTGTAGTGCTTCATTGTATCAGCTCCTTGAGGCATAAAGTTATGATATCTGTCTGGAGAGTTTGGGAGGAGGGGAGAACTGGCAGTGAATTGAAGAGTTGGGCATTTTGAAATGACTAAGGTTGAAGGAGTCTTACGCAGGAAGCTCTTGGTTTGATCTCACACCAGCTGAATTAGTGGAAGTCTTGCCTATTGGTTAATCCCATTGGGTGCTCAGTCTTTAAGGTTACATCAGTACAATCAATGGTACCATGTATCTAGTAGAATCCTGAACTACAGACAAAACTCACTGTACTTTGTGTTTGTGGGGCTCACTTGCTTCAGATTGAATGCATTCCGAGCTCTCTAAAGAAGGTTGTCAATCATCTGCAATGGTATTTAGCTATTTATGTGATGGTAACACATTGCAGATCAATAAAGTGTGAAGTCTTCTGCAAAGAGGGTATACATTTCTGTGACTATCTGTCTGGAAAGTCGCAGTGTCATCCAGAACTGATCCTCAGTCACTTCCAAGTATCTCCAACCTGGCCATTACATCCAATCCTGAGGGTATGTTCTCTCTTGCCTTCCTGCCCTTGGTTGTTCTCCTCTGCCTTGGCTGAAGAAATACAGCAACAGAAGTTAATCTAGATGGTCTAGGGGATGTCACGCTGAACAATAAGGATACACTGCAAGCAAATCTCCAACATGAGGGCATAACTTACTAGAAAACTCAAATACATATTTTGTATCTGGGATTCTTGAGTCCTGAGTGGAAGGACAGGTATTGAGCCCAATCTCATTCAAAAGCTGGAAGGGCTTGAACGACAAATGGTCAATGAACAACAGGTCACAGCAGATTTGGTCAAGAAATAGCTCATAGAAGATTCTCTTGTGTAAGTTCATGGTAGGTCCTAAAAAAAATCAGAAGCTCTAAGGCCAATTACATTGGAAGAAGAAATTTGTTTTACACCATCAATGAGGTGAAAAGTTATGTGTCTTTTAGTTTGGTTGAAACACTGCCATCAAAACTGCAGAGTTCTAAATTGCTGACAAACTTCCAGAAGAAAAGCAAGTGAAGAGGCAGTGACTGAAAGGTATACCACACTCCAGACTATGAATCATCTGCAACTGAATTGCAAAACAGCAAAGTGAACAACTAGACATGACAAATTCCACGTATACATTAGATATTTTATAATCATCCTGTTCAGAGATGATATTAGGCTGGGATGTCCATATGTAATGAGTCAAGACACTGTAGAGAAGAACGTGCTTGTTCTAGCAGGGATAATCTCCTTAGTAAATGTAATGTGAGCAATATAGGTCTTCAAGTTAACAAGAGGCTCTCAGATCACAGATCATCAAGAAGACAGTCCAATCAACTAGCTTCTACCCACAAACTACCATTCCTCCAAACCACCTAAGCCCCAAAAAAACTCACAGAGTTAGAAGATATAGATGGCAGCACACACAACAGATGCCACTTGTATGCCAATTTCTGAGTCCCTTTCTGTGATGTTGACACTATCATGGTACCCACCTATGTCTTTCAGCCAGCCACAATAGTTTACTCACTGTGTTCCCACTGCCATTCACTTGGTCTGTCCTAGACATTGTTTGAAAATCATGTTGCCCCACCAAAATCATAACATGGTCCTCAATAAGCTCTTCAGTTATCTAGATTACCATTGTTACTAACTGAGTTAGGATCTCTGGGCCAACCACCTGTTGTCTTCATGAAATTTGTCAATTGAGAATGGCGGAGGGATACTGTCACTTGCTAGGATGTTCATGCCCTGTCCATCTCCATTCTTACATGATGGCTCCTTAAAGATTTATCTTCACTTGGTCTATTTCATGTTGAATATCTCACTGTATTGAAAATGTGAGTCATCACTTGTAATGACTACTATTGACCTCAAGTCTCTGGAAGTAGGAAAGGTTAATCCAGTAATACTTTCAGTTTATCTCTAAACACTGATACCTGGAATTTCCAAGGAGGCTCTGACTTATCACAACAGTGAAATAAGATTGGCATAGGTCCTGAAAAAATTGAAAACCTGTGTAAGAAAAATCTTTTATGCCATTTCCCTGAGGGTTTTATTGATCCTCCAGCAATGTTACAACAGTAGATCCAGAGAACCCCTTGGGACGTTTGTCTCCTATATGAAAACAAGATGAGGTTTAGGTTACTCCAATTTCAGGTGGTCTGCCATTGCTTAGTGACTGGGCTAAAACATATAGAAACTTGGTTAAGTTGATGACAGAAGCTGGTGGTATCTGTAAGTCTCTAATAAAACATGACTTCAGTGAACACATGCTTTGCAGCTTAAAGAGAGGACGAACCAATAGCTTAGGAGACCAAATTTGTGAAAGCCTTTAATTTTCATTTGGTTACAACACTTGCCTTTAGACTCCCGGGTTACTTGATTTCAATCTGGTGTCATCCAGATTGACCAAAAAGGTATTTTCCAGGCCTCTCCTGTGAACTGTCCCGGAAAGAAAAGATAGTAATTGTTAACCAGGAAGTGCTTGCCTGATGAATAATGCACTGCTACTGACACAATAGCACAGATTTAGTCTTTTGCTTTTATTCATCAAAGTGATGTGGGATCACTGTCCACGCCAATATTTATTGCCCATCCCTAATTGCTCAGAGGGCAGTTAAGAGTCAACTACATTGCTATGGGTCTGGAGTCACATGTGGTCCAGACTAGGTAAGGATGGCAGTTTCCTTTCCTATAGGACATTAGTACACCAGATGTTCTTTTACTCCCCAACAATCAGAATAGTTTCTCTCAATTCGAGATTTTTATTGAATTCAAATTTCACCATCTGCCATTCGTACCCATGGCCCCAGAACATTACCCGGATTGTCGTGATAATACCATGAGGACATCACTTCTCCTTTCAGTGTAATAGTAAAGTTATTGGCTCTCACCATTACGAAACAGTAAATTGGACAGCAGCTTTGGCCTACACAAATAGATAGTAAACCTGAAAATCCAATAATTGGCCTGCTGTAGCATGGGGTGCACTATAACTGTATTTAGACCTTGAATGCATTGAAACCAATACATAACCATGAGTTTACTGTGTATAACCACCTTTTAACCGCTACAAAAGTAAGGCTTATATAGTCAAATGTAAATTAAATGTTAATGATTTGATAACTTTCAATTCCTGTCAAACAATCTCTCTGGAACTGAGAATTTAGTTCTGCAAATGCGGGTGCACACTCGTTCAGAATTTAATTAATATTGGAGATTGAAATAAATACGTCTTGTATCTGTTTCTTTTATCTCTCCCTTACGCTCATCAGTCAGTTGTCACAGGATAATCCCAGAAGCAGGAACAGTAGGGACTCGGTGTTTGTGTGTGCATGTTTGTGTGTGTGTGTGTGTGTGTGTGTGTGTATGTGTATGTGTTTGTGTGCGTGTGTTTGTGTGTGTATATATGTGCATGTGAGTATGTGCGTGTGTGTGTGTGTGTGTTTGTGTGTGTGAGTATGTGCGTGGGTGTGTCTGTGTGTGTGTATGTGTGTGTGTGTGTGAACTTTGTAGAAGCCTCTCAGTGAGTTTACTGGGAGGTGGCATGAGGGACTTTCCCTTCAGGCCATCACCAAGCAAACATCACAGTTTTGATGCCACCAGTGGAGAGTTCACCTCTCTGATCATCCGGACCCTACCTGCCCAGCTCCAGCACATGGCAAACAAAAAAAATCACAGCCACTCTTCGTCCCTGCAGCTTCCACAGTGGCCATCTCTTTCTGCATCATGCCAAGGTTGCTGACAACTCTGAGAGGTGGGCCCCCATCTTCAATTGGACAACAGTTCTAGTCACAGGTCTACACAGCTTTTTAATAAAATCTAGTCCTGTGTGTCTCCGTGAAGATTCTTCAAATTAAATGGTTGCAGAGGCACATTCTCACAAGCTGCAAGGCTTCTGTCACGCTTGCCATGATGGATCAGATCTCAATGATGGCAGTCAATGCTCAAAAGCCCACAAAAGACTTTCAGTACAATTGTCATTTTTTCCTTACACTCCATTTTAGAGGTGAATAGTTATTTTCAAGGCAAAACTCTCTACAAGGCCTTTATCTATATTTGTACTGGGGAATATTGGATACAAAATAAACATTTTATTCAACCTGTCCTGTTCATCTTCATGAGAATGTACAATATCTGAAAAGAGAGATAAAGCTCAGGGTGTATTTAAAACACGTACTATTCTGAAACGTTAGACATTAGCCCATCACCTGATTAAGGGATGAAGTACAGAAGTAATTTGTCTTGAAATAAATTGAAAGAACGGTCAGCTGACATTTAAATTGTCTTTTTCATCAAAAGTAATAACTTCTGAGGATTGTTTCAAAAGCTCTGCAGGATGAAATGATATTATCCTGCACAAGACAAGGTATATAAAACCCACCTGGTGATGCTGCTTGAATCCATTTGATAAAAATCAAAGATTTATCTTTAGCACTTTAAAACAGCATTTCCCAAAAGTTATTCCATCGATGGGAGGAATCACATTGTATCTTACTGGTAACATATAATCTGTGCTTGCTGTAAAAATGTAATCAAGAATTTATTTTATTCCTATTGAAAATGTTAATTCTGAATTTTTACTATTCATGCGATGTGGACATCACTGACCGGACCAGCATTTATTACCCATCCTAATTGTCCAGAGGGCAGCTAAGAATCAACCACATCCCTGTCATATGTTGCAGCCACATGTAGGCCAGACCAGATAAGGATAGCAGATTCCTTTCTCTAAAGGATATTAGTGAATCAGATGGGTTTTTCCTGACAATCAGCAATGGTTTCACCGTCATTATCAAATTCTTATTTCCAGATTATTATTGAATTCAAATTCCACCACCTGCCATCACAGGATTTGAACTCAGGTCACCAAAACATTACCTGAGTCTCTGGATTAATAGTCTAGCAATAATACCACAATGCCATCATCCTTACCCTGACTGATTATTTATTTCTGGCTTACTTTATTCATTTTGCTGTATATATGGTATACTTCATTTTGGGTATTTTTTTTGCATATGGGTCCATAGAAAAATGTAAAGATTAATACTGAGGAATGCCAAAGGCACCACCCACTAATGATAATCTCACACTGGCTAGTATGCTCAGGGTCTTGGAGACTGAACAGACGTTCCTCCTCAAAGTCACTATATTAATGTCTGTTTTACTGATGTAACCTGTAACAAATTGCTGACATCCAATCAACGATATTTTGTCACTACTAGAGAATCTTCTAGTTAGATGAGGAAGTGGCTTTCCTCTAACAAACTAGACCAAGCCGCCCTTAGTTTCCTAAACACAAAGAAGATGGTGGCAGCAAGCTTTATCATGAACAGCAGGTAGGCAGCAGTGCAGATTGAATTTGACTGTTTGCACTGTAGGGTGAGCAGCACAGTGAGATCTTCAGATGCAGCTTTCAGTCACCAGTTCTTACATCGTTAGCACCAGGGAAGAGCTAAAGTTTTAAGAAACTAGTGGCAATTCTCAACAAGGAAGAATGGTAGTGAATGGTAAAAGCCTTTCAGACTTGGTAAGAGATGTACTGCAACAGGGCTGATAGAAACTCTGGAGAAGGAGAAGTCTAAAACACATAGAGGCTACATTGCAATGTGGTATCTTTGGGAGCAGTCATGAACTGGAGCTCAGCAGTGAGTGAATAGACATGCCTGAGCATCAAGCTGCTAATTCTGTTTCTCTGTCCACAGATGATGCCTGACCTGCTGGGTATTTCTGCCACGTTCTATATTTAATTCAGATTTCCAGCTGCTACAGTACTTTGCCTTATCATTTATTAATACTTTACTAAATTCTTCAATTAACTTAATAATGCATGAGCTTTAAGAGCAGCGATGGACATTTTCAATCCGTAGAGTGAGTAAATTGATTTTAAAATAGCTGCTTTTATATAGTTGATTTCAATTAATTTTAATTTGGTAATGCACATGTTTTACGAGCAGTTTAAAAAATGACTTAACCACCTCGGTACAGACCTCTGAGTATCTGTCATCACTCTCTTGAGCAATATCCACAGTACTCTGTTAACATTGTGTAACCTGGAAAGTGCTGCTTAGGACAGTGCCAGAGGTGTGCCTTTCATACCTGGTCCCCCTTCTTTTCCTTTCTGGAATTGAAGCATTCGTATAATCCGATAATTTTCCAGCTGGCAAGAGAAGTTCAAGTTAAATGCAATAACAGGAGGACTCAGAATCAATGTGAAGTGGAAATGAGAGGGCGAACCACCTCTCAGCTCCAGTGGGAAATGTAGGGAGAGGACAGTAGCTTCAGAAATCAGCTCATGCCCAGACAACTAGAAGGCCAGGGCTCCGCTCATAGCACTCCCCTCTGGAAATGAGCACTCAACAGCATCCTCAGGCCATATCCAACCAACCCCAATGCCTGGCACCACCATATACATTTATGACTGTGATTGGAGTGTGATTTGGGTCTTGACAAGCTCCAAGTATCTGACCCCAGCAGCACTGTGGCATTGGAAATCTTGAAGGAAGTGAAGGAATAATCTGCAAGTCCAGTAAGTCTGACCAGTGGTTGAGATGTCATCCATTGAAATGAGAAGCTATGTATGACGAGACACAGAGTGGAATGAGTCCCCCCGACTCCATCAAGAACACAGTGGGCAGCCAAGCTAGTCTGCTTTCGAATCTGCTGTGCGGATCTGCAATAATATTCAATAGGCAACAATTCTAGTCCAGGAGCCAACCAGCAACTTACTCACAGGCTGCCGACTGCAGTGAGCTATTTTGCAGAAAACAAGTAGAAATCTTGGCTTCGAACACAATAGATCTTTAGAATTTGATGGCTCAGACCTTCAGAAACAGGTTATTAAAAGAGGTAGAGTCTGGTGTCATAGTGATAGTGCATGGAAAAAGGCACTTCAGCCTAATCATTTTTATGCCTGTCAAAAACAACAACCTAAGATATTTACTGTTTCTCAATGAGACCCTACATGGTATCACAATCCACGCATCACAACATGTCATGGCCTTGTGATTAAATTCTGTACTGGTGGGATTTCCTCATCGGATCCAGATTGCTGATGATTTCACACCCATGGTTGGCAGCCACAACCTAAATTCAGCCTTACACCTCCAGCCACTCTATCAGCTAAACAGAGAAAGGTCTTGATTCTTTGGTGTAGGTCAAAGTATCAATGACTGTATGTTAGGGGAGCTGGTAATATGCTAGAACTTACATGACCTCTGAAAAGGCTCCTCAACAGGTAATTCCAATTCAAGGAGGCAATCTTGTACACTGACAGGGGTATCTACCTCCCATAGAATCCCTACAGTCTGGAAGCAGGCCCTTTGGCCCAACAAATCCACACTGACACTCAGAGCATCCCACCCAGACCCATCCCCCTAATCTACACATTCCTGAACACTACAGGCAATTTAGCATGGCCAATCCACCTAACCTACACATTTTTGGATTGTGGGAGGAAACCCACACAGACATGGGGAGAAAACCCACACAGACGTGGGGAGAATGTGCAAACTCCACACAGACAGTCGCCTGAGGATGGAATTGAACCTGGGTCCCTGGTGCTGTGAGGCAGCAGTGCTAACCACTGAGCCACCGTGCTGCCCCAAGAGGATAGCCTCAGTTTAAAAAGACAGCTCACTATCACCTTCACAAGGGCACCTGGGGATGGGAAATAAATACTGGCCTTGCAGGCAACATCCGCATCTCTTTAATAAATGCTTTTTTAACAAGTTGTCCAATGGAACAGGGCATCTTTTGCCTTTCTTGGTCTTTTCTTTGGCTGGTCTGGTATTGGGTTTACTTTCAACAACTGGTCCCAGATTGACCCTTAAAAGTTTAAAATCATTGTCTCCATTTTCACTCTGAGATCCATGCTAATTGCTGATCAAGATCATACACATTCGCTCAGTAAAGATCATAGAGCTGGCCAATTGTAGAGTTGCTGAAGCATGGACAGTAATAACCAAATACCCAGACATCTCCTCCTAATCCAGGTAAGGCCTGTACACTTGAGTGGAGTAATTGCAAGTGGTTTGAATGGTTTGTCTATGTTTGTCTATTTCAATCAGCAGCAAAATTTCCATAAACAAACTTACAACACTCTAGTTTCATATCCATTTGCGATCAAATGATATTTGCTTATCAACACAAGTTTGCATTTCCAATATTCCTTATAAAAATATCATTATTTTGTAAAACTTAAAGAACAAATTAATGTTCTGTCAAAATCAAACCACTTGAAGTTATACTTTTGTATATAAAAGTCAGGGTTACTCAGGGCCATTTCAAATCAACAATAAGGCATCTGACATGATTTTCATTTTGTCTGCTTGCAAATCAAATTGGGATCTATGTAATCTGAAGTCAATTTCACACTGATTTGTGTCCAAAACTGCATTACATTAACTCAAGGGTACCAATATAACTGAACATCACAACATCAAAGAGATCATTTTACAAGTCTGTGCTTCTGGCAGGAAGTTTCATACACCCACTATGTGAACTGGGATTTCACATACGAGACATACTAGCTATAGAAACAAGTCTGCTCGAGTAGAGTTTATATATTTTTTATATGAGGCTTTATTAAGGAATCAATTGAACTGGAAAGCATAGTGTCAGGGTGAGGCAGTGGCTCTGCCACTCATGTTCTTGCCCCTAAGTAATCACATACCTTGGCCTGGGTTTGATTATGTTTTCTGCATGCCTCATAAGAGGGTAAGTGATGCAATGTATCACTTGATTCAGAGTCAGTCTGAGTTTGTGCTGGCAACTCGGAAATGTTCTCCAATTGTGTAGCACAGATATCAACTCCATCTTCAGTGAGAAATGCAGGGTTACATGGAGGGGCTCGGGCTGGGTGGGATGGTCTTTGGAAGGTCGGTGTGGACTCGATGGGTTGAATAGCCTGCTTCCACACAGTAGGGATTCTATGATCTATCAGCACTGGCCTGGTGTGCTTGAAAACGAAAAGTTCTCCACCATTGATGATATTTGTATTTTTCTTCTCCCTCAGTTTTCTTAGGGGATAACCATCAAGACACCAATCACACTTGACAGGATTGGTTAACACAAAAATGTGTCGATACATTTATTCAAATTTTGAAATGTTGGCAGTTGTATAACAGCAGTTGGAGAATTAATACACATACCTGAGATCAATAGATGGGTCCGCCTGCTTCCCAATTCATTAGTCATCTATAAATTTTAACACTTGAGCATAAAAATCTACGTTGGCATACCAGTGTAATACTAACACAGTGCTTCTATGTTGGTGAGAGGTTAAATCAAGTATGACTCTATGACTATGTCCTCTCGTTTGGATGCAAAAGAGCATGTAGTACTATTAGGAAGAGTAGGAGGAGTATTGCTGAAATAGACATAGTCTATCCAAGCCTTTCCCTTGCACTGATCAGGATGTTTCATAAAAATGTAATTTCAATGGGAAAACCAACATGAGAGGGGAGTGCTGTTTTGTTGGTAAGCAGCCTCTGATGGTTAGAGGTATTGCCACACAGAAAGTGCCCATTAAATCTGATTGACTGTTAATTACCAAGTTTTGTTAAGTTTCAAACCAGGCAGCTTGATCCTGTAAATGAACAAGCTGATGCTTGTTACCTATTTTCTGGAGTTGTAATAGACACATTCTTTCTCTCTGTAGAAAACAAGCCCTGTTTATTAATATATGAAGCTTCCGAGATCTGCAAGTACACTACATTGAAAGTGCTATTGAGAACCATCAATTGCTTAGACCCACAGAGTCATAGAGATCTATAGTATGGAAACAAGCCCCTTGGTCCAAGTTGCCTATTCCACCCAGTTTACACAATTTAAGCTAGTCCCATTTGCCTGTGTTTGGCCCATGTCCTCCACACATATTGCATCCATGTATCTGTCCAAATGTTTCTTAAATGACAAAATTGTACTTGCTTTCACCACTACCTCTGGCAGCCCATTCCAGATGCTCACTGCACTTTATGTGAAAAAAATTGCCCCTCTGGACTGTTTTGGCTGGTCAGCATAATTCCTTGCACATTCAGAATTATCCAGTATTGTCCAATTGCAGAATCATGCCTAGTGTTAAACACTGTCTAACTATTACTAAAAAAATGTTTTGTAAACAGTAATAGTAGAGAACCCCTGGTTAATTTGTCAATTTCAAACATGAATTTTAAAGTAGTATGGAATCCGTTTAGGCATTTAAGGAAAACTGAAAGAACTGCAGATGCTGTAAATCAGGAATCAAAACCGAAGTTGCTGGTTAAGCTCAACAGATCTGGCAGCATCTGTGAAGAAAAGTCAGGGTTAACGTTTCGGGTCTGGTGACCCTTCCTCAGAACCAGACCCGAAACATTAACTCTGATTTTTCTTCACAGATGCTGCCAGACCTGTTGAGCTTTTCCAGTAACTTCTGTTTTTGTTAGGGGTTTAAGGAAATCCTTATGTTCTGCTGATTCAAATAGAGCAAAGGTATCCTCAATATTTAAAAAAAAGGCAAGGGGTAGAAGGTCAGATGTCATTCCATTTAAGACATGTTTCTCATGGAACTCAAAGAAAAAATTGTAAATGCTGGGAATCCCATGGCAGCACCATCATGTGTTTGGGCATTCATGTATTGTTGAACATAAGTTCTCTAAATACTGATTCATGCAATGGTAGAAGCTCTAGATTGAAGTTATATAATGCTGCAGTGCAGATGTCTGTAGCTTCTTTGAATGATACATCAGTGAATCAGCTAGCAATATCAAATGAGCACATGGGCACTACATTGCTTTTTGATATGCCAGTCTTATACCGTCTTCACAAACATGAAGGAATCCTTCATGTTGTAAACAGAGAACCTGCTTAAAATTGGATGGAACAATTCATTCACACTCTGGGCCAGTCCATGTTGTGCAGAATCAGTCATAAATAAGATGGAGCACAAGTGATATTATTGTTGTGTGTTTTCAGCAGCCTGTACACACATCAGCACAGTAAGGCATGAGAACACACCAAAGCACATCCATCACTTGGCAGCTCTTTGTTCACTGCTGTTCACCAATAACAGGATGTACTTACATAAAAGCAAAATACTGTGAATGCTGGAAATCGGAAATATAAACAGAAAGAGAAAGGGAAGCTCAGCAAGTTTGGCAGCATCGCAGAACAGAGAATAGTCGTATCAGACTGGAAATATTACCTCTGTTCCTTTCTCTACAGATGCTGCCAGACCTACTGTTTCTCCAATACTTCCTGTTTTCATTTGTGATGTGCTTATGTTATTCTACAGTTGGACAACATTTACTGGATAATCATGAATGTGCAATGAATTATGTTGACAACAATTCAGGATTGTCTATTGGATTCACGGTGTAGTACACTTGTGTGAACTGCAAGTTACAGTTATTAAGAGACAGGACCTAAATCTTTTCAAACAAAAGTGTATACATGCACTATGACTATTCCAACTCAACAAAAAGATGCTATTCATTACTTGGCACATTTCTTACGGCAAAGCTCTGACAAATCAGCCAAATTTCTAGTTTAAAATTTGTCAAAACCTGACAGTTAGCTGTCAGTCAGAATTAGAATTAGAATTAGAAATAGAATTAGAATTAGAATTAGAATTAGAATTAGAATTGGAATTAGAATTAGAATTAGAATTGGAATTAGAATTAGAATTAAGTTTTACTGTCTTGTGTACTCAAGTACAGGAATACAGGAGTGCAGTGAAAAGTATTCAAAGTCACCATTCCCAGTGCTAGCTTAGCTACAAAGGTAACTATGTACAAAACCTTCGGCACAGAGTAGAAAAATGAAAAAAAGGTAAAAGTTCAATATTACAGTTCTTCTTAGTAGAAAGTAGAAAAATAAACAAATAATGTTAAAACTTTACTCTCCAATGTCTCTACTAATCAAAGTCTATTTGCCAACCAGTCCACGCAAAACTTGTCTTTTCCAGCAATACTGAAGGTCTATACTACAAAACAACAGACAGAATAGGAGAGTTATCCCTAGCATATAGGCCAGTATTAATCCCTCAATCACGATTACAAGATTAACTGATCATTATCATAATGCTGTTGTGGGAGCTTGCTTTGTGCAAATCTTCTGTTATATTTCTCACATTGAAACAGTAATTACACTTCAAAAGTGCAGAATTGGCTGTAAAGTGCTTTGGGAAATCCTAAAGCTGTGAAATATACTCTATAAATGCAAACCATTCTTTCCTCTATTATGTAACTAGAGAATTTGAAAGTCAAAATTGCTGCCTAGAAATTGATAACATTAGTGTCGAAACATTTAACATTCGTTTGACATTTCTCAATCCATTATTTTAGCACTTAAATAGCATGCAAATGAGAAAGAAATCCACTGTTGACTTTTGTTTCTAACTCTTACGATATAATTGCAGTATTAATGATGTCTTTCAAGAGTTCCAATCAATGTTTGGGCACCACTTTTGGAAACACATGATATGAAATCACTTTGTGGAATAATGCTAAATAGCACTTTAATGTGTTAATATGAAATTATTTTGCGCAATATTTAAAAGGACATGTTCAGTCTGTTATTGTTGACTTACATTTTACTCAGTGTGCATTTTCTTATTGTTTAAAGAAATGAATTTGGCAACTATTTGAGCAATGAAGACAACATGACAATCTCAACCCAATTTGAATTCCTTCAAATTGCACGAAATCAATCTTTTTTGCCACAATGTATTGCGAACAATGTATTTTCTTCTCTTAATTTACAGAAATGATTGTATGGGCAGCAACAAACTTCTTTGTTTTATTCCATTCATAACCATTTGGAATCTTTCATTTGAGCTAAGCATATTGTACCACAATAGTTGTATGGAAATCAGAGGCAGATGTTTAGTAAGAGAAAAAAAGCAATAAGGGGGAAAAGATGAAATATGAGGGTAAGCTAGCTAGTAATATAAAAGTAGATTGCAAGAATTTGTTTAGATATCTAAAAGGTAAGAGAGAGGCAAGAGTGGGCATTGGACTGCTGGAAAATGATGCTGGAGGAGTATTAATGGGAAGCAAAGAAATAGCAGAGAAACTGAATAGGTACTTTTGCATCAGTTTTCACAGTGGAAGATACCAGCAGCATACCAGAACTTCAATAGAGTCAGGGGCAGGGGTGAGTGTAGTAGCTATCGCTAAGGAGAAGGTGCTAGAGTAGCTGAAAGGTCTGAAGGTAGATAAATCACCTGGACCAGATGGACTACACCCCGGAGTTCTAAAGGAGATAGCTGAGGAAATTACAGAGGCATTGTTGGTGATCTTTCAGGAATCACTGGAGTAAGGGAGGGTCCCAGAGGACTGGAAAATGGCTATTGTAACAGCTCTGTTTAAAAAGAGAGGGAGGCAGAGGCAGGAACCTATAGGCCAGTTAGTCTGACCTCAGTCATTGGTAAGATTTTAGAGTTCATTATTAAGGATGAGATTGCAGAGTACTTGGAAATGTATGGTAAAATAGAGTTGACTCAGCATGGCTTCATCAAGGGGAAGTCATACCTGAAAAATCCATGCATAAGGAATGGTTAAGGGCTCTGTATCTGTGCTTGTTGGAGTTTAGAAGGATAAGGGGGAATCTAATTGAAACTTACAGAATACTGAGGCCTGGATAGAGTGGACATGGAGAGCGGCACAGTGGCTCTGTGGTTAGCACTGCTGCCTCACAGCGCCAGACACCTGGGCTCAATTCCACCCTCGGAAAACTGTCTGTGTGGAGTTTGCACATTCTCCCTGTGTCTGCATGGGTTTCCATTGGGTGCTCCTGTTTCTTCCCACAATCCAAAGATGTGCAGGTTAGGTGGATTCGCCATGTTAAATTGCCTGTACTGTCCAGGAGTGTGTAAATTAGGTGGATTAGAATGGGAAATGCAGGATTTTTGGAAATGAAAAGGATAGGGGAATGGGGCTGGGTGGGATGCTCTTTGGAGGGACAGTGTAAACTTGTTGGGCCAAATGGCCTGTTTCCACACAGTAGGGATTCTATGAGAAGATGTCTCCATTAGTAAGAAGGACTGGACGTAAGGGCACAGCCTCACAGTGAAGGGATGACCATCTCGAACTGAGATGAGGAGGAATTTCTTCAGCCAGTGGGTGGTTAATCTGTGGAATCCATTGCCACAGAGGGTTGTGGAGGCCAAGTCATGGAGTGTATTTAAGACAAAGATAGACAGATTCTTGATCACTAAGGAGTTCAAGGGTTAGAACACCTAAAGTGCAGAAAGAGGCCAAATCTGCCCATTGAGTCTGCAATGATGCTCTGAACAGTATCCCATCCAGACCTACTCCTCCAGTCTATACCTGTAACCCCACATTTACCATGGCTAATCCACCTAGCCTGTACACTATAGGGTAATTTAACACGGCCAATCCATCTAACCTGCACATCTTTGGAAGCCAAAGCACCTCCGCAGAAATCCACGCAGACACACAGAAAACGTGAAAACTCCATAAAATCACGCAACATCCCTGGAGCTGTGAGTCCGCAGTGCTAACTACTGAGCCACTGTGCTACCCTCTAAACTATCCATGCCCTCTGAAACACCTCTAAACAGTTACAGTGCTCTGCTATTCTTTGCAAGGATGCCTGCAGCTAACATTCCAGTAACAATAATGGTTAACTGTGCTCTCAACAGCTGTTTCTATCCTTCTCCAGTTATATTGCAATTTGTCCTTTACGATGTACTGACAGGTGTTCATCATCTTTGCTGTTAACTAACTCAAAATAAACCTGTGATAACACTTCTGGATAGAAAGAAAAACACAAAGGAAACCTTCTCAATTGTTAAGCATTGAAAAGGATCTCATTTATTGCCCAAAAAAATTGTTTCCTGTCTCCATATTTATTTCCAACACTAACTTTTGACAGTCATGTTTGTTGATCAAGCAGTCTTCGCATTTACTGGAACATATACAAAAAGCTTAGAAAACATTTGTAAAGGCTGCAATGTACAACTTACATAGCTGCTAAAGTATCATTTATAGGTGATTTCCTTTTCACCCTGGAAACTTCCCAGCTGCAGACTCCATATGGTCTGTAAGCTTGCCTTCATGTTGTTAGTGAGCTGAAAAGGCAAGAGGATTGGTGGATCCTAGTCAAACTGGTGCCGATATCACACCACTCAATTGATAGCTGACTAGAACCTGACTGAAAAATCCACTCTGTTGCATTTAAGTCAGCTTGTCTAACTGTGTAAATAGTGTTCCACTTCTGTGTGAAGGGGGCAGCAATCAAATACAGGAATGATTGAATTTCTGTTGTATAATATTTACTGGCAAACACCTCCGATGTGATGGCTGCAGGTGAGATTTTTTTTACATATAACATTTGTAAAAATACATTACACAATATGCATTAAAATCTACCTGGTCTCCATACAGCATGCCCTGTTCTTAAGTGCCTCAAAGTGATTGTGATAGTGTTAATATTTACAATATACATGGCATGTCAGGCTTACAACCTGAGGGTAAAACTTTTCAAATTGCAAATTACAGAAATTACAGGAAGTGTGAAATAAATAAACTTTTCTCCTTGAACCACGTTCCATTCTAATGTGCTTCAATACAATGTCAATAATCTTGACATTCATAATGTACATTTTTTGTAAGGTACAAAGCTGAAGGGGTTTCCAGGCCTCCGGCATAATATAGACTTAGAAAAATATTAGACAGCAATATTTTCTTACCATCAGAATGATGTTTTTGACTGCAACATTAATAGTGACGGTGACAGTGATGGCGAACTAAGATAGTGGTAAGAAAATTGCTTAATTAAAGAAAAAAAATGGACATAAAAGAAATCCAACAGAAGGCTATGTCTGCCGGAGTTTTAGTCCACATTGACATTTGAATGGCTGGAAATAGGTACAGGATGAAATATTTCAACGTATCAAAATTGATTTGATTATACGTTGTTAAACGTTGCTTCAAATTCCTGATAATTGAATGATGCCAAGAGTATGAAAACCTTAGAATAAAAATCATATTTCAGATCAAAGAAATTCATATTCAGTAACAGTTTTCCTTTTATTGAAACATGTATGTAAACTTTCCAGCCAAATTTATTTCATACAAGTATAAAATCTTTTATCTTTCAATAGTATTTATTTAGAATTCAAAGTTACCTGTATTGTAGTTTAACTTTGACAGCACAACTAATAACATGTATTACTAGTATTTTAGTCCAGTGAGCCACAATTGCCATTTAATGGAATCCTGCAGACAGTACACTAAATGGATTTATGTCCTGATCGCATAAATTTTTAACAAGATGCTGAGAATAATTTGTAACACAGCATGTGAGGCCTACTTAGATTAATCAGAAAGAATTTGAAATAGTGTAGATGGAAACATTCCAATCTTCTGTTCCTGGTGGAAAGAACTAGTAGTAAATATTATTTTAGCATTTTGGGCAGGGTCAATTAATCTAGCCAAAAAATCAATGTCGATGAACCCAACAATGTTACCAAACCACTTGGCAATCGAAAATTCTACCTTAACTTGGACCAACAATTGTGGGATGGGGCAGTGGTGGTGTCAGAGAAGGGGATGATGTAGATGTCAGCCTTTAATCAGCAACACCCCCTCTCCATTCCCACAAGTGATTCTTACAATGTCAACAGGACACCTGGACCATTTTCAGCGGTGGAATATGTTGTTATTTGAAAGATGATCTACTTTCCCAATGGCTTACCGAATCAAATCTCCCATTTGTGTGACCAGGGCTATTTTCCACCTGTTTCCCAATTATAGCTGTCGTGGAGATTCACGATTTAAAGTGACATTTTCTCCCTTAGAACACTGGAGGTCTTGTTGGTTGCAATAAATCAAAGAATATTCATCTCCACACTCCCAAACCACTCCTTTTCTGCTGCCTTCTTGGAATTCAAGTGTTGGAAGTGAGGACCTGACACAGATCCCTAACACCTGCAGGAGCATCTCCGAAACCACTGTCAGACAAATAACACCAAGGTAGCTATGCTGCCAACAACATCATCCTTGAACCTAGATCTTCACAAGATCAGAAAGGAGAGTCAACGCCTCTTCAGGTTTCTGTCTCTGAGCTGCACCTCACAACATGGTAATCACCCTCAACAACAATTGCTGCTTGCATTTATATAACACCTTTAGCACTGCAAAATGTCTTAAGGAATTTTATACAATCAATTATTAAACAAATATTAAGACAGGTATTCAAAAGCTTAACCAAAAAGCTAGTTTGAGAAAGATTTTAAAGGAAGAAACTAGGGCTAGAAAGTCAGAGAGTCCGAGGGAGAAAATTCCAGACTTTAACATCTAAGCAACTGAAAGAATAGCCATCAAGAGTGGAGCATTTAAAAGTAAGAATGCTCAAGTGTTCAGAGTTAAAGGAGCACAGATATCTTAAAGAGTGAAGGTGTGAGACCGTACCAGAATTTTAAAACATAATAATACACTACTGGACCAGGAGCAAGGAGTGGGTCAGAAAACACATCAATGTTGGATGAGTCAGATCAAATGTAAGCTACAGTTCAGGCAGCAAAGATTTGGATGTGCTCAGACTTATGTCGGATCAAAAATGGGAAACCATACAGATGAACATTGAAATAGTCAAGTGTAGACATAAGAAATGTGTGGATGAGCTGATGAAGTGTTGGAGGACAAAGTTGGATGAGCTGTTGGAGGTGTAAATAGACAATCTTTGTCATGGAAATTGATATGTGGTCAGAAATTCATCTAATGGTGAAATAAGGAGACAATGTTGTAAGCAATCTGGTTCAATCACCGGCAGAGGCCAGTGAGAATCTTGGAACATGCAAATCAATAGATTTTGTTAATACACCTCTCTTACTCTTACCAAAATTAACAATATAGTAACATCAATCTGTCATATACAACTACTTGCTCAGTCATAACCTACTCCCAGCACTCCTCCTGATTTCACATCATATTTACTTTTCTTTGTAATCATCATCTTCCTATACCATTCCATTTTGCTTTCTCCGCACTTCTCATCATATCTACAATGTGCAGAATGCACAGATATGTCTGCTATTGTTTCCAAAGAACAGGTACTAACACTCACTCTCTTTTCTGCAAGATAAAAGCATACATAATGTTAGGAAGATGAATAAGATAAATAAAGGAGACCCCCGCATCAACACGCTCAAATAGGCAGACCATGAAGCCATGGCATTACTGACCCACAAAATGCCACAAGCATTGCCCTGGAAATGTTAAGGTGTCTGCATGTTACTTCGATTTCTTCAATTGACTCAGCCAAGATGCACCAAGAGTAGCAACTGAATCTTCATTCTCAATGCTGACACTTGCTCATGTATAGCCTCTCTCTCCCATGTTCTGCAATCTTCTGTCCCACAGATTATTGGAAGTGGTTAGCCTTAGTTTCTGGGTCTGCTTATTGAGTGATCTGAGGAATTCTGTCTAAGTTCTCAGGCTAGAGATCGAAATGGGTGATAGTCATAGAGTCATACAGCACAGAAACAGACCCTTCTGTCCAACCAGTCCATGCCAACCATAATCTCAACTAAACTAGTCCCACCTGCTTGCGCATGACCATATCTCTCCAAACATTTCTTATTCATGTACTTATCTAAATGCCTTTTAAACGTGTAATTGTACCCACATCCACCACGTCTTTTGGAAGTTCATTCCACAAATGAACCGCTCTCTGTGTAAAAAAGTTGCCCCTCATGTCTTTTTAAAATCTTTCTCCACTCACTTTAAATGTATGCAAACAATGATAGTGATGCAAAAGAGATAGAAGTAGACAGTCTTTGTGATGGACAAGAGTTGAGATTCGAGTGGAATAAAATACAAAGGTTGCTAAGTGACATGATACAGCTGGGACTATGGTTGAGATGTTTGACTGAAAGGCAAGTCAATGTGGCCTTTGACACAGATGTAAATAGTGGAAGGAGCTCTGAACCTAGCTGTGAGCTGAATATGTTGCACAAAGCAATTTTTATTCAACTCAGTTCTGATAAACACACCATAGAATGAACACAATTCACACATCCACAAGCGGACAGAAATCCCGACAGCTTGTTTTCAGTGATAATAGGATTTGTCAGCACTATTCAGTGCTGCTCAAGGGTGTCACAAGGAGATGCCAATTTTGCTCCAATTTATTGAGTAGAGCATTATTTCCTTCCTCATTTCCAGCCATGACCTCATGAGTAATGGGGAAATCACAGAGTCATGTCATTCTGAATTTCCCACATTTTAGAGGAGAGTAGAGAATTATTTTTGTCAATATTGAGATATATCTTTACACTCCGACACAGACATGGGATATGTTTAGATACCAACGAAAACAGTTTCTGTTTTAACGTGATGCTATTACTGTGCAAATAGGAAGGCTAGGTAAGTGGAGGCTTGAAACCACAGCTGTAGTTCTCAAATTGCAATGTAAAATGGGAAAAGTGGTATACTGTACCTTCAATGCCCAAGCTGAAATCAAGGGGTGATTGTAGTTACAGTGGTAATTTCACTGGACAGGCAATCTAGAACACAGGCTAATGCTAAGAGTTCATGAATTTAAATTTTGCTGTGGCAATTGGAACTTAATAAAAGAAAATCTAGAATAAAAATCTGTCCTGACAACTGTATAACCATTATCAATTATCATTAAAAAAGCCTATCTGCTTCACCAATGTCTTTGAGAGAATGGAATCTTCCACCCTTCCCTGGTCTGGCCTATATGTAACTCCAGACAAACAACAATGTGGTCAACTCTTAACTGCTCACTAGGCAATTAAAGATAGAAATAAATGCTGGCCTAGTCAGCATCAACCGCATCCCATGAGCAAATTTTTTAAAAAAGGATAGTAGCAATGAAAAGAGTAATATTGAACTTTAGTACATTCAACTGTATCACTGCATTGACTCACCTCCCTTTCCATGTTGGGATCTTTCCTTTCCAAACAAACACTTGCCAGTGCTGTTTCAATTGTAGGTTTTAACAGCTTCTGTCTGGTTAAAACTGAAAGCAACTAGAACAGAGCTAACTTGATATTGACAAGTTACAAGTACAGAGTGTCCTTACAAATGCAAATTTCTTCGATGGTTGGAATGAGGCACTGCAATCTCTTCAAAGTCTTTGTTGAGAGCTTGTAGATCGATGCATACTCAGTTTCTCAGGTTGCTTCACTGCTCCTTGCTGCTAACCCATGCCATTGCTCTCTTCTCTTCAAGTTTCCCCTATCTTGGCTTTCAGACTGGATTTGAGGATAGGTGGAACTTGGCTTACCAAATGCTGAGTTGGTCTCACTCTCATCTATTTCAAAATTACATTCACTTGGAGGACATGCAAAATCTCCAAAAATAAAGCTTTGTACTTTTTTTAGAATCTGTTCAAAAATTAGAAGCTTGGTGCCCTGCTAAACATTATGAATTTATTCTGGTACATGTGAGTTATCAGTCCAAGCTATAGCCTTGTTTCAGCTGAGATGAGTATATTTTTCTTAATGTCTACTATTTGAAACTGCAGATCTCAGATCTCAACTTCATTGTCTCCTTGGGATGAGTACAATTCCAACAAATAGCCTCAACTTTACCTTTGGGGCTTTCATTATTGAGTGATGACCTTGAGCCACTTTGCATAAGTCTGTGAAGCTCATGATGCTGCGCACAGTGCTGGTATTTTTTGATGCTGTCCTTCTGTGGTTATTCCAATAGTCACAAACCATTTATCATCTTGAGATTAGATGGTGGCAACCCATTATATACTATAGAGCCATTTGTCAGAAACATCAATTGATGTCTCTTCAGCAGTCAATTTTAGTGGCTGGATTTTTGTCTTTCCAGCTAAACCTTCTGCATGCAAAGTGATTGTGTTTTGCAGCTAGGGTTCTGCTTTTCTAACACTGAATGTATCATGAGTTGTTGCACTTTCATGATGGCCTCTTGAATGGCACTTGTGTGATGCCTTCTACAATATTGATATTTTGCATTCTAGCTATGAGTTTCCTGCTCTCCCTTCAGCAAATATTATTTAATCTCTTCCTAAACTCTGACGTTATCCAATCACTTTTCATAGGTAGCATTAAAGAGGGTTCAAAGGCCTTCAAAATGCCTCTAGTCTGGCTTTCTTGCTCCTCAGTGATGTATTGGCTTTAATAATGCTTGGAGCAATGTTTCCCCCAATTAATAAGATTGCCTTTTGTATTTGTTTAGGTTTTCCATTCAAATCTGTGGCTAGCTCATAATTTTGTCACTAAGACTGGAAGAAGTCACAATTCTGTCTCATAACACCTATCATCTCCAGAGTAGCAGGGAATGGAAAATTCAAAGTCATCTCGATTCACCCAATTGATTTAAGTAGCAAAATGCAGTTGTAATTATTCCTTGCTAGTATCTGACTCTCTTATTGCTGTCAAAATCCAGACAATTTCAGCTGGTCACTTCGGACACCACAGGCAGAATTTTATCGGGGATATGGAAAACCAGGTGCAATGCCTTCAGGCTCTGCTGGATACACATGCACACATGTACTCCATTGGCCCAGCCATTGGTCCCCATGACCAAAGGTCAGCAGGCCGGGGTATCTTGCACTTATTCCAGTTGACCCTTCCTCACAGGAAGGCAGGGTGGTGCTGGGAGGTACCCAGCTGGAGGAGGAACCTCACGTAGATCTCTCAAAAGTCTCCTCTCAGGGCACTCCAGAGGTAGCCAGCACCTCCACCTCCAATGTGCCTGACTCTCCCCCTTCACCCCCTCATCCCACCCCTATTCCCCATGTTTGACTCTTGGATGTCCAACTGGGGATGGTCCACTTGCCTCTGTTACAGAGACCCTCAGCAAGACTAGGCCATTCAGATTCAAATGCCACCAAGGTAGCCAACAGGCTCTACTGCCATGCAGATTCCCTCCACACCAGGCACCAAACCTAGGGCAATGCTGAGACATAATGGGAGGGAAAGAAACAAAATCTTTATGAGGACACATTGGTGGCTTGGCTAACATGGCATTGTATATAAAGTCTCTCAAGTCTCATGTCAATGTTTTTGCAATGCAGATGTTTGATAAGTCAATTATGCTGAAATTTCCAATAACGTCAATCCCATTTTCTGTTCAACCCTACAAAAGTTTCTTTAGCCTTTACAACTTTTGAGAATTCAAAAGAGGCGATCTGGAATTCCTTGAATTATTTCATGACCCTTTGAGATTGAATCTTAAGAAAACTGCTGCAGTGAATCAATAAGAGAAGCCATGTGGTTTCGGGTAACCATTTTTGTAAGCTTTCTAGTCTATTTTAAAAACAGATTAACTTCCTTTGCAACATATATAATGTTATTATTACATGGTCACAACAATCTACATCTGCAAAAATTTGTTTCTGCAAAAATATTTATCTCAAAGGTTGTGACATTTTGGCACCAAATTCTTGATGTAAAGCAAATAGGTCACAAAACAATGAGAAAAACAATGAAAGAGTATAAAGTCAATTTTCAGAACTCAAAAAAAGCTGTTTTAAAACAATTTACCATAAATTGACCATAAATCAAACCTGACAACACATTGAAACAGTCCAGTTTTTAATACTACTGCCTGAATGAATCCTTAAATTATTTTAGCATTCTCAAATCTATATAAAATATTGTTACATTGACCAGAATGAATGAGGTTTTATGCTACACTGTATTTGAAGAACTAAAGAACTTTGATTAATCTCTCAGCTCCAGATATCATGTGATATTAACCAAACACTCAATAATTGTGTATTTATTTAACAGATGTCACAACATCACTACAAGTATATTTCTTCTGAGAGTCAATAAATGTGGAGCTGCATAAGCACACGCAGCATCCAAGGAGCAAGGAAGCCAACGTTTCAGGCTGAAACTTTCTGAGGCATGCTCAATCCCGAGTCGGAGGTGAAATTTTAAGCAGGTTACATCAAAGCAAAGTGGTCGCATTAATTGGCTAAAATGTTGCATTGGAGAATTGGAAAGAATTAATGTTTAAATTAGCTAGTTAAAAACAGATGTCTCCTGTAAATTTTAAGTTTGAAACCTGGAGCATACAGTCAATTATTTAGGTCTATAAGATTGTCATTAATTGGAAAGCTCGATGCAAACATGAAAATATTGGGAATTGCCAAATAAAAGACTTGCTAAAGAAGTAAAATTACATTCTCTATACTAACAGGCAGGTATGAAGGAGACAAGCCAGATAGACTAGTGCAATTTTTTCTGTCTGATATTGTTTTTATGTTTGTATGAACAAGTGACAGTTACATAAATGGTTACCTCTAATAAAAAAAAGTTATCATTTTGACGCTAGAATATTTGTAACAGTTTGTATGCAGTCATTTCTAGCCACCATTTTGCATCATAATAATAAAATATACCTTTCCTAAAAATCTCTATACGTCATTCTGCACATGAAATTCAGTGGGGAATAGGTGTGCCCCTGCTGTCGAGCCAATGTTCATCCCTTAATCACGTACCAGAGACTAGGCTATTCTAGATTTGATACTGTGTAATGAGGTGAGATTAATTAACAATCTCATCGTAAAGGATCTTCTCGGGAACCGTGACCATAGCATGCTAGAATTTCAAAATCAGTTGCAAGGCGAAAATCTGAAGTCTCACACTAATGTTCTGCAGTTAAACAATGATAATTAGATAGGTATGAGGACAGATCTGGCCCTAGGGGGCTGGACAGGAAGACAGAAAAAAGGACAGTTGATGAACAGTGGCAAATATTTACGACATACTCAATTGTTTCCAAATATATTCCAGACAGGAAGAAAGATTATAAGAGGGAGTAAAAAACATCATAACATCAGAGGGAGAAAAAGTCATATCAGGAGCAAAGGTAAATTATGAAAGAAAACTAATGCAAAGTACAAAAAACACAAAACAGAAGCTTTTATAATTATATAAAATGGATAAGAGGAGCTAAAGTGAATGCTGTTAAAGGATGGGATTGGCAAGTTTATAGTGGGGGACACAGAAATGGCAAAGACACCAAATCAATATTTTTCTTCAGTTTTCACAGTGGAGAATACTAGTACTGTCCCAATAGCACCAGGTAATGCAGAGTTTGTAGAAATGGCAGAATTTAGAACAATCATTATTATTAGGGAAAAAATACTGAGCAAACTATTGGGATTGAAGGTAGGCAAGTATTCAATGCCTGATGGCTTACATCCTCGGGTCTTAAAGGAAGTGGCAACAGAGATAGTGAATCTATTGGATATTTAATTCCAAAATTCTCTAGATGCAGGAAAAGTTCTCGTGGATTGAAAAAAAATGTTATTATAACAACCTTATTCAAAAAGGAAGGTAAAAAATAGGGAACTACAGACCAGTTAGTTTAACATACGTCATTGGGAAATTATAAGAATCCATTAGTAAGTAAGTAATAATAGGACATTTGGAAAGTCAAAGTACAATCTATCAGAGCCAGCATGATATTATGAAGGGTCAATCATGTTTGACTAATATTCTAGAGTTCTTTGAAGATGTAACAAACAATGTGGATAATGGGGATCCGGGAGATGGAATATATCTGGACTGCACAAAAGGTTAATACACAAGGTAAGATCACATGAGGTTAGGGGTAATAATTGGCTTGGATAAGGGATTAACTAATCAACAGAAAGCAGGGAGTCAGGATAAATTCTGTTTTTTTTTGGACTGGCAAGATACAACTGGAGGGGTGCCACAGGGTTTGGCCCTCAGGCCCCAAATATTTACAACCTATAATAATGACTTGGATGCAGGGATAGAAAGTACTCTAGCCACATTGGTGAATGACACTGAAATAAGTGGGAAAGAAAGTTACGATAAAGAAATAAGAAATTTAAAGTTAGATATGGGAAGGTGAATGAGCCAAAATTTGGCAGATGAAGTTGCATGTGGATAAGTGTGATGTTATTAATTTTGCTCACAGGGGTAAAAAGGCAACTTTTTAATCTAAATGGAGAGAAACTTCAGATTTCTTTAGTGCAGAGTGATCTGAGTATCCTCGTGAATCACAATAATCTAGCATAGAGATACAGCAGGCAGTAAAGAGAGCAAATGGAATTTTGGCATTTTTGCTAAAGGAATAGAATATAAAAGAGGGGAAATGTTGCTGCAAATGCACAAGGCATTAGTGAGACCGCCACTGGAGAAGCGTGTATAATTTTTGCCTCCCTTATTTTAGGAATGTAGTTGCACTGGAAGCAATTCAGAGGAGGTTCACTAGATTGAATCCAGAGATAAGGGGTTTGTCTTATGACGTGAGATCGAGCAGTTTAGGCCTGTGCTATCTGCAGTTTGGTAGAATGAGAAGAGATCTAATTGGGGTACATAAGATGCAAAATGGGATTCATAAAGTAGGCGTAGAAAGGATATTTCCTCATGTGGAGCAATCTAAAATGAAAGGTCATATAGTTTTAAGATAACGGTGGCAGATTTAAAACAGAGATGAGGAAAAATTGCTTCTTTCAAAAGGCTGTGAATCTGTGCAATTAGTACCCCAGAGTCTGGTGGATGCTGGGACAATGAGTAAATTTCAGGAGGAGATAGATAGATTTTGAATTAGTAATGGGTTGAAAGGGTATGGAAAAGTGTGTAGAAAAGTGGAATTAAGGCGAGGGTGAGAATAGCCTTGTTCATATCAAAAGGCGAAGCAGGCTCAAGGGGCTGAACTGCCTGCTCCTGCTCTTAGTTCTTATGTTCTTACTCAATCACACTTAAAATATACAGATGGATCATTTATCTCAGTGATGCTTATTGGATGTTGCTGTATTTGAATTTACAGACAACTATGCCTCATGACAACAACAATACATAAAGATAATCAATTTAACTTGAACTGAAGAACTGCCGCCCCAAGTCCATGGGATAACATCACTTTTGTGTTGGTGCTGTATTGGGCAGTGCAGAGCCCACCTGTCTGGCAGAGATAAGTTATTGTGGTTAGGTGGAGGATTCAGCAATGAGGAAGCGTTTTGGAGAAACCCAAGGCATCAGTGGCCTAAAATCAGGTCTCAACCCCACTTCCCCAAAGTTATTCCATGTCTGCCAAACACAACTTTGAGGTGAATACTGAATAAAAACCAAAAGAACTATGGATGCTGTAAATCAGGAGCAAGAACAGAAGTTGCTGGTAAAGCTCAGCAGGTCTGTCAGCATCTGTGAAGAGAAAATCAGAGTTAACGTTTTGGATCCAGTGACCCTTCCCCAGAACTTCTGTTTTTGTTCACAATTTTGAGGTGGACCAGTGAATGAGTGAGCATTGCAACATGTCATTTTGGATGGTAAGTTTTTTAAGTATGCCTCAACTAGACCAGTTGACGTGAGTAAGCCCAGCCTAACTGGTGAAAAACTGAAACCATAATTTTAAACAGGGAAGACAATTAATGTTCACAGAATTTATGCATTCCCTTTACCTTCTTATCTTCAGTATGTTTCAGAGGTGTGTGAGTTGAAATTTTAAAAATCCGGCTGCAAACTTTTGTGAATTTTTAAAATAAAAAGATATTTATTTATTCTCACATTCTTGTCCTGATTCTAAAGCATAATGTTTCACATGCTTGTTCCCACATGGATATACATACACACAAAGATTAGACATGGATGATAATAGAACACTGTTGAAAATTATTGTAAATTCAGTTTCTGATTCATGATCTGTGGTTTCCCGAAATGTAGACCTGTATTATCTGAGAAGGTTTTGATGATCTGAAGATGAATCAAGGGATTGTAAAGCAAAGAATTCTCAGCATGCTGAGTTTAACTTGTATTTACATTTTCAGGAGGATTGTTTGAGAGTGAATGTGAAATTGGGGCAAGTTGAAGAGTCATTCTTTCTGTTGTGAACTCACATCATATTGGTGTCAATTACCTTGACTGCTTGAAATGTTCATAAGCTTATGAACATATAAATTCAGAACAGAAGCAGCCATTCAGCCCATAGGATCTATTCTACCATTCAATGAGATTAAAGTGGATCTCATAATCTTCAATTCCACTTTCCTGCCTTTACTCCATAACACTTGATTTCTTTACTGATTAAAAATCCATCTCAACCTCGAATACATTTAATGACCAAGCCTTGACAGTACTCTACTGTAAAGGATTCCGCAGAGTGGCTACCTTCTCAGAGAGGAGAATTCCTCCTCATTTCTGTCATGAATGGATGCCCTTTTACTCTGAGATTATGCCCTCTGGTCCTAGACTCTCCCATAAGGGCAAGCAACCTCTCAGTATCTGCTCTATAGAATCCCCTAAGAACCCTATGTATTTCAAAAAGGTCTCGACTCATTCTTCTAAACTTCAATGAATACAAACCTACTTAATGTCTCCTCGTAAGAAAATCCCTCATAATCAAAAAAGTGAGAGTTCTCTGGACTGCCTCCAATGCCAGTACGTTTTGCCTTATATATGGGGACCAAAACTATTCCCAGTATTTCAGCTTTGGTCTGATTAGTGCCTTGTACAATTTTAGCAAGGCCATCCTATTTTTGTACTCTTTTCCCTTTGAAATAAAGATTAACAATGCATTTTCCTCCTCTATTACCCAGAGAACTTGACTGATTTTGTTGTGATTTATTTGCAAAGATTGCAAATCCGTCTGTGCTGCAGTTATCCAAAGTTTTATCCATTCATGGAATGTGGGCATAGTCGGCTTGGACAGCATTTATTGTTCATCCCTAGTTGCCTTGAGAAAGGGGATATGACCTGCCTTCTTGAACCATTGCAGTCCATTTAGTGCAGTTAGGTCCACAATGCTGTTAGTGAGGGTATTCAGGATTTTGACCTAGTGACACTGAAGTAACATTGATATATTTCCAAGTCAAGATGATGAGCGGCTCAGAGGGGAACTTGAAGATGATGATGTTCTCATATATCTGCTGTCCTTGTTCTTCTAGATGACAGTGGTCATGGTTTTTGAAGGTGCTGTCTAAGGAGCTTTGGTGAATTTCTGCATTGCATCATGTGGATAGTACACACTGCTGCTACTGAGAGTTGGTGGTGTATTGAGTGAATGATTGTGGATCTGGTGCCAATCAAACTAGCTGCTTTGTCCTGGATGGTGTCAAGTTTCTTGAGTGCTGTAAGGTTTTAGCAAAGATTTGTAGCTCAGTTTGTGGGTGAGGTTGTTGACTTGCTTGCTGAGCTGGCTTGTTTATTTTCAGATGTTTCGTCGCCATGCTAGGTAACATCACCAGTGAGGCCTCTGATGAAGCGATGTTGTTCTACTCCGCTTAGAATTTATACTGTCCGGTCCGTGATGGAGTAGTGTCATTTCTGGTTTTGTTCTGTATGGGTTTGTATATGGGGTCCAATTCTATATGTTTGTTGATTACATTATGTGTTGAGAACAATGCCTTGAGGAATTCCCGTGTGTGTCTATGTTTGGCTTAGGCTACTATGATTACGTTGTCCCAGTTAAACTGATTTTAAAGTTAAACCATAGTAACCATTTCTGAAGAAGGGTCCCAACCCGAAATGTCAACTTTCCTGCTCCTCTGATGCTGCCTGGCCTGCTGTGTTCCTCCAGCTCCACACCTTGTTATCTCAGACTCCAGCAGCGGCAGTTCCTACTATCTCTTCATTGGAGGCTTCACTGATGATGTCACCTAGCATGGTGACGAAACGTCTGAACAAAAACAAGCCAGCTCGGCAAGCAAGTCAACAACCTTTCTTGAGTGCTGTTGGAGTTGCACTCATTCAGGCAAGTGGGGAATATTCTACCACACTCCTCACTTGTGCCTTGTTGGCTTGGGGTGGTCATGAGGTGAGTTAATTGCTGTAGTATTCCTAGCCTCTGACCTATTCTTGTAACCATTGTATTTTTATGGCTAGTCCAATATAGTTTCTGGTCAATGGTAGCCCCTAAGGATATTGACATTGGGGGTTTCAGTTATGGATATGCCAATAAAAACCGAGAGGTGACAGTTTGATTTTCTTTGTTAAATAGGATTACTGCCTGGCATTTGTGTTGTGTGAATGTTACTTGCCACTGCTTGAGCCAAAATTGGATATTGTCAAGGACTGATGCATTTGGACATTTAAATTGCTCTGAACATTGCACAATCAATTGTGAATATCCCCAGTTCTTACCTTATGGTGGAAGGAAGGTCATTGATGAAGCAGCTGAAGGTGGTTAGGCCTAGAATTCTGCCTTGGGGAACACCTGCAGCAATATCCTGGGGCTGAGATGATTGACCTCCAAAAATGATAATCTTCTTTCTTTGTGCCAAGTATGACTCCAACCATTGGAGAGTTCTCTCCCTGATTCCAGTTTTGCTAGGGCTCCTTGATGCCCCACTCAATCAAATGCAGCCTTGATGTCAAGGGCAGTTACTCTCACTTTAGCTTCAGAATCCAGCTCTTGTGTATATGTTGGAATTAAGACTGTCACCAGATCATGAGCTTGATGGCCTACTGGAACTCAAGTAAGACGGCTGAGATTAATGATCCACTTAGTACTTCTGGCTGAAGGTTTTTGCAAATGCTTCAATGTTATCTTAGTCACTGTTCTACTGTTTCTGTCACTTTTGAGATTGGGGATTTATGTGAAGCCATCCTCTCCAGTGAGTTTTTGATTGCCCACCACCATTTGTAACTGGTTGTGGCCAGACTGCAGATCTTCATCTGATCTGATCGCTGTGGAATCACTGATATCACTTGCTGCTCATGTTGTTTGGCACAAAAGTAGTCCTGTCTTGTAGCTTCAACAGGTTGACACCTCATTTTATGTATGCCTGATTCTGCTCCTGGCATGTTCTCCTGCACTGTGCATTGAACCAGAGTTAATCCCCTGGGTTGATCATAATGGCAAATTTAGGGATATCCTGGGCCATGAGGTTGCATATTTTATCAGAAAACAATTCTGCTGCTCATGATGGCCCACAGTGACTCATGCCTTGTCTTTGAGTTGTTGTTTGAAGTCTATCCCATTTGGCACAGTAATAGTGCCGCTCAACATGATGGAGGGTATTCTCCACAGGAAGATGGGACTTCATCTCCACAACAGTCATGTGGTGATCAC
Organism: Rhincodon typus; assembly: GCF_021869965.1. NCBI lineage: Eukaryota > Metazoa > Chordata > Chondrichthyes > Orectolobiformes > Rhincodontidae > Rhincodon > Rhincodon typus. The sequence continues at coordinate 120,871,463 of NC_063332.1, forward strand.
TCCTACTGCTACTGGAAAGATGAATCTGTAGGAGGTAGATTGGTGAAGATGAAGACAAATATGTTTCTCTCTCTTGTTTGTTCCCTCACCATCTGCCACAGACCCAGTCTAGCAGTAATGTCCTTTAGGACATGACCAGGTCCATCAGTCTTAATCCTGCCAAGCCACTGTTGGTATTGGTTGCTCCTTAAAAAAGGAACCCAAAACTGCACACACTATCTGACATGTGGTCTCACCAAAATGCCATATATTTGCAGCATAGTGTACTTACTTTAATGTTCAATTCCTCTAGTAATAAAGAATAATATTCCATTATACTTCTTACTAACTTGCTGTCCTTGTATACTAATATTGTATGATTCACTGTTAATCCAGAGACCCAGATAATGTTCGGGGGCCCAGGTTCGAATCCCATCATCATAGATGGTGGAATTTGAATTCAATAAAAATCTAGAATTAAGAGACTATTGATGACCATGAAGCTATTACTGATTGTCCCTTATGGAAGGATATCTGCTGTCCTTATCGGGTCTGGTCTATACATAACTCCAGACCGAAGGCAATGTGGTTCATTCTTAACTGTTCCCTGGCTAATTAGAGATGGGCAATAAATGCTAGCTTATTCAGCAATGTCCACACCAAGTGAATGAATTTTTGAAAATTACTAGAATACCTAAATCTCTATGCATTCTTGCTACATCAATACCAGGGCAATAACCATCGCCAACAGGAGAAAATCTAATCATTGTCCTTTGATAATCAAAGCAGTATTATCGCTGAATTCACCAATATCAACATCCTGGGGGTTACCATTGACCAGAAAGTGGACAGGATTAGCTGTATAGAAACTATGACTACAAGAACAGCTCAGAGGGTACGAATCCAGCAGCAAGTAACTCACCACCTGACACCCTATAATCTGTCCATCATCTACAAGTCACAAAAATTGGAATCAAGTGTTATTGGGTAAAGACAGGAAAGTGGCATTGAGGATTATCAGATCAGCCATATTGAATGGTGGAGCACATTCCATGGGGCCAAATGGCCTACGTCTGCTCTTAATTTGCATGTTCATAAGCTCATGAATATTTCAAGCAGCCAAGATAATTAACAGCAATATGATGTAAACAGGAGACCCCAACAGAGGGAATAACTGAAGAAGGATCATTGAATCCAAAATATTAACTCTGCTTTATCTTCACAGATGCTGCCAGATCTGCTGAGATTTTCCAGTGATTTCTGTCTTTGTTTCTGATTTCCAGCATCCATGGTTCTTTGTTTTTTTTTTATCATAAGCAAGATACTGAGTTAACCATTTTCAATATATACTACTTTCATCCGTATCTAAACTTTGTATTTTTGAACAGTCTTGTGGGAACATGGGTGTGAACCAATATGCTTCAGAATCAAGATAAAAGTTTGAGAATATAAATAAATATTCTTTTGCTTTAAAAATTCACAAAAACTTGTTCATGGAATGGTTGAGCAGGATCAATGAGCTGAATGGCCTATCTCTGCTCCTATGTCTTATGATCTTAAGTTAGACATTGCGAGAATACTATCTTCTCATCTGGCAAATAACTTGATACCATTCAGGACAAAGCAGCCCACTTGATTGGCACCAAATCCACAAGCATACACTACCTCCACCATCCACACAGCAGTGTAGATGCACTGCAGACATACTTCAAGGTTGCTGTTGTAGTCTGGCGTACTGACCTCTATATTGCAGAGGCTGAGCGCCAGCTCTCGGATACCTCCTCCTACCTTCCCCTGGACCATGACCCCACCATGGCACATCAGGCCATTGTATCCACTATGGTTACAGATCTCATTTCATCCAGTGATCTCTCCCCATCCGCTTCCAAGCTAATAGTCCCCCAACCCCACACAGCTCGTTTCTACCTCCTGCCAAAAATCCACAAACAGGACTGTCCAGGTAGACAACAAGGTGCAGGGCAGGATGAACACAGCAGGCCAAGCAGCATCATAGGAGCAGAGAGGCTGACGTTTCGGGC
>NC_063332.1:120878480-120892960 GCF_021869965.1 Rhincodon typus
CCTGCTCATGCCCCACAGAACTCAGCTCTTCCTACCTTGACTCAGTCTCCTCCTCCCTGGTCCGATCCCTACCCACATACATTCATGATTCATCTGACGCCTTACGCCGGTTTCAAAACTTCCAGTTTACCGGCTCCAGCCACCTCTTCTTTACCATGGATGTGCAATCCCTTTACACATCCATTCCCACCAGGAGGATTTTAGGGCTCTCCACTTCTTTCTGGAGCAAAGACCTGAACCATCCCCACCCACCACCACCCTCCTCCGCTTGGCCAAGTTTGTCCTCACCCTCAACAAATTTCCTTTCAACTCCTCTCATTTTCTTCAGGTAAGAGGGTTTGCCATGGGTACCCACATGGGCCCAAGTTATGCAAGTCTCTTTGTGGGGTATGTGGAACATTCCTTGTTCCAGTCCTCTTCCAGCCCCAACCCACAACTCTTTCTCCGATACATCGATAATATCATCAGTGCTGCTTCCCTCTCTCATCTGGAATTAGAAAACTTCATCAAATTCGGCTCCAATTTCCACCCTGCCCTCACTTTCACCTGGTCTATCTCTGACTCCTCCCTTTGCTTCTTCGACATTTCTGTTTCCATTTCTGGGTATAGACTGGCCACTAATATCCATTGCAAACCCACTGACTCCCACAGCTACCTGGACTATGCATCCTCACACCCCACTTCCTGTAAAGACTCCATCCCATTATCTCAGTTCCTCCGTCTCAGTCGCATATGAGGCCAACTTCGACAAGGGAGCCTCTGAAATGTCCACATTCTTCCTCAACTGAGGTTTCCCCAGCTCCGTTGTTGACAGGGTCCTCAACCAGGTCCAACCCATCTCCCGCACTTCCGCCCTCACCCCTTCTCTTCTCTCCCGCAACAGCGATAGCGTTCCCCTTATCCTTACCTACCATCCCACCAACATCCACATCCAGAAGATCATCAGACGCCATTTCCGCCACCTCCAGCAAGATGCCACCACCAGGCACATATTCCCTCCCCTCCCTTGTCCGCCTTCTGCAGGGACCGTTCCCTCCGGGACACCCTGGTCCACATTTCCTTCACCCCCAACACCTCCCCACAGCCCTACGGCACCTTCCCCTGTAACCAGAGAAGGTGCAACACCTGCCCATTTACCTCCTCCCTCCCCCAGTATCCAAGGGCCCAAACATACCTTCCAGGTGAAGCAACACTTCAACGGCACTTCCAAGAATCTAAGTCTACTGCATTCGCTGCTCACAATGTGGTCTCCTCTACATTGGGGAAACAAAGTGTAGACTTGGTGATTGCTTTGCAGAACATCTACGTTCTACTCACAAAAAAGACCCCGAACTACCTGTTGCCTGCCACTTCAATGCACCACCTTGCTCCCTGGCCAACATCTCTGTCTCTGGCTTGCTGCAGTGTTCCAGTGAACCCCAATGCAAGGTGGAGGAACAACACCTCATTTTCCGCTTGGGGACCCTACAGCCCTCTGGACTCAATATTGAGTTCAATAATTTTAGGGCCTAAACTCTCCCATGTCCCAGCCCCCCACCCTACACACCAGGCCTTGTTACCACATAGCCTGCCACTACACACCCCCTGTTGTTAGTCACTAACAGTCCCCATTAACAACTATTCACCCTCCCAGCCTGATCGTTAGCAACTCCTTTGTCTGTCCAACTGTCTTTCTCTCTCTTTGGGCTCTATCCTATTGATTACTCCCTACCCCACTCACCTCCCTATTTTCTGCATATGAAGTGACATATTCCCAGCCACTATCAGTTCTGAGGAAGGGTCACCAGACCCGAAACGTTAACTCTGTTTTCTCCTTCACAGATGCTGCCAGACCTGCTGAGCTTTTCTAGCAACTTTGTTTTTGTTCCTGATTTACAGCATCCGCAGTTCTTTTGGTTTTTTTTGTATACTTCAAGGCTCCTTAGTCAGCACTTTCGAAATCCATGACGACTTCCATCTGGAAAGACAAAAGCAACAGGTACAAGGGAATGTCACTGCCTGCAAGTTCCCCTGTGAGCCACTCTTTATCCTTGAAAACATAACATGGTTCCTTCAATGCTGCTCAATAAAAATCATTGAGCTACTTTCCTCTTGGTATTATGGTGGTAGTCAAAACAAATGGGCTGGACTGATTTACGAAGGCAGCTCACCACCACCTTCTCAACTAGGAATGGACAACAAATTATGATGTAGATCATCAAGCAGTATTCACATCCCATAAGTAACTAAAAAAACTCAAAATTGTGCAATTGCACTCCATTTAAACAGTACTTTTTTTTTATTGTTTGTGCCAATTTCACATTCCTCCACATTGCACACAGTCTTCCAGACATTCGCCCATTTACTCACCATATCTATATTGATCTGCAACCTCCAGCTTATGTCTTCTTCACAGCGCACTTTCTTAGCTATCATTGTGTCATCTGTGGATTTAGTTACTGTGCTTTTGCTCCCGTCATTTAAGTCTTTGATATAAATTGTAAACAGTTGAGCTGCCAGAACAGATCCTTGCAGGACCCTTCTCATCACATCTTGCCAATTGGTAAGATCCATTAATACATATTCACTGTTTTCTGCCAGTCAGGCTGTCTTCTACCTATGATAATGTGTTACACGTTCCATCATGTGCTTCTTCTTTACATTACCTGTTATGTGGCACCTTGTCAAATGCCTTCTGGAAATCCAAATAAAGTACAAAAATGGGCTTCCCCATTGGCATGACTTCCCTTCCACAAAACCTATTGACTCTACCTTGAATTTTTCTAAGTGTCCAGCTAAAACCTTTTTAACGTTCAATTCTGGCACCTTTCCCACAACAGACGTTGAGGTAACTGACCTGTGGTTTCCATGTAGCTGACCACCTCTCTTCTTGAGTAGAGGGGTTACATTTGCTACTATCCTGTCCGGTGGAACCTGCTGAAATTTAGAAAACTAACACCAATGCATCTACTACTTCCTTAATGATTTCTTTTAGGATGCTAGGGTGAAGTCCATCAGGCCTTTGGGACTTATCAACCCCCAGCTCCAACAGTTTGCTCAGTGTCACTTCCCAGCTGATTGTAATTTCTTGAAGTTCCTTTCTTCCTTCCACCTCCTGAATTGTAGTTATTGCTGGGATTTTTTTTTGCATCGTCCAAAGTGAAGCCAGGACAAACTATTTGTTCATTTCATTTACAATTTCTTTATTGTCCAACTAATAACTCCCCACTCTCACTCTTGAAAGGATGAGGACTCATTTGACTTCTTTCCTTGTTACATGCCTGTAACATCTAAGACTTGATATTATCCTATTCAGTTTTACTTTTCTAGCTAGCTTCCTGTCATACTGTAATTTCTTTCTTTTGATTAACCTCGCAGCAGATGGATTTTGGTTGAATTTAAGCAGCAAACAATTGATTTCTGGTTGAATTTGAAAGCAGGCAGCAATATAACCCCTTCATTATATTAGTTTTATAAGTTTTTCAGTCTTTTTCAAACAATGACTTGGTGTGTAGGTTTATTGTGTTTTTTTTAAAGCAACTTGAGATTCAGTCTATGTTGTAATTGGGAAGCTACAATGAAAAATTACAGGGTGTTTTCACATCCGTCATACACATATTAAGTTTTGATGTTCCCTGTAGTCCAGAAGCAGAAAGGCAAGCTGGCTGGAAATTGTTTTTGTGTAGATCCATCCTTAAAGAAAAGGGATGTTGAATTCCCTGAGTGGCTACAAGCATCCATTTTTAATTCATTATCCAATTGGAACTTATACTGTAGCTCAAATATCAAAGGACACATGACTTGTAGTAGCCATTGTAATAGTCTGTGTCCAGTACATAATATACTGGGATATGAGACAATAGAAAGTAAAATCTTATAGGTTGCAAACTATTGTTCACATGATCCCTTCAATTTGTTGCAGGGCAGGTTGGGTTAAAATAATTTTCAAAGTGCTAGGGCATGGACCTCTGGATTAGGATTCATTACAAGTAACCGATGGACTCCTAATAGGATCACCACCATTTACGAGGAAACCCTGTCACCACCAGGAAGTGATAAAGGGTATCGCTACATGATTCACCTGGTGTCATACCAATATCAGAGCAGGTAATGTTAAAACAGGAAAGAGCAGCTGCTTTTTTTTTATTTTTAGTATTCAATAAAGTAGCTCGTCATCAAGAAAGTGGATAGAATAAAGACTTGGCCAATTTGCTGCAACGGGACAGTCTCTGAGTTTTTTACTAGGACCATATCATGGAATACCAACCGCCTTCTGCTCTCTTCATGTAGACAGGTCAGCACAGTCTCAATGGGCTGAAGGGTCTCTTCTGTGCTGTTTTATTACCACTGGTTGACAGTACTACAGCAGCGTAGCCCAGTGTCTGGTGACTCAGTTTCATCCTGTTGGGTTGGTATGGGGAAGGAGGCTGTAGTAAGCTGGCTGGGCTGTGAGGGTTGGATGAACAAACCGTTGCCAGTGAGTAGAAATACCAAATTGCTAACACTTGCCCAGGTGCTCAGTGACTTTTCAAGTTGGTTTCAAAATCGCCTCATTAATTATTTACCATTCTCCTATGGAGTACGCCACGTCCAATACTAGGCCCATCTCAATACTCGCCGTTCCCAGAGTAACTTGGCACTCAGTGGATATTCATCGACAGAGCAGTATCCCCGATGTCTATGCCATGTCCACCATGCCAAGTGATAGCAATCTGGCATTTCCATTCACTGGCAACAGTTTGTTCATTCAACCCTCATAGCCCAGCCAGCACACAACAGCCTCCTTCCCCACCCCAACCCAAGAGGACAAAAACTGAGTCACCAGACCTTGGTGATCACTGACAAATCCTGTTAGACCACCTGCTGAAAAGCCTCCAAAAAACTCAACACAACTTACATTTAGCCAAAAAACCATACAATTCAGTCCATTTTTTAAAATTTAGATGTTATGTGACCTTTCTACCAAAATTATGCTGAACAATCTGAAGAACGTCAGAAATTGACCTCATTTTATTTTCCCGTACATAAGGTGCTTGTGCAGCACTATAACCATTGCAAAGATGTCTTCTGTGTTGCTGAATCTGATCCTTTATTCTTCACTGCTTAATTACTTTGTTTAGCAATTACAGCCTCAGTCAAACTTTAGTTCAAAGTTACTCAGCTCTCTTTTAAGATAAATCATCTGAGGGATGGAGATAAAAACATTTTGCAAAATAAACTGAAGATACTTCTTCATTCCCTGGCCATTTTGTGAATTGTTTTGATATCTCAGCAAGTAAAAACACCCTTGGGGACTTAAGCAGTCATATTACACCTGGCAGTGGAATCTCAACATGAAAGTCAATAATTTGTAGAATAAAGACTGAAGAAATTTCAATAAAGAACATTAACATCAGTTGTTCAAATTTAGTCATTGTTGAAGTAACACAGTTTTGGAGGTGTAGTTATAATTCATTGCTTAAGGGTAAAAGAAATATTTAGAATATCAGAAGATGTTTGAAATAAATGATTTGGAGCACAAAGAACAGATAAGAAAGTATTCTGAAAATCTGTTTTAAACAGGTATGGACAAGCACCACAACATTATTACTTTATCTATTCTATGTAAAAACATTTTTTTTTTGTTGTTTATGGAGCTATGGCAAACTAGCTGCTACATTTCCAACATTACAGCTGTGACTACATTTTGAAAGATCTTTCTTACCCTTATAATGCTTTGTGATGACTTGAGATCATGAAAGAAGTAATATAAATGCACATTTTTCTTTTTATTTCATTGTGATGATATCTGACAATTATTTTAATGAAGAATCAGGTACTGGTTAATTGGAAGAATTCAGATGACATTTTGTTGACTGTAAAATCTGGCTCCTTATTTTACATATTTTCAGTATTGTAAGTGCTGTTTACGTTCCAAAATAGTGCCTGTGGTTGCAGATACTTTTTGTTTGTTACATCAATGTGTAACACTGGCTTGACACCAGTACTGCCATTTTTGAACTCAGCAGTTCAGATTACGCCCTCTCTTAATGTCATCTCACTGAACACGTGTTTGGCAACAGGAACTTTCTTCCAAAAATGGCCCAGATCTTCCATGAAGTAACTGTTACCCTCAGACTGAAATGCCAGTCCTCCTTTTCTGTGTCTGAACACAACATTTCTGGCTACATCTACTGATCCCAGCATCTTCAGACATACAGTTGTTGAGTCCAGTGGGTAGTTGATTCTTCTATTAGATAGGGGAGCTAGTCAGGCAGTGTTGTAAGTAGTCAGGTTGGGTTGGGTTAAAGGGGAGTCAGGACATCACGAACTATTTTGGGGGTTCAATGGAAGAGTCAAGGAGTTGATGATGGTAGCAGAGTGATCAGTGCGAGTGATTGGGGTATTAGTTCTGTGGTTACAGGAATTAGATGAGGATATTTCAGTCTCATATTTCCTGGGTAATTATCCATGTAAACCCATGAAACTGTTCAAAATCTTTGGATGTAATTCATCCTTCAGAGGCTTCTAAAGAAGATCACTGGGAGCAAGAAGATTGCCATTCAAGATTAAACTGCATGAAATTGGGGTAACTGTATTGAGATGGATAGGAAACTAGATGGCAGAGAGGAAACAAAGAGTAAGAATTAATGGGTCCTTTTCAAATTGGCAGGCAGTAATGAGTGGGGTGCCAGAGGAATCAGTGCAGGGACCCCAGCAATTCGCAGTATATCTTAATGATTTGAATGAAGCAACAAACTGTAACATCTCAAAGTTTGCAGATAATATCAATTTGGGTGGGAGAGCAAATGGTGACAAGGATGCAGAGATCCTTCAGTGTGATCTGGACAGGTTGGGTGATTGGGCAAATCAATGGCAGATGAAGTATAATTTGGATAAATGCGAGGTTATTCACTTCGGAAGCAAAAACAAGAAGGCAGATTACGACTTGAATGGCTGTAAATTGGGAGAGGGGAGTGTGCACTGGGACCTGGGTGTCCTTGTGCACCAGTTGCTGAAGGTAAGCGTGCAGGTGCAGCAGGCGGTAAAGAAGGCAAATGGTATGTTGGCCTTCATTGTGAGAATTTTCGAATGGATGTGTTGCTGCAGTTATACAGGGCCTTGGTGAGGCCATACCTAGAAAAATGTGTGCAGTTTTGGTCTCCTTTTCTGATTAAGGGTGCTCTTGCTCTCGAGGGAGTGAAGCAAAGGTTTACCAGGCTGATTCCGGGGATGGCGGGTCTGACGTATGAGGAGAGATTGACTAGGTTAGGATTCACTGGAGTTCAGACGAATGAGGGGTGATCTTGTAGAGACTTATAACATTTTAACAGGACTAGACAGGGTAGATGCAGAGAAGATGTTCCCAATGGTGGATGTGTCCAGAACCAGGGGTCACAATCTGAGGTTTCAGGGTAGACCATTTAGGACGGAGATGAGGAGACATTTCTTCACCCAAAGAGTGGTGAGCCTGTGGAATTCATTACCACAGGAAGTAGTTGATGCCAAAACATTGAATGTATTCAAGAGGCGACTAGATACAACACTTGGGGCAAATGGGATCAATGGTTATGGGGAGAAAGCAGGATTAGGCTATTGAGTTGGACGATCAGCCATGATCATGGTGAATGGCGGAGTAGGCTCAGAGGGCCGAATGGCCTCCTCTTGTTCCTACCTTCTATATTTCTAGGTCTCCAACAATTTGAAGACCAGAAGGCCTTGGCCTATGTGTCAGAAACCTGATAGGACGCGGTACTGAAATTTTGCATCTGTTACAAAGCCAAAGCAAAAATGTTAATGCACCAGCCTCCTTCAGGAATACGGCTGGTAATATTTCCAGTGGCTCCCAGTTTGCTGACCATTGTAGCAAAAAGGTCACTGAGGCTCTGTATTCCAAGACATTAACATTTCACTCTCATTTGCCAATAAGCCAGCAGAAGGACCAAGTACTTGAGTTTGCAAAGGTTGTTGTTCTGCCTGTGTCCAAGCCAACAAGCCTGTCTCATTGCATTGTATTGTATTCTTCATGCCTGTTACTAGATGACTGCTGAAGTTTGCCTTGTGTGACCTTTCCCTGCCCTAAATTTTTAGACACCGGAAACACCATGGGGTGGGAATATCCTTGCAGCCGCTTCTAGTTTGCAGCCTTACTTCTGCTGATAAAATACTCACACCGGAGCATAAAAACCAGAAGAATGAAATAAAATCAAAATGCTACAATTGCACAACCGGCCTCCTTGCTTTTGAGAAAAGAGAAAGTTGGGTTAGTAGTTCATCAGAGTAAAGGGCCCAACTGCTAAATGTTCATCGGACATACTTTAAGACCACTTGCATATTTCTGGCCTTTTCTACTTTCATTTTAGTTATTCTTATTTAATTCTTTCCTGTGAAGATTTTATTCTTGATTCTTCTTACCGATATAAACTGGAAAGCTGAGAGAGGAGGCATTGGAACATTGAGTTAAGGAAATATCTTAAAGAAAAGAAGGAGAATGAGCTGGACAGGGAATTATGAATGGAGGCTGACTTCACAGAAATATTTGTGGGATCACTCAATTTTGTATCTACACTTAACGACATTATAGGCAGCTGCAGGAACTTCAGTGTTCTGAAGAAGAGTCATTTCAGACTTAAAACATTAATTCCATTTCTTTCCCTCTCCTGCACATTCGTCCAGGACTTTATTTTTATTGCAAAAAGATCTCCTTTAATAAGTATTTCTGGTGAAATTGGAAATACATTGAAGTCAAACACACTTAAAATGTAGAAAAATAAATCAAAGGAAATTGTTACCAGATTTATGTTCTGTGTCACTGTACATTATGCCCAGCAGTAAAATCAACATAGCAGATGTTACAAGATGGTTGAAATATCACGGAGCCACAAGTTATCCTGTAGCTTCAAAGATAATCTTGATTTTGGAAGTATTATATTGAATTTCACGATCCCTTATTGAGGGCAAATGTTTGATTTAAATTCAGACAGACACAGAATCAGGTTTAAAAAAAAGAACTCGGGCACTGGTCTGATTTGCTGGAATAGTTTTATACATTCCTACAATCCTATGTAATAAAATCACAGCCAACGCAATGGTAAAATCATTCTAACAAGATCCAGCTGTGTTACTTAAAGAAATCTTTTTCAGATTCAATGGGTTTATGTATAGTATGGATTTTAAAACTCAGGCCAAAGTGGGCTATCAACCAATAGAGAAATTCAAATTAATATGGTACTTGATGAACGTCAAGTTTGAGATGATCAACAGCAAACTAAATTAGATACCAGATCCTGGATACGGCAGTATGCACATTCATACATCATCAAAATCAAAGCAACTTTCTTTGGGCTAATTCAAAAAAGTAAACATTTGTAGAAATTTGCAATTATCCGAACTTTCTCGTCAAGAGATATCGATTTCGCTTTGTCAAACCTAGCATAGGCCATAAAATAATAGCCATTTATCATATGTTCATGCCATTTCTCACATTGATTCAGTGACCATCCTCTGCCTGGTGAAACTTGGTGATTCTTTCCTTGCAGTGATTTCATGTCATTCATAATTTCAATGTCGAGATCATCAGGCTGTGTCCATCGAGGTTCACCACTACTCTAGCCTCAATGGGGGCAGAGAGCTGAGAATAATTAGTATGACTAAACAGTCGGATGGAATCAAGGCGCAATTTTGAAAGATGATGCTGTAATTTAAAGGGGTGTGCTCAGTGCTGATGGGCTCAACAAGGAGAGCAAGGAAGAAAGGACCATGCAGTTTTGGGGGCTTCCCTTGATTATCAGGCAGAGCCTGTGACCCTCCCTGCCAATCACAACTTGATATTCTTACTCATGTGCTTCATAAGTGCTCACTAGAATTTGAAACATGGCTGCAAGTATACCCCCAGAGTGGGGGGAATAAGTGTATTTTCATCTGAGCAAGCAGGTTCTATCAATGAGCAATGGGCAACTCTTCAAGAAGGAATCGAATTAATCAGGCACTTACAAAATACAGGTTGAAGTCACCTGTAATCATTGTACCCTGCATGTGAAAAATGTACAGTATCCAACTGTGTGGAATACAAGCAAACTTGGCCATTTCATTGGTCATTACAAATTGATGATAGCCACCTCTATGAAGCAGAAATAAACAGTTCCCTCACAGATTGACTGGAATGGTGACCAATGGGAAAGGCACAGCAGAGGCTAGCACTGCTGCTGCTGCCTTGCAGCAAAGGTGAAGAGTAATTGAGCAGGAACAGATGCACCAACAAACCCAGGACCAGCAACAACCTCAGTCTGGTCCCCATGACTCCATATGAAGTAGCTGTAGCTGGACGTTCCTTCAAAATGTGCTGGATGTACAGAAGGCCCAAAGTCTGCCGTCTTTGATGCTTTTTCCTCTGGATGAGAAAAGTGCAGCATTGCTGCAGGCTGAGGTTGTCTTGGGACACTGTCTCTGAACTATGTCAACTGCTGGAACGGGAAATTAAACCTTAAGAATTCGATCGCCATCCTATCCCGGTAGCTGTCAAGGTGAAAACTGCACTAAACTTTTATGTAACTGACTGCTTCCAATAGTACACTGGGAAGATGTGTGGGATCTCACAACCCTCCACTCACAAATATATCAAGACAATAACCAATGCAATCTGAGCCAGATCATATACTTAATCTTGTTACCCCATGGCAAGGTTAGTGCTACAGACCAGGCAGCCGGCTTTGCCAATATTGTATCAGAGATAGTAGGAACTGCAGATGCTGGAAAATCCGAGAGAACAAGGTGCACAGCTGGATGAACACAGCAGGCCAAGCAGCATCATAGGAGCAGGAGGGCTGACGTATCGGGCCTAGAAGGGTCTAGGCCCGAAAGGTCAGCCCTCCTGCTCCTATGATGCTGCTTGGCCTGCTATGTTCATCCAGCTCCGCACCTTGTTTTCTCAGCTTTGCCAATATCGTTGGTTTCTCCCATGTGCAGGGTGCCAAGGACCGTATACATGCCACAATGAAAGAACCATATCATAATGCAGAAGAGTTCATCAATAGGAAAAGTTTCCATTCCATCTGTGCACAAAATATCTGTGATCATAAGTGCCACACCTTGGAAGTCTGCAGGAGGTACCCTGGCAGCTGCTGTGATGCCTACATCCTTGATAACTCTCATGCTCCTGCTTCATTTCAAGAGCTAGAAGTCTTAAGGAAGATGGTTAAAAAGGGAGACATGGGCTGTGCTCTGTAAACCTGTCTGACGACAGCTTTGCACTACCCCTGACTGAGGCTGAGTGCACTTACTTCACTGATGCTCATTGTGCAGTAGATGATAGCTTGTTGAAGATGAGGCTCCAATGCTTGGATCAGTCTTGGGGTACTTGTGGTACAGTCTGGACACTGTGCCACATAAACATAGCGTAATGTGCTGTGCACAACCAGAGCAAACAATGAGTGGGTATGATGGACACTGGAGAGGTGGGAGAGCAGCAATAGTGTTCCAAAGAAAGATGAGGATATTGAGTAGGAGAAACATCATTTATTTGCAACATTAGTTGCAACAAGTCAGACAGGATTTAGTTTAAACCTGGTTCCAATAGATGTGAGCTGTGAATAGTGATCACCTATTGACTGTGAATTTCTTGCTACTCGAAAAGTAAGCAAACTTTGTCTGTTCCTATAGGGAAATGCAGCTTCTGTTTGCTTGTTTATTGTTTATTTCTGCTGTTGTTGACTAAAAGTGAATGTTTTTGTACCATTTGAACTCTTTCCTGTATTCTACATTGAACAATGAGAGGATGTTGGTCTAGTCTGGGCATGGGGTTAATAGTTTTAGTCATGGCTTTTTAAGATGGGATGATGCTAAGGAAGGGGAGATTGTGTAGTGTTATGGGTAAATCACCACAAACTACTTTTAACTCGGCTACTTGTTAAGAAATTTCACAGAAAATCAAAGACTGAAACAATTATTTAAACTTTATTGTACATGTCAATCAAAATGAGACCCCTCAAGTAAGCAAGTTAAGCCTCACAACTCAACTTGGCCATGACCCGATTAATGGTGAATTATAACTACAATTCCAACCAACAGAGTCTGCCTCTGATATCCAGGTGTTTGATCCTTGTGCAGTGTTGCTCTTCAAAGTTCTGCTGCTGAAGCATTTTGGTGTTGAATTCTTAGACAGTTTCTTGTCTTTCAGCTCTACGATGTGACACTATTGATGATCCTTTAGATTTTTTCATCCAAGTTGTTGGCTACCCCTCTGGAACCATCAAGTCTGCAGCTTGCCTTTTGATCAGACGTAGCTTTTTTGTTCCTTGTTACATTCGGCATTGGTTTGTCTGTGTGAAGACACTGTCTGTCTTGCAATTAACTCTTTGAATTCTTCAGCAGGGCAGTCATTTGCCATTGTGACATAAGGCAGCCAGTTATCAAGCAAATGTGAAAACAGTTTTGTTCATGTATCCTCGACTCCTTCTTTTCCCAGGTATGGCTAATTACTTTCAAGCCCCTATGTAACAGCTTGCCTTTGTCCTTTAGCCGCTTATTCCATACAGAGTTACTGCTGATCTCTTCATGTGTAACAGTTTATCTTTGTTGATTCTTTCAATCCATGAACAGTTATTAAATTTCTGACATCTACGATATCATAGTAGCTTGGTTAGTAAATAGAATTTGATGTAAGGATGTGCACCTGTATTTGCAATGAAGTGTCAAACAGGTGCTTGGCTGTGCTTTAAAGATGGCGCCAGTGTCAGGAATCCCAGGAGGTCTCAGCCATAGTGAGCATTTCCACCTATCATGAGAGGGAGGATGTGCCAGAGGACAGTGGCGCATAGGTAATAAATTGAGATCCAGAAAAGATGACAAATCTCTCTAGACCTCACAGAGCAAAACCATCAACAAAATTGACACAGCCAATTTCTGGTAAAATGCAGTCGAAAGATACGGGTTGATGAAGCCTCTGTGATGCACGGTCATTGAACTGAAGCATTCAGTTTATTTCTCTCTCCACAGATGTTCCCTGACTTACTGAGTATTTTCTGTTTTAATTTTCTTCTTATCCTTTCATAGCAACACTTGGTCCATATCAGACTCTATCGTGATCCTCTCTTACTCTCTCTCCTGTCTATACATTATTCCTTGTTAAAAATCTTCCAGGAGGATCAGATGAGGCTTCATATTTACAGTGATAGGACCAAACTTCATCATCCCACCTTTATAGTACAATATATGGGAGCATGTAGGGCAATGAGATAGCTTTTGATTGTTTCAGTTAAAATCCAGCACAGAAATGGAAAGGCTGAATGGCTGCAGACTTTGATAGTTACAAGCTACTTGAGGCTTGAGTGCTCTGATACTTTCCTAGCTGGCTTCCCTACTTTCACCCCTCACTTATTCCAAATCAGATCAATTACCTAGGAATGATTGAATATAATTATCAGTAGCAATCATCTATTTATTTTAATTCTTTTAAAGGATATTGGCAGAATGTCAGAATTTATTGTCTGTACTTAATTGTCCTTTTCAAGATAGTTAGGGTGAATCACCTTCTTAGAATGCTACACTGCATTGTTATGGTCTTTTCCCCAGGGTCGGGGTGTCCAAAACTAGAGGGCATAGGTTTAAGATGAGAGGGGAAAGATTTAAAAGGGATCTAAGGGCCAACCTTTTCATGTAGAGGGGGGTGCATGTATGAAACGAGCTGCCAGAGGAGATGGTAGAGGCTGGTATAATTACAACATTTAAAAGGCATCTGGATGGGTATATGAAAAGGAAAGCTTTTAGACGGCAATGGACCAAATTCTGGCAAAGGGGACAAGATTAATTTGGATATCTAGTCGGCATTTACGGGTTGGAATGGAGGGTCTATTTCCATGCTGTACATCTCTATGACTCTACACAGACTCTATAGAAGTCAATGAGATGTAGGTGCACCCATGGACCTGATAGGAAGTGAACTTTAACACTTTGACCAAGACAAGGTGAAGGAACAGTGATATACTTCTAAATCAAGAAGGTATGGGGCTTGGAGGGGAACTTGCAGGTGATGATGTTCCTATGTGCCTGCTACCCTTATTCCTATAGGCGGCAGAGGCTGTGCATTTGGAAGGTGCTGCAATTGGAGACTTGGCAGGTTACTCCACTGCATCTTGAAGATTACACACAATGTGCAGTAATGGTGGAGAGTATGGGGGTTTAAGGTAGTGAGGAGTAGCTAGCTGTTTCCTCCCAGTTGATTTCAAGCTTTGCATGTATTGTGGAAGTTACACTTACGCAGGAAAACAGAATAATTATTTTTCCGTGAAGAAAAGATCAAAATCCTGAAATTGCTTGTTCATACATTTGATTTTTAATTCTATATAATACTTGAAGTTTACAAAATTATTTACAGTTAACTAGCAACATTTCTGCAATCTAACAGTAGAAGTTTAGTTAGAACATATAGTAGGTTTTCTATATACAGGAGGAAGAGCTGGCTAGTGGAACCTGAAGCATTACGGTGTCACTGCAGGGAGCACACAATATTTACAAGACAACAAGGT
>NC_063332.1:120893360-121004440 GCF_021869965.1 Rhincodon typus
TTTCGGGCCTAGACCCTTTTTCTGATGAAGGGTCTAGGCCCGAAACGTCAGCCTCTCTGCTCCTATGATGCTGCTTGGCCTGCTGTGTTCATCCAGCCCTGTACCTTGTTGTCTCGGATTCTCTAGCATCTGCAGTTCCTACTCTCTCTGACACAATATTTACAGTATAATGTATTCTCTTCAACAAGTATCATTTTGATTAACAAACTGATATGTAACAATCAAAGTTGCTCCAAAATTGTGGACTTGATTTGAATCATTATTTTTAATTGTTAGGAAAATATATCTGTGAAGTTACATGCATTAGAAACCTAATGGCATTCATTGCTAAAGGAATGCTGTGTAAAAAGAAGGAAGTGGCATTACAATTGTGCAAGGCATTGCTGAGACTGCACCTGGAGTACTGCTTATTGTTTTGGTCTCCTCACTTGAAGAAGGATGGAATTGCAATGGAGGCAGTTCAGAGAAAGTTCACTGGATTAATTCCAGAGATAAAAGGCTTGTCTTATCAGGAGAGATTGAGCAGTTTAGGCCTGTACCCACTAGTGTTCAGAAAGATGAGAGAAGATCCAATTGAGATACATAAAATGATAAAAGGAACTGACAAAGTAGACGTAAAGCAAATGCTACCCTTTGTGTGTCAGTCCAGAATGAGAGGTCATAGCTTTAGAATAAGGGGTAGCAGATTTAAAACAGAGATGAGGAGGAATTTTCTCTCAAGAGGTCACAAAACTGTAGAATTCACTACCTCAGAGTCTAGTGGGGACACCAGATAAATTTAAGGAGGAGATAGACAGATTTTTATTTAGTAACGGGTTAACAGGTTATGGGATGGGCAGCTAAGCAGATTGAGGCCAAGATGAAGTCAACCATCATCGTATTAAATGGCAGACCAGGACTTGAGGGGGGGCTCCTGATTCTAGTCCTTATATTCTTATAAGAAAAGAAAACTAAATATTTTGGAGCTTATTCCTTGTCCTGAATTAGCTATTTAGTGGTAAATCCCACTGTTAGGGCTAAACGTGGATGGTAACCCATTTTGGCAGCTGGCAAGACCCAGACCACTACAGTACACCAATTAAGAGGATGTTGCTATGGCTCTTGCTCAATTGCAGTTGACAATCTTTGCCCAAAAGTTGTTGACTCAAATAGAGGGCCTGCAGCTTGGAAAATTCAACACTGCCACATCTAATGGGGGTCATTGCCGAGGCTAGCCATCCAAGGAGAGCGTTCCTCAAAGGCAGGGCATCCTTGAAGACAAATAAGTAAGGTTAGAGGGAGCTCTAGTCTGTCCCAGTGATCAGATGAGTTGAGGGTTCATGGAGCATGCAAGGGTTTTACGATGGAGCACTAATCAAGAAAAGACCCCCCAGGATAACTACGAGACCACCATGGGTTACTGAGATATTTCCAATATGCACATATGTAGTCATACTTCATTTAATGTGGAGGGTGATAGAGTTGAATCTCCAGGAGTACTGGCGAATAGCCCTAAATAGAGTACTGCAGCATGTTTTTATACTGTTAAGGACTCAGAGATCCTACTGCAGGAAGTCAGTCCATCAATGGATGGTGATATACTTTGGGCAGAAATGACCTCCCCCCGAATCCCAGTGCCCAATTTGAACACATATTCATACATAAATATAAACAAATGCTGTGATAGAGTACTTGTTTAAGGACAAATAAAAATACTTGTAAGATTTGTTCAGTTTCATACTTCTCAGTTCTTGCTACCAAAATTACACATGGGATCTTTCCCTAATTTATACAATTAATAGTTGGTGAGTTTGAAAGAAATTATAGCTTGTATTATTTTCTCAAAAAAGCCATGTCTTATATTTTCAATTATAGAGAAAAGCTGGAAAGAAATGCTTACCAAAATGCTCATGTTTTCAGCTTTTTTTAAAACTCAGTAAATTGTCACAACAATGAAACTCCAACCATTAAAATACAAGCAGCTATTGAAGACACGAAGAAAAAAAAACACAGTTAATATGAAAACCCAAGGGATGCAAGCTCCTAAAATCTCGAACATGTGAAACAACTGAATGAATAAACAGGCTCAAAATAAAAAATTAAACAGTTTAAACATAATCTAGTAGAAAGGTAAATGAGTTCAAATCAAAAGTATCAACAGAAACGTCATAAAGAAACCAATGAGCAATGCAAGTCATTATCTAATGTTAGAGGGTTATAGACAATTCACAAATGTTCCAGATTAATAAAAACCTTTAGGTTAGACAAAAACTACAAAAACAAATAAAAGGGAAATATGACTGGTCCAGTCTACCAAAAAACACATGAGTTACAATCTGATAAGGAACTAGACAACCACAGAGAACGAAAACTCATAACGTGACACAACGATCAAATCGAATCCGCAATAAAGAACAGACTTCAAAGTAAACAGTGAAAGTAAAAAGATCATAGCTGAACCTATGAAGATGAATCACATACTCACCACAAAGACTAAACAGCAGCAGTTAAATGATCTCTACAGACAACCTACCAGGGATGAATTCAATATTCAATTATATGCAACATTTTGTATGGCCTTTTTCCTGATGTTTTGGCCAATGTTCATCCCTCATCTAACATCACTAATACAGATTATCTGGTCATTATACTTCCAAGACTTTGATCTGCAAAGGAATTACTGCTGTATTTTCTAAAAAAATAGAAAATTTATGGGACTGCACCCCATAAGTATTTCATTGGCTGCAAAGCACGTTCAGATGTTCCAAGGTTATGAAAGGCACTACTTGAATGTAAGTATTGATGCCAATTATTGTACCTTGCAACTGTTCTGATTGTTATCAGGTACCACCATACCCTTGTAATTACAGATAACACAGTGTGGAGCTGGAGGAACACAGCAGGCCAGACAACATCAGAGGAGCAGGAAAGTTGACATTTCAGGTCGGGACCCTTCTTCAGAAATGGTTGGGGGGAGGGGTATGTGAAGGGAGCTCAGAAATAAAATGATCATAGCATTGGATCATAAAAGGTCTGAGTTCATATTTCCACTCAAAGGAAACTTGCTAAAGTGAATTCATGAAGTTATGGAATCTTACAGCACAGAAGGTGGCCATTCAACCTGCAAAACCCTACATAACTTCTTTGAAAGAGGTTCTCATATTATTCCTAAATCAAAGTTTTCTCCCTGTAACTTTCAAATTTCTGTTTTTAACTATGCAGATGTACTGCACTGTTCAATAAGGTGACTTACTGCAATAATTCAATGGTGGTTATGAATGTGCAACAAATATCCCACAAAAGATTTTTTTTTTAAATTGAGCATATTTGAGAATGTGATGATACTATGGCTTTAAGAAGTGTATTTTGTCCTTTCTTTTAATGAAGAAAGATTGAGACAGAAGTGCTGAGTGGTCTGCTTCAAGCAAATAAATGGCTTGTGAGGCCTGTTAAAAGCTGGGGTTCTTTTGCTGCTGCTAGAATTGCATGTGAGGCAACCTGTTTTATAAATTTGCCTTTGCCAAGGGTGTGTTTATGGGATGTTTTTAAATTGGAACAGTTAATTAGTGGCAGTTACTATATATACTATTTTTAAGCATTTCAGTAGAGTTACATTTAAGTTAATTCTTTCCTTTTATTTTTTTAATATTCTCTGTATTTTCACTGTAGTGTAAAAATAAAGTGTGTTTTGCTTAAAGTTGAGTAGTTTGACCAATTGAATTGCATCTGGAATGCAACATCTTGCACTTATCTTTAAAATAAGAAAAAGTTAAGGTCTAGGCTATCTTCTTAATATATTTTGAGGGAGTTTGATCTGACCCATAACAGATTGAGGGCTTTTGTTGGGATCAAAATCTATAATTCCAGTTTGTGTTTTGGATTATTGGACTCAAAGGCATTGAGTAGTGAGTGTTGGTGTTCTCTTTTAGAGTATTAAATTCAGTTGGTTTAAATAGGGTGTACCTCATGTAGTAACAGCTCTTTCAGTCACTAAGAGTTTCCTGGGGATGAATGAAGTCAATTTGGGTTCTTTACCAAAAGTTAGCAAGGCAAAGCTTTTGGAATTGGCAGACAAGCTGGTGTTGGGGTTTTTTTTGTCTGTGTGACCAGAAGAGGCAATTACAGCAATAGCTCGATATTTAAGATTGCTGGAAATTCCATTATAATCATTGGAAATGCCTAAACTTTAACTGCTTGAACATGAAAAGCAAATGAAACAGCTTGAATTACGATTGAAAGCAGAAAAAAAGCAGAAAGAGAGAATAGCTCTAGTAGAGGAAAAAGAAAAGGGAAGAATAGTCCAGGCAGAACAAAAAGAAAAGGATAGGAAGGTCCTAACAGAGGAAAGGGAGAAACAGAGAGGTTTTCACCTTTGCAGATTAGAATTTAAAACCCAAAGTCAACTTAAAATGGCGGGGGTAGAGGTGAAAGATAGGATTAGTGATAAGGACAGTGATGGAGAGCAATCCTATCATAGACAATGGCCTGGTGGGGATCTGTTTAAATATGTCCAAGCCTTGCCTAAATTCGACAAGAAGGGTGCAGAATCCCTTTTCAATTCATTTGAGAAAGTGGCTAAACAAATGAAATAGCCCATGACCATGTGGAGGCACTGTTGCTCCAAACAAAGTTGGTAGGTAGAGCGAGTGAGGTATTTACATCACTATCAGAGGAGGTATCTGGGGAATATAATGAGGTGAAAAAGGCCATCTTAAGGACGTATGAGCTAGTGCCACAAGCCTTCAGACAATGTTTCAGGAATCGAAGGAGGGACTGGTTAAACATACATAGAGTTTGAAAGGATCAAACAAAGTAGTTTTGATAGGTGGATAAGGGCGTTGAAAATAAATCAAACATACGACGCGCTTAGACAGACGATTATTTTGGAGGAGTTCAAAAATTCATTTCCTGAAGTAGTGAGAATTCATGTGGAACAGCAGAGAATTAAAACAGCAACATTAGCGATGGAATTGGCAGGTGATTATGAGTTGGTTCATAAATCAAAGTCTGACTTCTGACATCAATTTCAGTCTATGAGGGATAGAAGTTGGGGAAAAGAGAAATCCTCAGGTGGTAAGGGAAAAAGAGATATCATTGAAGATGGTAAAGATAGTTTACCACGGGATAAAAAGGAAACCCAAGAGAGGGAAAGTAAAGTTAAAAAACTCAGGTACTTTCACTGTAATAAAGTAGGCTACATGCAGTTACAGTGTTGCTTGAAGAAGTAGTGAGAAGGTGTGTGTTGGAAAACAGGATAAGCCAGTGAGTTTTGTTGAAGTGGTAAAGGAAAGCACAGTGTAAGTTAAAAAGCTGCAAAAGAATGTAAACCTGTTTGAAGGTTGTTTGAGAAGAAACTGCCAGATTCCTTTAAAGAATTTACTTGCATGAATAAGGTTTATTCATGGATGCCAGGAGGAGTAAGTAAAGAAATTTAGATTTTAAGAGATATGGGAGCAAGTCAATCTTCGATGGTGAGAGATGAGATATGTAATTCAGGAGTATTGCCAGAAAAATTGATAATATGTGGAATTAATGGTGAGAATAGTGTTCCTTTATATAAATTGAGAATGGAGAATCTGGTGAAAAGTGGTAAAGTGGTGGTAGGAGTAATAGAGAAATTCTCAGTTCCAGAAATACAGTTTATCCTTGGAAATGATATAGCTGGATCACAGGTGGGAGTGATGCCTACTGTGGTTGAAAAGCCAGTGGAAAATCAGGCAACTGAATTGTTACAGAATTATATCCTGGGAGTTTTCCTGACTGTGTGGTAACAAGGTCACAAAACTACAGGAGGATACATCAAAGAACAAAGATAAGAAAGTTGAAGGTCAGTGATCAGAAACTATGTTTGGTAAAATGGTTCAGAAAAAAAGAAACAAGAACAGGTGGAGGACAAAGTGCATATGTTAGTTCAGAGAAATTAGGTGAATTACAACGGAAAGAGTAAAAGCTAAAGCAGTTGTGTCAAAAAGCATACACAGAAGTAGAATCTCAGTGTATCCCAGAATGTTACTATCTTAAAAATGAAGTCTTGATGAAGAAATGGAGACTATCACATATTCAGGCAGCAGAGACCTGGGCAGAAGTTCTTTGACTTTTGCTGGATATGTCATACATATGAGGTAATTGGAAAACCTCAGGCAGTGATAGAACTATTACCCTTAATACCCAGTCCCACATTTGAGGAACCTTCTACAAGAGTCTTAATTGACTGCCTATCTAAAACAAAAAGTGGGAATCAATATCTGTTGACCATAATGGATGTGTCTAATAGATTCCCAGAGGCCATTCCTTTATGCACTATCATGGCTAAAGGTGCTATAGAAGAGTTACTCATTTTTTTTAACTACATATGGACTACCCACAGAAATACGATCAGATAAAAGGTCAAATTTTACATCAAAGTTATTTCAAGGATCTTATGGATAGTTTAGGAATAAAACAATTCAAATAAAGTGTGTAATATCCAGAATCGCAGGGTATTAGAATGGTGGCATCATACTAAAATGATCATATTGAGGGTTTGGTCTGATCCATGACAAAAAGTACAACACAGAAACAAAAAATGTCTACAGATTAGAAGAGGTTGTCAGAATAGATGGCCAGCATGCATCCCTGGTATTTCCTTAATAAGACAATATTTCGCCCATCAAAAAACAAACCAAAATTATAGGTGTTAGTAGTCTTTAATAAAATATTGGTAAAAATTAAAGTTTTCAGGAGTGATATTCATCAAAGACTACAGCAGCACCTTGAATATCAAAATTCTGAGCAAGAGCCCAACATCAGTTTGGTAGCTTGGCATTACTCAGTCAATTGAAGAAATGATGTCAATTTGTCAAATCTGTGAAATCAACTGTCAAAAGCAAAAAGAACATTTCCTGTCATCAGCACTTTAAGACCTTGGAAGAGTTAGGAATGGGCTTACTTGCACTTGAGGGGCAAAATTTTATCCTTAATATCAACTATTGCTCAAGATGGATTAGTGCAAATCATTAACATGGAATCATAGTAGACACAGAATAAAATCTTTAGAAAGGATCTATTCAATTCCTGACACAGTTGCATCTGATAATGGGTCAAAGTTCAGAAATCAGAAACTTTGTAAATTTGCCAAAGAGTGTGCGTTCATTCATGTCAAGAGTTCACTCCATTACTCACAAGTGAATGGTGAAGCAGAATGAGGAAGCAGAACTATGCAAGAGCTTCCGAAGAAGAATGGTAATAGTAACTTGCCTTTATTAAGTTATAGACCATCCTCATTGCAAATTGGATTATCACCAGCATAATTATTGACAGGGAGAAAACTGCAAACGCAGTTTTCATTGTTGTCTGAGGATCATGATAAAGTGAGAAAATGTGAAGAAATCAAAATAGAGAAACAAATAGGAACATCAGTCATTATCATTGAGCAAAGGAGATGTTAATTACTTAACCAGGCTGAGTATAGATCCGAAAATAATTGTCGTTGAGAGAATGGATGAAGTAAGATCCTATTTGGTGGAATCAACACAAGATACTAATGGGAGAAATTGAAGAAACTTTGTATCCTTGAAATGAAAATCAAAAGTATAACCATGGGATCCTGAAAAAGAACAGCAGGAAGCTCTACACAGACACAAGGAATACACATTCAAGCTGTGAGAAGTGAGAGTTTACCAAGGTATCAGGGACAGCTGTAAAATTCCCTCAGGGAACTGCTCTTGTGAAACGTTGGGGAGGAATGGGTCGTCAATGTAAATTTTGAGAACAAAAACTGGAGGGAGGTTTAGAATCATGGTTTAACAGCATGGGGCTGAAGAATCACAGTGGAATGATGACGTGACATCACATGACTAAGTAAGATCTCACTGGAATTTTCCTGTCAGTCTGCCACACATCTTGCCATAGCTCATGTCACTTAGGCCCCTATAAGATTTTAGAATTTCAGTAGGGGACTATCTATAGAATTATAGAAACCCAATGTCGGCAGCCTCGCCAAGGATCACAATTAAATCAAGAGCCATTATCCAATGCAAACTATTAGATAATAATTAAAAATGGTGATGTTGGTTCCTTTCGGCAGTCTCTAGTTTGGAAGTGCTGAGACCAATTGTAATTGCCTTGGCTATCTCCGGTTATCTCAATACAGATCCTGAATTTGAACTTAAGATCTTTCTGTAGTGCACAGTTCAGTTTCAATTGGCATTACATATACTCACTGGCTTTAAGGAACACATATAAACCAAGAGTTTCAAATTCTGATGATGAAGCTGTGTGGGTGGCTGCACATTCCTGGTCATCGACTTTAACTCAGCTGGAAGATTAGCCAAACCCTATGAGCACTGACTAAATGGTGGTTTTGCAGTTTATACCATTTCTCTTAGATTTCCCACTTGAATTATGAGAGTATTTTTTATTCATTCATGGCACGAAAACATCGCTGGCTGGACCAGAGAGCACGGTCAACCACATTGCTGTGGGTCTGGAGTCACATGTAGTCCAGGCCAGGTAAGGATGGCAGTTTCCTTCCCTAAAGGGACATTAGTGGAGCAGATGGGCTGTTCCAACAATCAACGATGGTTTCACAATCATCTTTAGACAACTCTTAGTTCAAGATTTTTATTGAATCGAACCCAGATCGCTGGAACACTATGTGGATCTCTGGATTAACAGTCCAGCGATAATAGCACCAGCCCATCTCCTACCCCTTGGCATAAGGCACTGGAAATTTTGGGCCAGATTTTTCAGATACAGATCATAAGGGGCTTGTACTGTTCTCTTTGACCTCCATAAATAAAAGTCTGCTATTGTACCCAATCTAAGCAAACAGGTTGTGCCCTTGAAGCTGGCTCATTTACCACAGTCAGATATATGGGTTCCATGCCTGTAGAGTGGGAGCACTTCCCGAGCAAAAGAAAATCACTGAACCATCTATGCTGTGCTCACATTGGTCTGTCATTTGAAAGATACTAGTTTCCAAATGTATTCCATTAAGTTAAATTTACACAGTAGTTTCTTTGATTTGGAGTATCCCAAAGTACTTTAGAATCAGTGAGGACTATTACAGTTTAGTCTCTGCATTGATGTAGGGAAGCACAGAGAGATAAGTGTTGGACAGAGCTCTTGACAATCTCTCCAGTGATTCAAACACTATCAAATGATCTTTAATGTCTCTCTAAGAGAACAGGTTTATCATCCTAATGAAACAATTGCAAATCATTACAACAATTCTGCAGTTTGATTCTCAACCATCAGCTGAGGTAAGGGCTAGTTTTTGTGGTTGCAATGATGGTAAAGCTGTCAATTTCACCATGATTCCTACCTTGAAATTACCAGCCAACATTGGCATGAATTCCTGCCCCTCAATTGTATGCTGATGAAGTTCCCACAGTTGGACATTTTCAAAATCACTTAAATTGATTTGAACTTCCACTTTTACCCAAATACCATTGACATAAAAATGCTTAAAATAGTTATGCGTAGCTGAATGAGGCGTGGCTGAGTCTTGTAGACCATACTAAGTTCATAACTGTTATCAAACAAGACTTTTGGCTTTGAAAATCCAACATTTTAAGTTTGTGAAATATCAAATATCTCGACTGCAGTTAATAATATCCATAAATTTTTAACTAATGTTGTTTATAATATTGCATCTTCTATTTTGTCTTATCTTTCAATGTATACGTCTCAATCTGCATGTCAATGACTAGAATTATTAAAACTTAAAGATAACCATAACAGGGCAGCAGATGCTCATGCTACCTCTACTGCCTCTGTAAATTCCCCTTTACATCACAGTACCCTCACTTGAAACTATACACCACTTTTTCATTGTTGCTGAGTGAAAATCCTGAAACTCCCATCCTAACAGTACTTTGGGTGTATCTACATGTAATGGTTCAAGAAAGTGACTCACCACCTTCACAGGGCTATCATGTTTGAGAAATAAATGAGGAACCAACCATGTCCACATCTCATAAACAAGTAAAATAATAATTTGGTACTTTGACTTCCTATTTTGCTAAGAGGTTTCTTTAATATGAACCTACTTGATGGATCACGGGTACTGGACATTTGGGATCTATTTGCACTCACATTGGAATGCAATTAACATCAGGAAAGTTGAAATTGACACCACAGAAAATATTGAGTCTTTGTGTATAACTTTCTACAAGGCCAATAGTATGTGCCATCGGATCACAACATAACTTTAAGCCAATAAGTTCAAACCACTACAGTGGCATCCTTGATGCAGATATGTGAACATTTCCAGTGAACCAAGACTACTGTTTGAACGTAATGCAATTTAACATGATAATTATTCTTACTGAAATAATATTACTTCCACTTCAATAATCTTCCGACCTCAATGACAGCACTGTGATGGACAAGCAATACAATGCAACATATTTGAGTATTATGCAAAGCAGATCAAGAAGGAATAGATGACCACAGATGGTTTACAAATTCAAAACTGCAAAATAATTTAAATGCAAACAGCTGCAGAATATATTTCTGCACTTCTTATTTTTCATCTTTTTCACAGTACGATGATTGACAGTGTATAAATCAAACATAAATAATAAAGAGTAGCACAAAAGGGGATTTGATTCGGTTTTTGGTATAACCACACATGCACTCAAATGCTGCACACTAAGACCATCAATTAAAATCTCTTAATTAAAGTGCCTGAATACTTGATGACATTCTTGTGCAAGTCACAATCTACCGATGGTTGTGGAAGTATCAGTAAACTCAAGAGGGAATCAGTTTGCAGAACAGCTGAAAAAATTCTCTTTCATACGCCTCATTTATATGCAATGATGTAAAGATAGTTACAAAGAGCAGATTTTTCACCTTCCTGGTGTGGCTTGACCACCATCAATAAAATTAGGTTAATACAGTGAGGGTGAAAATATTTATCTTGACATTAAGAAATAAACGTTCCCTTCAAATGGCAACTTCAGAATCTCACTGTTGAGTGGTGACTGCCTTATTTCCATGCATTTGCATATCGTTAAAGCCTCAACTCACCTAATTTCTTCCCATTTGAATTCTCCTCTCCTTCCTCAAGAAACTGGGTGGCACAAATTCCTGACTTTTAAATCAGAGTAGTCACCTGAGAGCTACAGCTTGCTGAAAGATAGTCCCAGTGTTCATCCACCTCTGCCTTCACAACAACATTGCTGCATGCTGCATGAACACCGTCCTACTCCAAACTTTCACCACACAAGACAACAGCAGCAAACCACATGTCTCACCACATCATCATCATCATCATCATCATCCTGCTCTCAGTCCAACTCACGTACAATTTTACCTCTTCAGGACTTGGCTTTGGAGCTTAGGATTACTTAGAAATCATATGTTTCTGCCAGGTCACTTTCAAGGACAGACATACATTTCATGCATCTACATATGGTGCATCTTAGTGCTCATTCACTTTGTGCTTGCTTGGCAGTTGCCAGCCTCTGAGGCTTGAATTGCTTTTCAATGCAGAGAGAAAAGTAAACCACTTATACCAGTTAATAGTGTGGATATGTTACCAACGCACATCAATGTCATACATGCAGCATGTGCAAAAAGCATACCCAGAAATCACACTGCATGTGCTTCAACCAGTTGGCCATGTCAGAAAGTTGGCTAGGGATTGCGCCATGCTCTGTCAAGTCTGATTCCAGTCTGTGGGGCTGACAACTGTCAGTCAGGAATTTGAGTCCAGGAATCTTTGCCCTTGCAGTTGACGGATTAGGCTATGAAGTTTGGGGAAAGTGGGCACCTCAAGGCCGTGGATGGTGTTCGTTGGACTGGTCTACTGAGGGAATGATTACAATCACAAGGACACAAAGTTGAATCTTCAATCCAATGCAATCATGATAGAAACTGGCTGCATCGCATGGAGAGTAGGTACAGTAAGTTCCTATTTTTTTTCTTGCATGTGTCTCCTGACACATCAGAAAGGTTCACATTGTGTTTGTGGAAAGATCTGTATATGCACGTTTTGCAAAACACTCTGCCAGTAACAAACATGGTGACGCCCAAATATGCGCAATAGACACGAGCAAACATGATGGAATTACATCAGTGGCAGTACTGGCAGGGGCATTGTGCATTTGTGTTTTGCACATGTGGACTAGGAGCACTTTGGGGAGGTCAACTGACATTCTCTTTTTCCTTCAAGGGTAGAGTCATATCGCTGCATTTAAAGTCCTGCCACAACTGGAGGCATCATTCATCCAGAAATTGCTGGTAAATCTCAGCAGGTCTGGCAGTATCTGTGGAGTTTTGAAGAAAGGTCACTGGACCTGAAACATTAACTCTGTTCTCTGTCCACATATCCTGCCAGATCTGCTGAGTTTTTCCACCAATTTCAGTTTGTGTTTCTCGTTTCCAGAATCTGCAGTTATTTTTTATGTCATTCATGCATATGATTCAGTAACATCATCCATCATGCATCAATCTGCATTTCTTCGGCAGGTCGTTCATTGTTCATCAATGCACAAGTTATAGCCTCAAGAAATCACATAAGCGAACATAAAAGTGTCATCTTGGTTTGACATTTCGTAAACATATTGACAGCTATTACTGGAATACAACACTTTAGAGCTACCGCATTCATACACTGAACTGTAAGAATGCAAAGATATGGTCTGTGAGGTGAAAGGAAGCCATTTCTTTAAGAGAGGGAGCAACACCTATCATGGTAGCATAATTCTATTCCTCGATATAACATGAGTGCATTGAGGAACCAATGTACATTAGGGTACAGTTACACACCTCAGAGTTCCATATCAAAGCATGACAATTACTTATTTGAGAAACTTCTCTACCACACTGTGTCAAGGAATAACATGACTCTTCGTTGTAATTGATGTGAGGGCTGAGGTGTACTGTTACTTAAATAGTATTCGCTTTCTAACATTCCCTTAAATGTTCACACATCTGACATGGACATCATTATAGTTGAAGTCATTGTGGCATTGCTTCAAATGTGAAATCAATGTCGAGGGAAGCAGTGATTATCATCATCATAGAATCCCTAGTGTTGAAGCAGGCCATTCAGCCCATCAGGTCTACACCTTCTCTCTGAAAGCCTCCCACCCAGACCCAGCCCCAATCCCTGCATTTCCCATGGCTAATCCACCTAACCTACACATCCCTGGAAACTGTGGGAATTTAGCATGACAAATCCACTTAACCTGCACGTTCTTGGACTGTGGAAGGAAACCAGAGCACGAAGAGAAAACCTGCACAGACACGGGGATAATGTGCAAACTCCACACAGCCAGTCACCCACAGGTGGAGTTGAACTCAGGTCCTTGGCACTGTGAGGCAACAGTGCTAACCGTTAAGCCACTGTGCCACATGTTGCTAGCAATTCCAGTAAGAACAATACCTCCAGCATCTGCTGCACAGCCCCCAGTGGGAGAAGCATTAGATCAGGATGGCCCAAGGAGGTGAAGGAGTGACATGACTTCACATCTACAGGTTTCAATGTCATTTTTCCAGGTCTCTGAAAGGCAGTGCGAGTGTTGGTTAGGGACATGCCAGACTATGACCATCAAGCTGTATCATTTGCTGGAGCAGGACTTGGTCTCAGAAGAATTGGGAGGTATTCCATCCCAGTGACCATCAGGGTCACAGCTCCCCTGAATTTTTATGCCAGTGACTCATTTCAAGGAACAACTGGGGATCTATGTGGTATCTCCCATTCCTTAACCCTCCAGGCCCATGGCCCACAGCAGAGCACTTAACAAGAAGGACTTTCAAGTTGAACACTTTATTTCTTTATTTTTCTGCCTTTATATTCTATATTTTGATTTATTTTTCTGTGTTTTAAGATGGTGCTGGACAGTGGCGACGCTATTCAACGCCTTTCACCGTATTTTGTAACAAAATACATGTGGCAATAAGTAAATTAAATCAAATAACTGCATCCCAGATGTAATGTAATGACAGTTTCTCCAGATCACAGCTCTTCATATCCTTCCCCGACGATGACGAGAGCCAAGCAGCCCAGCCAACGGGTTTCTCCACTATCGCTGGCTTCTCAGGGTACAGGCTACTATTGACTGCACTCACATTACTTTCAGAATGCCCTATTCCCAACCTACAAGATTGTCAATAGAAAAACAGCTTCCACTCCACTAATATTCAAATGACCTGTGGCTATCATCGTCAGATTTTGAAGGTGTATACTAGATATCCTGAGAACATGCTTGGGAACTCACAGGTTTGTGCCTCCTTACTAGGTCCTTAGCCTATATGGGGATAGCTGCTGGGAGATAAGGGCTATCCCTTCAAACATGCCACATGATACTTTAACGAAACTTTCAAATTGATGCAGAATGGAGATACAGCACGGCTCATGCTTCTCGGCACCATAGTGGAGTAGACCATAGACCACATTACAATGAGGTACCTTTTGATTCCCAAACTACTCCAATGGGCCTTGTAGTGCAACTGAGAAAGGATGCCTGCATCATTGTGACCTGCTCTGCCCTTCACAAACAGAAAGGGGCGGAGTCCTGAATACACAAGAAATAGGAGATGGACTGAAATCTGAGGATGAAGATGAGAATGAAGACATTGACTAGGATAAATATCCAAGACAGCAAAACAGAGCAATGCATCACGGAGCTTGAGAGGCCAGAGAGAACCTTATTGAAACCTGGATGAATGAGCTGGATTTAGAATTCCTTTAATTGCGTAAACTTCTTGTGGTAATCCAGCAATTAGCTCTGCACAGTGTGAAAGGTTTATGGACCTTATTATTGTTGCAGTGTTTGTTTGTGTTTCTCAATGAATGTTTAATTATCCCTCTGATTGTGCACTTCATCTCTATAGATGATCCCACCTGTGAGGTGCTGGCCTTCTGACGGTTTGGAAAAAAGCAGCAATCAGTGAGACAGAGCATGAACATTTCATGGTAGGAAGCTTAAGTAGCTCTTAAGGCTTCAGTCAGCATATGAGTTCTCAGTATTGTCCAATGAAGTCTCTCATGGTAGGCAACAAGTTGAGAGGTATCCTGTGATACCACTTATTGAAACTACCACATTGGTTACCTTTCAGAGTTTCAATGTTCACGTAGACTGCTAAATTGCCCTGCCTGAGCATCCTGTAAGGCAGCATTCGGCCTGAAAGAAGCAAGGCTTTCTGCAGTTATTCTCAGAAAACCAAACATTATGAGGTGGAAAGGACATGTGAGCAGTCCAAGCCAGCCCTGAAAAGCAGTGGACTCCTGTGAAAAGCTGGTAGATGGAATGGACATTTTTCTGCAGGAGGTGTGGGATCATTCTGCATTCTCATCCACAATGTTGGTGCAAATCTGAATGTTGTGAGCATGCCAAGTCCTAGCACAATCTCTACAGTTAGCCTCAGTATTGTCCAGATTATAGTGCAGTATCTAAAGTGCAGTCAACAATGCCATGGTTCAATCGGCCTTGATGTCGTTGAGTCATAGAGTCATATAATATGGAAACTGCCCCGTCGGTCCAACTTGTCCACACCAGCTGGACATCCCAATCTGACCTTGTCCCATTTGCCTGCATTTGGTCCATATCCCTCTAAACCTTTCCTATCCATGTAACTGTCCAAAGGTCTTTCAAATATTGTAATTGTACCTGCCTCTACTGCTTCCTCTGGCAGCTTGTTCTATATATGCACCTTGGTCTGTGTAAAAAAGTTATGCCTCGAGTGCTCTTCAAATCTTTCCCCTTTCACCTTACACTTATGTCCTCTGGTTTTGGACTCCCCCATCCAAGGAAAAAGACCTTATTTTTCATATTCACCATATCTATGCCCTTCACAATTTTATGAACTTCTATAAGATGACTCCTCAGCCTCTGACGCTCCAAGGAAAAAAGCCTATTTAGCCTCTTCTTATAACTCAAAATCACCGGTCCCAGCAACATGCTTGTAAATCTTTTCTGTAGCCTTTCAATTTTAACAACATCCTTCTTACAGAAGGGAAACAAGAATTGTACACAGTATTCCAAAACTGGCCTCATCAATGTCCTGTACAGCTGCAACATGACTTCTCAACTCAATACTCAATGTTCTGACCAATTAAGGCGAGCATACCAAATGCCTTCTTCACCATCCTGTTTACCTGAGACTCCACTTTCGAGGAACTATGCACCTACACCCCTTGATCTCTTTGTTTGGCAACACTCCCCAAGGCCCAACCATGAACTGTATAAGTCCTCCCGTGGTTTGCCTTACCAAAACGTAATACATCACATTTATCTAAATTAAACTCCATCTGAAGCTTCCTGCAGTGAAGAAGTCAGTTGTTTGTGAGAGATGAACAATGCTTGATCATCACAAGCTCTTTCTGATAGTTTATAAAAGCAAAATGCTGCAGAGGCTGGAGATCTGAAATACAAGCAGAAAGTGCTGGAGAAACACGGCAAAACACAGTAAAACCTCGTTTACCTGGAACACACATTTTAGCTGGATGCCAGCCTCAGTAAAATACCACAAGACCTCCTCCAAACTCTCCACATGTTCCTTTGCAGTAGCTCCTGGAGATTAAAACATCATCCAGACAGACTGTTATTCTGGATACCTCTTGGGGGATGTTCTCCACTACCCTTTGATAGATGGCACAAGCTGAAGATACTCCAAAAGGTGAGTGCGTGTACTCATATAGTCCTTTACAAGTTTTTATAGTGACATAATTCCTGGATGAATCCTCAAGCTCCTTTTGGAGGTAGGCATGGCTCCTATTCAATTTAGAAAATAAGTGGACCCCAAGCCAACTTTCTATATAAGCCTTCAATGCATAGTATGGGGTCTCTGTCTAAACAGGAAACTATTGGCTGTCAACTCATTATCCCCACAGAGATGTGCTGAGTTGTCAGGTTTTCACACTGACAGGGACTACTGACATGGTCCATTTAGTAAGTTGTGCTGGGCTGATGATGCCAAGTTCCTCCAGACATTCTAATTTGGCCGCTACTTTGGTACGTAGGACATAGAGGGCTGACCATGCTGTGAAGTGTTTAGGTCAGGCCTCTGGGTCTATATTGATCTTTGCCCTGGCGCCTTTTATCCTCCTGGGACCCTCTTGGAACCCCTTGGGATATTTCCTAACGACTTCATGTAGATGGCCAGTGCCCATTTTAAAGATCTGTTGCCAATCCAGGTGGATTTTCTTTAGTCATTCCCTTCCCAAAAAGTTGGGACCTGGCCCTTGCACCACCATTGAGGGGAGTCAGAATGACTGTTGCCCATGTGGAACTGGGACAACAGTGGTCCCAATAACACATAAGGCCCCCCAGTGCATGTGGCCAATCTAGCCTCATGCCTCACTACTTAAAGGCAGGATGCCCCATTGGAATTTCCTGAAGCTTTGCTTCCCACCAATATATACAATGGTACCTGTGTACACCTCCATGTCTAGGGGTTGGTTATTTAAATAGCGTTTTATCTTAATTGGAGCCACTTTGGGAGCAGTAATGAAATTTAACTGTGTCCATCCTTCATTCTCAGGCTGATTTATTTGCAAAACCCTGTCTTGAAGTGCCTTCACTCTTCAGCCTGAACTGTACATGTTTCTCCTGTTTCACTGTCCCTGGGTCTGCTCTATAAACGCCTCAGGTGATGAATTCCTGCTGGGCAGGCCATTGCTGGTACCAATGGAACTCCACAGGGAGATCAAAGATTCCCCGTGGAGCTTGTAGGCATTATCGCAATCAGCAATCTCTTCATTTCCCAATCCTCATTTCAGAGAGCTGGGGTGTTTCTTCCTTGACCAGCCACAAAGATATGCGAGTGATGTGTTCACCAGACTATGTATTGCCAAGTCTAATATGGAATAAATAACCACCAAGATCTCTAAAGGTCTCTGAGCTGGTGGAGTGTGCAGGCAAAAGCCTTGCTGGTGCATCCTCAGAGAGTTCAGTGGCTTCTTCTCAGAGATAGACATGGAGTTGAATGTCTACAGTGCTAACTGCTAGGACCTATTTGAGAGAAGAGAGGAAATTATTTGTGCAAGAGGTAATAAAAGATTGTGTAGTTTCAGAATGAGTTAACAATAGTGTAACGTCAGAGCAATGCAGCACTGCTCAATAAAGTCATTTGGCGTAGTTGGCAATTGTGGTCTTCTCATCCCCACAGGAGTGGTCTTGCTCTCCTTCAGCCACTATGGAAGGTTTTACTTCCTACAGAATGAGAAACATGGTATCCACCATCCCCGCTCTCACTGACCTTGGCCTAGTTTTGGGCCAGTTTTTCCTGCAATGAGACAAAGGCCAAGTATCACGGATGTAGATATAGGAACAGTTAGTGCTCAGGCAGGAGCTGGAGAGATGGTGAGGTTTTCCCAGTGACTGAGTAGGAATCACAGACGGCAGAAAGAGTTAGCAGTTTAGGAAGATAAGGTGGATGAATGGGCAAACAACATGCAAGAACAAGGCCTGCTGACCATGAGCTTTGGCGAGATGTGTGTGCATTGGAAGGATGAAAAGGATTGGTTGAGCATGTGAGCATGAGGCAGCAGAGAGACAATGCTGACATTTGCTCTTCTGGAGCAGAGAGATCATTGACATTTTCTCTATTGGCCTGTAATACAGTGACATTTTGACTATAATATCAAGTGACAGTTTTCTGGTCTTTGATACCACCTCGGATTGTTTTAACATCAATTGAAGGGCAAAGCTATTTCTTCAATTAATTCATGGGATGCTGGTGTCACTTGCTAGGCCAAAATTTATTGCCCATCCATAGTTGCCCATGAGAAGGTTCTAATGAGCTGCCTCCTTGAAGCACCACAGTCCATGTTAGTGTAGGCTGATCCAAAATGCTGTTAGGGAGGGAATTCCAGGATTTTGACTCTGCCAAGTTCCCAAGTCAGAATGGTGATTGGAGAGGAAATTTCCCCATATATCTGCTACTGTCTTTAGATGGTAGTGGTAGTGAGTTTGGAAGATGCTGTCTAAGGAACTTTGATGAATTTTCGCAGTGCATCATATGGATAGTACGCACTGCTGCTACTGATCATCTGTGGTGGAGGGACTGGATGTTTGTGGATGTGTGCCAGTCAAGCAATCTGCTTTGTCCTGTGGGTTAGGCTTCTTGAATGTTGATGTGGCATCCAGGCAAGTGGAGTATATTCCATCACACTCCTGGCTTGTGCCTTTTAGATGGTGGACAGGCTTTGGGATTAAGGAGGCGAGTTACTTGTTGCAATATTCCATGCTTCTTACCTGCTCTGTAGCCATTGTATTGATGTGACTAGTCCAGTTCGGTTTCTGGTCAATGGTAACTCCCACTGGGGGTTAATAGTGGGGAATTGTGATAGGAATGGCATTGAGTGCCAAGAGTCAATGGTTTAATTCTCTCTTGTTGCAGACTATCATTGCCTGACACTTGTGTGGTGTAAAGCTTGCTGTCAACTTGTCAGTCCAAGTCTGGAGATTATGAAAGTCTTGACATATTTGGGTATGGTCTCTTCAGTATTGATGGAGTGCTAAATGGTGCTGAACATTGGCCAATCAAATGTGAATGTCCCCATTTCTGACCTTATGATGGAGGGAAGGTGATTGATGAAGCAGCTGAAGATGGTTGGGCCTAGGACACTATCTTGAGGAATTCCTGCAGAGATGTCCTGTAACTGAGATAATTGACCTCCAGCAACAAGAACCAGTTTCCTATGTACTACATATGACTCCACCTAGTGGAAAATTTTCCAATGATTCCCATTGATTCCAGTTTTGTTGGAGTTCCTGGATGACACACTTGGTCAATGCTGCCTTGATGTTAAGGGCAGTCACTTTCACCTTCAGCTATACTTGAACCAAGGCTGTCGTGAATTCAGGAGCTGAGTTGCCCTGGAGGAACACAAACTGGGCGTCACTGAGCAGGTTATTGCTATGTAAGTGCTACTTGATAGCACGGTTGATGATACCTTCCAATGTGATGATTGAGTGCAGACTGATAGAACAGTAATTGACTGGGTTGGATTTGTCCTGCTTTTTGTGCACAGGACATACCTGGGCAATTTTCCACGTTTTTGGATAACTACCGGTGTTGTAGTCAGTGTCGTACTGGAGGAAGTTCTGAGGAAGGGTCACCAGACCTGAAACGCTAACTCTGCATTTTTCTTCACGCATTCTGCCAGACTTGCTGAGCTTTTCCAGCAACTTCTGTTTTTGCTCCTGACTTACAGCATCCACAGTTCTTCCGGTTTTTATTTAGTATTTAACTCACTGCCACAACTCTTCTAGGCATGCCCACCTTGAAGAAGTTCT
Source organism: Rhincodon typus (assembly GCF_021869965.1). NCBI lineage: Eukaryota > Metazoa > Chordata > Chondrichthyes > Orectolobiformes > Rhincodontidae > Rhincodon > Rhincodon typus. The sequence goes on from NC_063332.1 coordinate 120,913,577, forward strand.
GCTCCTCTCTCCGACAGGATTTCTGTTCCCATCTTTCTTCTTGTCCACCGACATTAGTTTCACTGTCACTCCTGGTGTTCAACCAAGTATTTGCTAAAACTTGTTTCCACAGCCATATGACAATCCTCAGCGACTGCCTCTGGCTCAGACTCACCCCATGTGGATTCCAATTGAATTTTCATCCCTCATGTTTTGAATCCTCCCAGAATCACAGATATCTCCGTGATGTTCAACGTTCCACAGACAGCTGCTCTCGCCGCATCCTGAGATCCACACTCAGTGCCATGCAGTGTCACATGTACACTCTCATCCTTTCTCTCCAACAGCATCACAACACGCTGGCTAAGAGCTGCACCAATCTTCAGTTCCACTTCATCCTCCAGCTCATTCGTCACGCTAACAAGAAACTTTTTCTTTTCCTTGCAGGCATCAAGGCTCACAAGATGCAACAACTCAGAAATACTCATGGCCCTCTGGAACCTTCCTCTCCTCCCCTTCCCTCTGACTCTGTCCCCTCTCCAAACCCCACCTCCTGTCAGGTATTCACCATCCCTCCTAAACTTCCGCTCTCCGATGCTGAACGTTCTGTACTCCCCTGCTTCCCCACCTTAACAAATTTTGGGCACAACATGACATCAAACTCTTCTTCTGCCGTCTTCGCCTCTGTGCCCATTTCTTTGGGCAAGAGTCCTCTCCCCATCCCACAGACCCCTTTGCCCAGTTCCAACACTCTTCCTCCACCTGGACCCCTCCCTCTGGCCTTTTCCCTGCACTCGATTTGTTTATTGAGAAATGTTGACATGACATTGGTCGCCTCTATTTCTCTGCCCCCCGCCCTCACCAAATCCAACCTATCTTCCTCTGAACTGACCGCACTCCGTGCACTCAGATTTAACCCTGACTTTGTTATTAAGCCTGCCGATAAGAGTGGTGCTGTTGTAGTCTGGCGTACTGACCTCTGCCTTGCAGAGGCTGAGCACCAACTCTCAGATACCTCCTCCTACCTTCTCCTGGACCATGACCCTACCATGATACTTTAGGCAATTGTATCTACTGCAGTAACTGATCTCATTTCATCTGGTGATCTCCCCACTCCCCACCACTGCCTCCAACCTGATGGTCCCTCAGCACTACACAGCCAGCTTCTACCTCCTGCCAAAAACCCACAAACAGGACTGTCCGTGCAGAGCCATTGTCTCACCCTGCTCCTGCTCTACAGAACTCATCTCTTCCTACCTTGACTCAGTCTTCTCTCTCCTGGTCCAATCCCTGCCCACGTACATCCGTGATTCCACTGACGCTATACACCGGTTTCAAAACCCAGTTTTCAGGTTCCAGCCAGCTCCTCTTTACCGTGGATGTGCAATCCCTTTACGCATCCAATCCCCGCCAGGAGGGTTTTAGGGCTCTCTGCTTCTTCCTAGAGCAAAGGCCTGAACCACCCCCACTGACCACCGCCCTCCTCCGCTTGGCCAAGCTTGTCCTCACCCTCAACATCTTCTCTTTTAACTCCTCTCAGTTCTGAGGAAGGGTCACCGGACCCAAAACATTAATTCTGATTGTTTTCTTCACAGGCACTGCCAGAACTGCTGAGCTTTTCCAGTAACTTCTGTTTTTGTTCCTATACTGGAACAATTTGACTAGGGATGTGACTTTAATGGAGCACAAGTCTTCAGCACTACTTTTGGAATGTTGTCTGTACCCATAGCCTTTGCAATATCCAGTGCCATCAGACATTTTTTATAGCATATGGAGTGAATCAAATTAACTGAAGACTGATATCCATGATGAGAGGATTTCCAAAGGAGAATATCCACTTCTAGTTGAAGATTGATAAAAATGCTTCAATCTTATCTTTTGCACTGATGTGCTCGGCTCCCCCAATAAGTAAGAATGGGGGCATTTGTGGACCCTCCTCCTCAAATAATATTATGATCATTCATTCATGATTGGATGTGGCAGGACTACAGAGTTTAGATCTAATCCTTCGCTTGTACAATCCCTTAGCTCTGTCCATCACTTACTGCTAATGCTGTTTGCCTTGTAACTGATCTTGTTTTGTACCTTCAACAGATTGTCCCTTCATTTTTAGGTGTGCCTTGTGTTCTGCATTCTTTGTTGAACCAAGATTGATTCCCTGGCTTGATGGTAATTGTCGGGTGGGGGATATTCAGGTTTGAGGTTACAGGTTGTGTTTCAGCACCTTTTATTTCTGATGATGGCCCACAGTCCCCACCGATCCCAGTCTTGAGGTGCTGGATCTGATGGTCTATTGCATTTAACATTATGGTAGAGCCACAAAACACGATGGATGACATCCTCAATGTGAAGATGGACTTCATTTAGCAGCTTAATACAATTGACTGACTTGCTGCACCATTTCAGAGAGTAGTTGGAACTCAACCACATTGCTGTGGGTCTAAGCCAGTCCAGGTCTGGACAATATATTTCCTTCCCTAAAGGATAGCTGTTTGTTTTATCACATGAGAAGATACCCATGTGAGATTTCAAGACAATTAATGGCTAGGTTTCTAATTCTAGACTATTTAAAAAGTTTGATTGTCACCCCTTAATCCCTTTAATCTCCATGTCTCTGAATGATTAGTCTAATGACAATGCCACAACACCACCCCCTTACCATGCCCACTGCAGACATTAACAAGCCTGAGCTATTTTGTTTTGGACTTCCTACAGTGTTGGTGATAAGTTGGCAGGCCTTGTTTAGCATGGTTCACAGGTGAATAACAAAACAACCAGAGACAGCAGATACAAAGCTGAACTAGCCAGCAAATCCACCTGGGGAATACAGGAGACCTAGATGGGAGTTGGGGTAGGAGTAGGAGCAGGTGGAGGAGTGGGTACTGGTAATAAGTCAATGCTCTGGCTACAGGACAGAATATGTTTTTTTCTAGAAGGAGAGCACCTGCTCCTCTTGGAACACAAAAACTAGTTAAAAACATTTGGTCATCTGTTTATTGAACAGGTTCCAATAATCCCCTTTAAGAATCTCTGCTTTAGCCATTTAACACCTCATGCAAGTAACCAGAAGACACAGAATGAATACTCTCCATTTTTTGCAAATTGTAATCGAACTCTTCTAATCCAATTTGCAACTTAAAGCAACTTTCCACAAGAAACAGGGAATTCCTCCTAAAAATTGCATTATCACCATGCTTTGGGCATTAATAGGCGAAGTGAGGTGACTCCCCTCCTCTAACTCTCCACTTCCCAACTGGATTTTCAAATGCTGGCCATCCAACTTGCAGATGAGAAACAAATGGCTAATAGTTTAAATCACCCCATGTTGCGTTGTTGCAGAAGGGCAAGGCTGATCATGGAAACACTGGAGTTGTCAGCACTGCAAGGGTTAAAAGTAGTTCCATTTCATACTGGGGCCTCAAGGAGATGACAAAAGCTCTTTGTTACCCTTGGTCTACACCCATGATTCCTTTAAGTCTCAAAACACTCTACAGTTTTCTAATTATATCTTCACAGCTAAATTTGTTGTATGAAATAGGATCTTTTCAGCTGTTTTGCAGCCTAAGCCCCTCTCAAATTCTCCGCTATTACCACAACTGAAGTCTAGTATCGGCAGATGGTTAATTGTGAAGAAATATAGACAACTGGTTTTTAGCTCAACGGCCAAGATATTTCAACGGCTTTGTCTCAGTATGTAGCCTGTGTACGTGCTTCCACTTAAAGACTGGAGCAAGTACCATGTTGTGCTGCTATTTATTATTTATGCTCGATTTACACACTGTCAGTCATTGTATTGTGGAGACAAAAAATAGAATAAGATAAATTTTAATCTGCTGACATTAATAATGAAGCTTTTGCATTTATATTATTTCATAATGTTATTGTAAACTATTATCTGTTCATATATTCCTTCTTGAATTGCATTTTATAATAGATTGGACGTGGTGCATTGAATCGCTTGTCCATCACTGCACTGCTATTAAGGTGAGGATGCAGAGCGGATTAAAAAGTATGACTTTAATAAGAACAATATCCATGGTGTTGTGGAATGAGCAAAGAGAAAACTTCCATCAGAAATAGTTCATTTTATTTTTTGGCACTATTGTAGATTACAAAACATAGAACCAATTGATTAATGATAAAAAAACTTAAGTTATACAGTATGGGATTAATTTCACTATAAAACTTATTTCTTTTTGTTTGAACTGAAGTAGTGGTGCATCACTTTCTAATTATAATAGACTTCTCAATTCATTTGTATTTTATAAATCTAAGCAGCTTGCACATGTTCTTTTAAGTAAGGATATTAGAAACCTCTTGGCCAGTGACATGTTAGGTGATCTGTATATACCACAAATGATGAGGCAGGGTGGCAACAGAGAAGGAAAGAAAAGGAAACACATTCTGCGCTCCATATCTCAAAACCTCACAGGACCCCTGTGAGCCCAAAGATCGAAAGGTCAAGAATAAGTTGTGAAGACCATTGACAGAAACTCATGATCCTGTGTAGATGTTATGCTTGAATTGAGGGATAGCCAATGATGCCAAGAACACAACAAGAATTATATAATGGTGTGCAATGTGCACAAGTATTTGAGCACTTCAGGTATTAATCCATAGAGTAATAGTAACTACAACTTTCATTAATTACTTTCAAAGATGTAATACCATTTCCAACAACATTTATGGAAGCTCAGAGCCTCTATTTCAAATCACATTAAAACTATGGTTGGCTGATTCTATTGCTCAAAAACGTGAGAAAAAAGTTGCACCTTCTCTTATCCATTTAATTCTCCACATGAAAAGCTAATGCTTCACAGCTTGGAAATCTTAAATCTTAAACCTTTACAAATGCACTGATCATTTTTGATCTCATTTCTAAATGTATCAATGAATAATCTTCTTTGAACAAAGAGATGCAATCTTAACCTACATTATCTCAGGATTTGTGAAGGACTATGTACAGAGGACAGAATTTGTAATTAGAGTTTTCATCCTGGCATTGAGATCAGAATGCAGATTCTGATCTCTTACCTTATTGGAAATAACCAACTGATCCTGTTTTTCAAAGGAGTGGTCAGTTAATGGCGAAAGGGCATCTTCATTTCACAATCAAGGACAGCAGAAGGCTTCTAGGGGCCCAGGTGGAAGATAAGCTTAAGCCTGATGTGTGTTGCCTATTGTTGTTGACAAGCAAATCATCAGCTGGGACCCATATCTTAACAGGCATTAGGCCAGATGTTTGAAATACCCCTTCCCGCAATATTGCTTCACTCTGAGGTTTCCAAAAAAAGAGCTCCTTTCAGGAACCAAATCTACATGTGAACTAAGACACAGGCCTGAAAGGAAAATAGTGGAGCTTGCAACAAATCATTTCAGAGAGTAGTTGGAAGTCAACCACATAGCTGTGGGTCTAAGCCAGTCCAGGTGTGGACAATATATTTCCTTCCCTAAAGGATAGTTGTTTGTTTTACCACATGAGAAGATACCTATGTGAGGTTTCAAGACAATTGATGGCTAGGAACATAGAAACATAGAAGATAGGAGCAGGAATAGGCCATGCAACACCTTGCGCCTATACTCCCATGTATTATGATCAAGGTTGATTATTGAACTCAATGCCTTAGTCTTGCCCTCCCTCATTTCCTTTGATCCTTTTAGCTACAAGAGCTATATCTACCTTCTTCTTGAAACACATAATATTTTGGCCTCAACCACTTTCTGTCGTAGTGAATTCCAGAGGCTCTCCACTCTCTGGGTGAAGAAATTTCTCATCATCCCTGTCCTAAAAGGTTTATCCCTTACCCTTAGACAATGACCCCTGGTTCTGAACTCCTCCACCATCGGGAACATCCTTCTGCATCTCTCTAGTCCTGTTAGAATTGTATAGGTTCTGTGAGATCCTCCCTCATTCTTCTAAACTCCAGTGCATATAATCCTAACCAACCCAATGTCACCTCATACATTAGTCCTGCCACCACAGGAATCAATTTTCTAAACCTTTCCTGTATTCTCTCCATGGCAAAATCATCTTTCCTCAGGTAAGGAGACTAAAACTGCACATAACATTCCAGATGTGGCCTCCCCAATGCCCTATATAATTGCAGCAAGACATCCTTGTTTCCGTACTCGAATCCTCTCGTTATGGATGTCAAAATACAGTTTGCTTTCCTTTCTGCCTGTTTCACATGCACACTTACTTTCAGTGACTGGTGCACAAGGATACTCAGGTCTCATTGAACATTCCCCTCCCTCAATTTACGGTCATTCAGGAAATAATCTGTGTTTCCATTTTTGCTACCAAAATTGATAACCTCACATTTATCCACATTACACTGCATCTGCCTCGCATTTTCCCACTCACTCAGCCTGTCCAAATCACATTGTGACATCTCTGCACCCTCCTCCCAGCTCACCCTTTCATGAGCTTTGTATCTCTGCAAATTTTAAGATGTCACATTTAGTTCCCTCATCCAAATCACTAACATACATTGTGAATAGCTGGGGCCCTAGTACTAATCCCTGCGGAACCCCACTAGTCACTGCCTGGCATTCAGAAAAATGCCATGTATTCCTACTTCTTGTTTTCCGTCTGCTAGTCAATTTTCTGTCCATCTCAATTCACTGTCCCCTGTCGCATGTGCTTTAATTTTATACATTAATCTCTTATGTGGAACTTTGTCAAAAGTCTTCTGAAAGTCCAAATAAACCACATTCACTAGCTCACCCGATCAACTCTACCAGTCAAAGAATTCCAGTAGATTTATCAAGCATGATTTCCCTTTTGTCTCTGATTCCACCACTGTTTTCTATGTGTTCTGCTATAAAATCCTTTGTAATTGACTCTAGCATCTTCCCTACTATCGCTGGGCTGTAATACACCGATTTCTCTCAGCCTCCCTTTTTAAATCATGGGGTTACAACCTGCAGGAACTGTTCAAGAATCTAAAGAATCTTAGAAAATGACCACCAATGCATTCATTATTTATAGTAATTCCTTAAGTACTCTACGATGCAGATTATCAGGTTCCTGGGGATTTATCAGCCTTCAATCCCATTAATTTCCCCACCAACATTTCTCTACTAATATAGATTTACTTCAGTTCCTTCTTCAAACTAAACCCTGTATTACCCATCATTTCTGGTACATTATTCATGTCCGCCTTTGTGAAGATAGAAGCCAAGTATCAATTTAGTTCATCAGCCATTTCCCAATCTCAGGTCTATTGTGTTTTTTCTTGCCAATTTGTATGTTTTTTTTGCATCTAATACTATCTCTAATGTCCCCTGTAAGCCATGATATGACTACTGTTCTCCTTGTGATCTTGTGACAGACAGGAACAAACAATTTTTGCAGATCACTCATTCACTCTTTGTGTGTTTGCCATTGCCTATCTATTGTCATTCCTTTTGGTAATATTTCCCAATCTATCATTACCAACTCACATTTTAGTTTCCTTTGATAAGATTCAGGACTCTAGTCTCAAAATCAAGTACCAAACTTTCCATTTTGATGAAGAATTCTATTATGTTGTGATTGCTCATCCCCCAGGGAGTCTCTCACTATCGTATTACCAAAAATTCTTTTCTTAGCACATAATACCCAGTCTAAGATACCCTGTTTTCAAGTTGGTTCCTCAACTTATGGTCCCTAAAACTATCTCAAATGTACGCATCTAAACATTGTACTGTGGGGAGCAAAAGCATTCAAAGCATGTGTGTCACTGCCATTGAAATTTCAGACTCACCCGAATCTATTTCGGCATACTACAATTAGGTACTTATAGCTGGTCAATGATACTTATACCCTTGGCCATTTTTTCAAAAAAATTATTCTTTCATGGCATTTGGGCATCACTAGGAGATCCCATTTATAATTTCTCTGGATAAGGTGGTCATAAGCAGCACTTGTTTGGAAGGGAGTTACAGGATTTTGATTCAGCGACAGCGCAGGAACAGCAATCAGGATAGTGTATAGCATGAAAAAGAATTTGCAGGCGAAGATGATTCCATTTGCCTTTCTTCTAAGTGGTAGATGCCACATGCTTAAAAGATACTGTGAAAGAAGCCTGGGTAAGTTGCTGAAGTGAATCTTGCATGTATTGTACATACCACTAAAACTGTATGTGGATGGTGGAGAGCGTGAGTGTTTAAGGTGGTTTAAGGTGGAGCGTGCATCAAGTGATCTTGGGTTGTGTTAAGCTTCTTGGGTGTTGTTGGAGATTTACTCATCCAGCATGTGCAGAATAATACATCACACTCCTGACTTGTGCCTTTTAGATGGTGAACTGGCTTTGGAAAGTCAAAAGGTGCATTGCTTACTATAGAATTTCCAGCTTCTGATCTGTTCTTGTAGCCACAGTATTTACACAGCTGGTTCAGTTCAGTTTCTGGTTAATGGTCTCCCCAGGCTGTTAATAGTGGGGGAGTCACTGATGGAAATGCCTTTAAATACCCTGGGGAGATGGTTAGATTCTCTCTGGTTGGAGACGGTCATTGTCTGGCACCTGTGTGGCATGCTACCTATCAGCACAAGCCTAATTATTGTTTGTGACTTGCGGCACATGAATGTGGACACGCTTCAGTATCTGAGAAGATAAAAATACTGTGGAATGTTGTGCAACCATAAGCAGACATCCCACTTCTGACTTAATAATGGAGGGAAGGCCAATGATGAAGGAGCTGAAGATTATTGGGCCTTGGACACTACTCTGAGAAATCCTTGCAGAGATATCCAGAAATGGAGCTGATTGGCCAGTAACCATAATATTCTCCCTTTGTTCTAGATATGACTCCAACCTGTGGAAGGCTTTTCCCCAATTCCCATTAACATTAATTTTGCCAGATCTCCGTGGTGCAATAAAATATTCCCTTAATATCAAGAATGTTCACTTCTGGAATTCAGTTCTTTTACTGATATTTACATGAATGGCATGAAGAGATCTCAAATGACCCTTGGTGGAACCCAACCTGGGCGTCTGTGAACAGGCTATGACGACACTTGAGAAAATTGCTGTTGACACATTCTAACAGATTAGTCAGACAGTAATTGGCCAGGCTGAATTTGTTTTGTTTTGGTGAATGGTGCTGAGTGGGACAAATATCCACGATGTGCAGATGTCAGGGTTGAAGCTGAACCAGAAGGACTAGAAGCTGAACTAGTGGCATGGTTAGCTATGGATCAGACATTTCTAACACCTCAGGCATAATGTTGTCTGGGCGCTTTGTCTTTGTGTGACTGATGCCTTCAGCTGCTTTTTGGCATAATATGGGGTGAATCAAATTGGCTGAAACATCTGTGATGCCGAGAACATCAAATCGATCCATTCGGGAATATGACCTCAGTAAACGGTGACCTCCGCTGTTAAAGATTTAATAATGGGAGTGCTTAAATTTCCTAACTATTAGATATTAGGTAATATTGTCAGAACAACTGGCTTCTCCCCTATTAACAATGCCAACCAGCACTAATTTTAATGATAGAGCCCAACTTGTTGAGGAAGAGGTGAAGAATGCGCTGAAAGGACTTGAGAAGAAATTCATTTGGAAATGGCAGAACATTTAACTGTATACTTGTAATTTTAATGTTCTAGTTCTTCCAGGCAGCAACAATGTTGGTGGGCATGCTGTTGACCTGCCATTTTATTTTTCTGATGCAACCTTACTGCTCGATCTTTTTCAGTATCTTCTGATCCTAACTGAAATGGAAATCAGCAGCACAGCCTCTCCGGGATAAATCCAACAAGAGTAGGAAAGATGGAGTAAATCCAACAAGAGTAGGAAAGATGGGTGGGAAAGAGAGGGCAGGCCATGTTTTTATCACAGTGATTCTTGTAGTCCAGTAGATTCTTTAATTAATTAGTGCGGGTTTGTGAATGAGTCAGGGAATGGTTGAATGGATGAGTAGATGTAGATGGGTGAGGCTGCTGAGATGGGTAAATGGGTGAGTGGGCAGGCAGGTGAGGTGAGTAGGTGGGTCTGGAAGGTTATCAGGTCCGGTCTGGGTTTTAGTCAGGGGTGAGTGGTGGTTGGTGGTATATGGATCAGGTTAATGGTAATTAGATGGATAGATGTAATTGAGTGGTGGCGGGTTAGCCGACTGGGTAGAGAATAGTCAGGTCTGGTCAAAGGCTAGTTAGGTCAAATGTGGAGGCATTCATGTCGGGGTGAGGGTTGGTATTGTTTTTCGGGGCTGGTGAGATCTGATCAGGGTAGGTTTTTGGGGAGGGGAGGTGATTGGTGGTGTCATTTGTGACACACAGTTGAGTTACAGAGCTGTTACTCCAGGTATCAACCTGTTTCCCTGCGCAAGTATCCAGGTTAATCTGAACAATTGACCCAAGTCTTGACGCTGATCTCAGCACTGGAGAGTTTCACGGAGTTCCAGGTTCGCAGGTAATATGCACACGAGAAGTTTAAACTTTCTAAGAAATTGGGACGTGTAATTGTGTGTGTCATAACTTAACAGGGTCCTGATGTGTATCTCCCAACATACATCCTATCCCCAAAATTCCAGAGACAAGCTGGGCACCCATGTGGTTAGTACCGTTACCTCACAACACCAGGGACCTAGGTTCGATTCCACCCTCAGCCTACTGTCTTCTGTGTGGAGTTTGCACATCCTCTCCAAGTTTGCATGGGTTTTCTCCCACAGTCCAACGATGTACGGGTTAGGCGGATTGACCGAGCTAAATAGCCTAGAGTGTGCAGGGATGCACAGGCTAGGTGAGTTAGCCATGGGAAATGCAGGGTTACAGGAATTGGGGTGAGTCTGAGTAGGATGCTCATCAAAGGATTGGTGTGGACTTGATGGGCTGAATGGCCTGCCTCCGCACTGTAGTGTTTCCATGATTCTAAGATGATTTGGGCCAATATTTTTCTGGAACTATCATTTTGAGTTTTATACTTCTGTAGTTGATGGGATTCAAAATGGTCATTGAAAGGAATTTTTCAAAGCGTTTGAGCAATTCTTTTCAGCTCTTCCTTATCTTCTTTGGTAGCTTTCATTGCCTGTGTGGTTTTGACAGTTTTGTGCATTGTATATGGTTTCTCATCGGTCCGTTGTGTGTCCACTTTTCCTTATTGTAATTAGAGAATTGTCGACTTGTTCAGGTAGGAGTTGGGCTGTTTTATGAATGTGATGTTTTGACCAAATAATTGCAAACAAGTTGCAAAATTAAAATTTGAAAATCAGTGTAAAATACAATACATAAAACAAATAGGTGCAAGTTGTAAATGTGTGCATGTGTCTGCTTCTCCATTTGTTTCAGAAAGATGGCGTCAGAGTAGGGCTCCTGAGTTGGAGCTTGTCTGTCCAACTGCTTTTTGTCTCTTTTTTCCTTTTCTCTTTCTTTTCTCTCTTTTCTTTTATTTCTCAATACCTTTACTTACCTCTTGTCCTAAGTTCTGATGACACCGTCAGCATTGAGAGCCCACCACGAACGTGAAGCGGGCCCAGCATGGACCTTGAGTGGGCTTAGTGTGGAGGAGAGTACGGCCAGAGATGGCATCGATTGAGCACTTACTTACGCTTTCAGGTTGAGCACAGGACCTGGCCTCAGACTCAGCAGCTACTACTTTGATGGAGGCAATGTTGGCGGGGTAGGCCCCACAGCAAAATATGGCACCTGAAGATCAGCCGACTTTGTCATTGGTTGGATCTGGTGCTGGCAGCTGTGAAGCGTTGGCAGAAAAGCCTCACAGCAACATTGATGAGGTGGGCCTAGTGGCGAGAGAAGCGACTCTGACATTTGTTGGTGCGACACAAACAGTGGTGAGGTGGTGGCGGAAGATTACCAGCCCAGTGATGAAAGATAGTGCCTGAAGATTGTGACTTCAACGTTGGTTAGGTCCAATGTAGATGGCGGTGTGTGGTGGGAGGTGAGAGGACCGCATAGGCACGGTTGATGGTAATAAGCTGGCTCAGGAGTGATGGACTCTCTTTAACCTTTCTCCTTCCCTCTGCTTTTTTTTCCTTATTCTTAAGTTATTCAAAATGGTGCCAAATTGTGATGACAAATGAAAGCTTTTTGCAGTATTTTATTGTATTCTTATTGCAAAATACACATAACAATAAAATCATTTGTTCTTCCAAATATGAAAAATTGATCTGTGTAAGAACCTTTTCTTTGTGTGTGTTAGTGAACTTTGAAAAGTGTATGAATCTCGGAGACAAAGCAAGATAGGGTGAGGGAAAACAACAAAGGAGATGTTGAGAGCTGGTGGAAGGGAGTAAGGGGAAAGGATGATTAAATCAGAAATATTCCTTCTTCATACTACTTGTTCCATTTTGAAAAGCAGCAGTTGAACCTTGCAACCTTGCTTCTCTTCTCTTGACAGTTGGATGAAACAAGCATAAATTAGTATTATAAAACCAAAGTCTCAATATTTTCTGAGTTGGATCGTATTACCAGTGAGAGAATATTTTGCTGACCTCTCCTTAACTCCATACCTGGCAATATTTTGTTCCAACAGGTTCTCCTAAGGTCCTGAGAGCCAGGCTGATTGTAAACCAGGCTCTCATGTAAAAGCTGGAACAGGTAAGTGTCCTGTAACTGCACAATTGTTGGTATGGACTGCTGTTTGAATGGGGTGAGGTTCTGGTGGTGGTTTCTGATGGTGAAGGTGTGGATTTATTGGCAGGGGAACCAATTATCTTTGGGGGCGTGGATAGCAGGAAGAAGTATTCCTGCTCAACTTGGCCCACAAACAGTTCTGCAATGGCACTTACATTCTTTCCCAAAGCTGTCGTAAATTCCTGGGAGCTGTTAGATTCCCTGACGTTTGGTCAAAAGAGAGGTTGACTGTTTAGCTCCCAGGCTCATCATCATATTTAAACAGGTAAAACATCTACTGGGAATAGTTTGGTTTCCCAGACAAATCTTGTCTCTGTTATAGTCCAACATGGATATTTTGGACACAGTCTGTATCAGGTGCTTGAACAGGCCACAGAAAGCAATGAAGAAACGACTAAAAGGGACTTGGTATTAGGATTGAGATTTTTTTAAGTTTTTACATCTCACTTAGCCCTCAACCTACTGTGATTTTTGAAACTAAAACTTCCTGCTGAGATTCTAACTCCTTACACAAATAAGGTGAAAGAAAAGAAAAAGAGGCAACCAGTAGGAAGACAGTATTTTTCCTCATTCTCATCGGTTGCTTTTTTGTTGTTTCCCAAACAAGTTAAATTTCGAAAGGAAACTTATCTGAGGGAAACATTTTGGAAATTAAACTAAGGAGAGAAAGGAAACAGATTAATAACAGAGTTCTCTGGTCTCTCCCTTGAGAAGGGAAATAGGAAGGTGGAGTGGTAGTTATTGCATAAGGTCAGTGACGACAAAACAATGGGAAGCAAATAACACAGGAGAATTGAGTGGCTGGTTCCAAAGAGGCAGGACTGGTGTTGGGAGTAAGATTTTGATCGGAATGGAAGGGGACGCCGAGAAAGTGAAATGGTCGGAAACACAATAAGAATGTAGTTGATTGTGAAAGGACACATTTTGGAGGGATAGGATGCAAAGAAAGCAACTAAAGGGTACATTTTCTCAGAAAGCCATCCTCAAATGCAATGGCCGGTAGCTTCTTTTGCCACCTTACCAAGCCATGCTACACTTACCTCCCACACAAAGATTAATGAGTAATACAAGACAGGATGCAAAAACGGAGAGAGAGAGAAAGAAACAGAAATGGAGGCCAGGAGAGAAATGGCGATTCAAAGCAACATTTGCCAGTGAGAAAGAGAAGACATGGCCAGAAAATTCCTGGGAATGATGTTGACCTTGGTAGTATTTATAAATGTCAGAAAGGTAAACTTGATGGAGTAGGATCACATCCAAGGAATTTTCCAAATGCTATTCTCAGTGTATCTAGTATAATACCATAAGAGATCAAATCATGATTCCCTATACTTTCGTCATTGTAAGTCAGTGGATTTGCTGTTTCATAAGGATAGGGACATATGTTGTGACACTTCAATTTGTGCTTTAAAATTCCCAAGCTTTAATCTATCAAGCTGTCTAAAAATAAAGGAAATTAACTAATGAGTTAATGTAACAAACAATTGCACAGTTGTCAATTTCTTCTGTTACTGGTAAATCAAATTTTAAAGCTAATCACTTGTCAACTGAATGGTTAAATATCACAATAAGCCATTAGAAAGTTAATTTGATGTCTTCTATTTGGACAATAATAGCATAAAGTCATTTGGCCTATTCTGTGACTACCAATTCTTTGAAAGAACTATCCAAATAGTTCAATTTCTCTGCCTGTTCCCTATAGCTTTACAAAATATCTCCAATTTAAGTATTTATGAATTCCTTTGTTGAAGTTATTTTGGTACCTGCTTTCACAGCCCTTTCAGACAGCGTGCTCCAGATCATCATAAATCACTACATAAAAATATTTCTCCTCTCATCTCCATTCTTTTTCCAATTTCTTTAAACCTGCATCATCTACCAATTCTTCTGTCACTGGTAGCAGTTTCTCCTCACTTACAGTATTAAAACCGTCCATGATTTTGAACATCAAATTTCACCATCTCTGCTCTAAGCAGAGCAATCCTAGATTCTCTAGTCCTTCCACATAACTGATGTCCTACATCTCTGATACTATTTTCATCAAAGTTCATGGCAACCTCATGCAGATCTTGACTTTCTTCCTAAAAACGGCAGCCAGACAAAATATTCAGCTAGGGTCCAGAGATTTGACATTATTTTCTTGCTTTCTCCTCCATGTCTCTGTTTACAAAGTCCAGGTAATCCCATAGCTTTTTTGACAGCAATGTCTCCACATGAGCTGCCATCTGTAAACACCGAAAGCCCAGCTCTCTGTGTCTGAGTCGCTTCATTATGACAGCTTTTGTTTTCCACTGCCTCATCTCATTTTCATACTAAAATGAATTGTTTCACACATCTCTACATGAAATGTCAGCTACCACGTGTCTACCCATTTTGACAGTCTGTCTAAGGCATCCTGAAGTCTGTAACCATCCGCTTAACTGTTTACTACATGGCTTATACCATCAGCTAAATTTGACGTTATGCTCTATATCTGATTTGTAAAAACATTTGATATTTTAAAGCACGCAGTTGATGTGTTTTACTTCTGGTTCTCTCCCTGTCCATTTATGACTGTATATCTTGGATCTACTTCCACGTTTCTTTGTTCACACAGGCCTGCAGCTGAGACCATCACCCTGTCGCACCCTCCCCCGACCCTCCCCGACACTGCCAACCCTACCATCAGCTTTCAATTCCAATGCAGGACCAACTGAACAGAAAGATTTGGATCTGTCATTGGCCACATCAACACCTTGCATCTCCCATCTCTGCAGCCTTCAAGGAAGAACATGAGGCAAGAGGGTGTAAGCTGGAAAATGGTGCAGGCCAGACAGAGAATGGTGCAGTTGGTCAGTGATGGTCCACTGGAGGTTTCCCTTAACGGGGCCTGAGGACCGTGGGAGGTTTTGCCCCCAACTGACAGAAGAAAAGGTCTGTCATCAAAGCTGCCTCAGGATGAATGGCTACACATGGGTGACAGACACTGGACTCAGTGCCAGGGTTCCCCAAATCCTGTGTGAGTGGATGTGTGAGAGGGACATCCATTGAAAAACATCATGTCCCTGAGCTGCACAAGAAGGCTAGTCATCTGCAGACTCAGTCTCCCTGTGAGAAAATGACCAACAGCTCACAAGAGAGGGTGAAGGTGGTGCCAGTTCTGAGAACCTTGACAGCTAGTGAGGTGGAAATTCTTGACCTGACCAGGCTTGAGAAAAGTCAGGTCATCACTAAAGAAAAGATCAAAGCAGAAGGCAATAAGAGTGAAGAAGACTAGAATTTGGAATCCACCTCTGTGCAGAGATGAAGCCATAGAGTCATACAGCATGGAAACAGACCCTTCAGTCCAACTGGTCCATACTGACCATGATGTCAAACTAAATTGGTCCCACTTGCTTGCATTTGGCCCATACCCCTCCAAATCTTTCTTATTCATGTACCTGTTCAAATATCTTTTATATGTTGTAACTGTACCTGCATCCACCACTTCATCTGGCAGTTCATTCCACACACGAACCAGTCTTGAAATTCCTTAAGGTCACCCCTCAGCCTCCTATGCTCAAGTGAAAAAAGTCCTGGCCTTTCCAGCCAGGCATGAAAAAGGAATGTGAATGCCAAGGCCCAGGAGCAAATTGATGAATCTCCTCCCTGCAGCTATCCACACTGTGAAGGGACAGGGTTAGTGCCTCAGGAAACCCTACAGTCCACCGTGGAGGAAGAGGCCTCAGTGAGTATGCAGTTGCAAATCAGTTTGGAGTCACAAACTGGTGAAAACCTCACAGATACACAGAACCAGCAGACAGGGTTTGCAATAGCTGATGCCCCTGACAATCAAAGGATAGATAGAGGCCAAGCCCATGCTGAGCCCCAGGGTGGTGACTGACCCCTGTTTAGAAACACACTGGGCCACTGAAATCGCAGTTCCAGACAGGGAAACATTTGACACCTCTGCCAGGCATAGAAAACGGAGCACTACACAGAGGCCCTGGGTTGTACCATGTTTCAGGTGTATGAGCACATGGCTTTCGCTGTGAAGAAAGTGCCTACCATCATGGAGAGGCAAATTCATCAGACCATTTGATGGCTATCTGCTATTTCTGCACTCCTACATATAGTATCACTTTGTCCTTGAACTCCAGACTGCTACAACCAAGAGTCGGAGTCCACTTCAATGCCCCTCCATCCGGTGAGCAGGAAGCTACCGATGAGCACTGAAATGTGCATGTTTAGGTAACCAGCCAACCAACCTTATTTGCTTTTTTATGACAATTCGTATGTCCGACATAGTTAGCCACCATTTCAGTCATTAGCAAGTAAAGAGTGAGTGAGAACAGGGCCAATCCAGACAAACAGTTCCAACCTGAAATCTCAATCTGTTCAGTGGGTACTGATATGTAAATCAAAAGCTTTCACCTCTCTGGGCACCAGGAGGTCAGCATTTTTCCAAACAGCATTAATAATATTTTTAGGGTTAATAGTGAAGTAAGATTCCTGGCTCCATTTGAGACCATGACTTGCCTTTAATATTGGGTTAAATGCATTAAACTCAATACCCACTGTATCTTTCCATCCTTTTCTAGCAGTGGCTCCCCATCTCTCGACTGTCAGTATCTTTTTTGTCACTGGCCATCTGTCATTATCTTCTTGGTCCCATATTTCAACATCGTTCCCTGTGTGTTATAATTTGACTGTCCTTTCTGTTGTAAGATTGATTGTTTGTCTGTCTTTCATTCTGTTACAATTTCTTTGGCATTCTGTCTCTATCAGATACAATTTTTTTTGCCTCTGTTTCTGAGTCTTACTGTGCCTGTGTCATTATTGTACACAACGCTTCCTACCTCCTCCCTCTCTTCTCTCACATACTGCATCAGTTGTCAGGAGTAAAAATACATTCTTGAAAATAGCTTCTGTGTCAAAACTTGCCTCAAAAGAAGTTCCAAAGTTGATTTGCATCTCCAAAACAAACATATTTATTACTATTGCTTGAGTCTTAGGCTTCATATAGCAGGGAACAATTTAGCTGGTGAAAATGAAACCAACACATGCTGAGAATTACTCCACAGTGCAGACACTCAGACTGTAACATACTGGGAATGCTAGGAACAGATGTTTGCTGAGACCTGCAGTTGTTAAATGCCCTCAGCTGCCAGGTCTCAAAAATAATGTCATTTCGCACTCAGAGACACACAAAAAATATAATTATATTATCAGTAAGATAGATATTTTGAGACTAGATTATGTTACAAATCTTATCTTGAACCTTATGTTCAGATGCTTAAATAAAAGCAAAATACGCCAAATGCTGGAAATCTGAAATAAAAGCAGAAAATCCTAGAGAAACCCACCCGGTTGGCAGCATCTGTAGAGAAACAGAGTTAACATTTCATGTCAAATGTGATTCTTCCTCAGAACAGACGTGTTCCTTACTCCCCACATGTACCCCTTATATTTAGATTATTCCTTTTCAAGAAACCAAAGTGTGCAATCATAGGGATTTTGAAAAAAAAACATATTTTTGAGTGTTTAAATGAGTCTTTTTTTTTGGATTGTTAGCTATTGAGATTGTCTACTTGCTTTCCATTTTTTTAGCTTTCTGATTAATGATTCTTATTGCTGTTTGCTGTGTGATGGTTTATATGTGAAGTGCATCGGTGATTCATAAAAATTTAAAGAACTGGTATAACATGGTACTCAGGATATTTAACAGAGATTCGAGCATTATGTTCCATGAAACCCTTAAGTTTTTATTATTGTTATATTCCTTTACATTTTTACACAGCTAAAGTCTGGATTGTACTGTCTAAAAGTAGTGTGAAGGCAAGTTCAATCTGGACTCTTCTTTATCACTTTATAAAAATAAGCACCTTCAAGAGATAGATGCAATGCATCACATTAGAGGTAAATTCTTAGTGTTTATTAATACAGAGGACAAGGCATCATGGAGTCTAGCAACAGTGGGATCCTGCTTTGAGGACCAGGGTTGCCTTGAATCTCGTCAAAACAGGGATGGTGATTCTGTAGTTTGACAAAAATAAACAGACATTGCGAAATAGAAGAGTATCCGCCTCCCACTCTCTCCCTATTTATTTCAAAACCCCCTTCCCCTCCCCCTTTTCTGATGAAGGGTCTAGGCCCGAAACGTCAGCCTCTCTGCTCCTATGATGCTGCTTGGCCTGCTGTGTTCATCCAGCCCTGCACCTTGTTGTCTCGGATTCTCCAGCATCTGCAGTTCCTACTATCTTGGATGGTACAGAGCTGGCTGTTGTGAGTCATAGAGATGTACAGCACGGAAACAGATCCTTCGGTACAACTCGTCCATGCCAACCAGATATCCTAAATTAATCTAGTCCCATTTGCCAGCATATGGCTCATATCCTTCTAAACCACTCTTATTCATGTATCCATCCAGTTGCCTTTAAATGTTGTAATTGTACCAGCCTCCACCACTTCCTCTGGCAGCTCATTCCATACATGCACCACGCTCTGTGTGAAAAAGGTGCCCCTTAGGTCCTTTTTAAATCTTCCCCTCTCACTATAAACCTATGCCCTCTAGATGTGGATAACACAGTGTGGAGTTGGAGGAACACAGCAGGCCAGGTTTCTGAAGAAGGATCCCGACCCGAAACATCAGCTTTCCTGCTCCTCTGATGCTGCCTGGCCTGCTGTGTTCCTCCAGCTCCACACTGTGTTATCTCAGACTCCAGCATCGGCAGTTCTTATTATCCCTCTAGATTTGGACTCGCCCACCCTGGGAAAAAGACCTTGGCCATTCACTCTATCCATGCCCCTCAAGATATTATAAACCTCTATAAGGTCACCTCTCAGCTCCAGAGAAAATACCCCAGCCTATTCAACCTCTCTCTACAGCTTAAACCCTGTAAACCTGGCAACATCCTTTTAAATCTTTTCTGAGCCTTTTCAAGTTTAACAACATCTTTCCTAAAGCAGGGAAACGAGAATTGAATTTTCTCTATCATTTCTTCATAAACATCAATCAATTTAGTGAGACATGATTTCCCACTCACAGTCATATTGACTATCCCCAGTCAGATCTTGCTTTTCCAAATACATATAAATCCTATCCCTCAGAATCCCCTCAAACAAACTACCCACCTCTGATATCAGGCTCATTGATGTATAATTCCCTGGATTTTTACTACCATCTTTCTAAAGTAATGGCACCACATTAGCCGACCTCCAATCTTCTGGCACCTCACCCATGTCTATTGATGATACAAACATATCAGCCTGGCAATCATTTCCCTAGCTTCCCACAAATTTCTGGAATGCACCTGATCAGGTCCCAGGGAATTATCCACCTTTATGTGTTTTAGGATGTCCAGCACTTCATGCTCTGTAATATGGACACTTTTCAGAAAACAGGTCCAGCTAGTCAAGAAATGTCTGAACTACATACACTGGTAGTCAAAATCCAGCCCCTTCCCTCTGTGCTATCCACTTTATCTGAACAAGTGGTTGCTAATTATAATTTGGGATTTTTACCCTAAAATAATTTTAGAATTGACCCTCATTTTAAGAAAGAATACAGTAATACATTATAATATGCAAATTGTAATGCTTTGTTATATTAGGTAGCTATGTAGAGTCTTGACCATTTGAATTTCTGAGAAATATAACGATAGATATTTGAAAAGTACATTGATTTAAGTGATCATTATTTCCTCAGTGTCAATAGCTATCAGTTGTCATGTCATCATTTTATCAGAATAAATTGCATCTA
Organism: Rhincodon typus; assembly: GCF_021869965.1. Taxonomy (NCBI): domain Eukaryota; kingdom Metazoa; phylum Chordata; class Chondrichthyes; order Orectolobiformes; family Rhincodontidae; genus Rhincodon; species Rhincodon typus. The sequence goes on from NC_063332.1 coordinate 120,933,851, forward strand.
ATCTACATAGAATTCTGTCTTCACTGCTTGTCACTAGTCAAAACCCTGGAAAGCCTTGCCTAATGGTGCTGTGTTATCTACACCTCAAGTCTGCAACAGTTCAAGAAGACAGCTTAACCCTGAAATGACTCCATAGAGGCCAGTATCCAGTCACCAAGTCACACTTTATTTATATGTGAAGAGTCCTTGACACTGATCGAGCTTCCTCAGAGCCAGCTCTCAGAGTGAATAGAACTTTTGACACTCCTGTTTACATCTGTCAGCCAGGGCTCCTGGATTGGACCAAATTACGAGCCCCAATCAGGGAAATCATATTCTTTGAAGTCCTCCTGGCTGACCTCATTACAATCATGACAAACCCCACCTTCTGATAGGAATTAGGGATGGGCAATAAATGCTGTCCTAGCCAGATACTAAGAACAAATGAAAAATAATCAATCACTCTATTAATTAATTTTTTTTTACTAAATCAATAATGAACTTATGCTGAAGTATGATAGGCATTGAAATGTGGTAGAAAAGTTTATAACTTATCTCATTATTATAAGATCTCTGACAGTATTGCTTTAAATAAAGTTACCCATACAGTTTTCCCATACATTTTTTTAAGAAAAGAATGCAGCAGCTAAGATTCTAAACTGTGATAACACTGACTTCAATCGAATGAAACAGAGACTGTCCACAGTAACCTCAGTGAGACAATAGAAGATGAGTGGGAGTGGATCATAAAAGAATTTAATATGATGCACCATCAGTTTATACCCTTAAGAGCAACATTTCTATTTATCAAGTAGAAAAGGCCATAGTAAAGAAAAAAGATGAGACAACATAAAGATGGAAGAAAAAGCAAACATGCAAGTAGAGGCACAGATTTTAGTGAATGGGAAAGCCACAAAGAACGGCAAAGGGTGACAAAATAAATAAGGAACGTTACAATATGGGAGCATGAAAATATGTTTAAATGCTTTTAAAAACAACTAATAAAATTCAATAATTATACTTGGAAAACAAGGTCAGAAGAAATGTAGAACCCTTGACAACAATGATGGGCATTTTGCATGATTAATTAGCAGTGGAGTATTTGGAGTGAAATGTTAGCTTACCTGAAATGCAGCCCCCAAAAAATTCTTAACTGGGGGACAGAGATTCACCAAAATAAATGGAGACAAAACAACAATAAAAACTAAAAAAAAGGCACATATGAATGACAAACCCCCAGAACCAGATGGTTTCTATTCTGAAGGTAGGAGGTGAAAATATTAAAGCTGCCCAAAATATTATCTTCTAAAGTTCCCTTGATTTAGGAAGCATTAGTTTAAATTAGATATATGCAAGGGTAACTCCCTAATTTAGTGAGGACCACCAGGGAATTATAGACCAGTTAGTCTATCACCTGTTGTCAGGAAATTGCTCAAGAAAATAATTAAGCACAATTAAGATTCTAGACTAACTTGTTGTTGATGTTGAGTTGACTAAAGTAGTGGTCAGGATAAGGGCTACAATTCTTATTTATATGAACATCCAAAAAGTAAGGGACAATGTTCCACATAAGACATTGTTATTAAGATTTTACATACAAGTTCTAAAGTTAAATTGTTTGCTTGGATGACCAATTGTCTCAAGGTAGGAGACAAATAGTAAGCATAAAAGGTAAATCCACTTAATTGACAGCATGTGGTCGGAGGTGTTTTGCAAAAACCTGTGTCTGGGCTGTATCTATTCAGTGTAGTTATTATTGACTTAAGTGATGGGATAGAAAGCTGATGACCCAAAGGTAGGCATCATTATAAGTGTGACTATCCTTGATATTAAGGTAGCATTTGACCGAATGAGACTTCATGGAGCTCTGGCAAAATTGAAGTCAGTGGGAAACATAGGACAATCTATCTTATTGGACTTATACCTAACAAAAAGGACGACATTCAATGTCATTACCATCACTGAATTACCATTGACATGAAACTGAAGAGAACCAACTTTATAAATACTGCAATTGCGAGAGCAGATCAGAGGTTAAAAATACCATGGTGAATAACTCAACTCCTGTCTCCTCAGTGACTGACCACTATCTACAAGGTAGAAGACAAAAGTGTGATGGAACATGCTCAGTATGGCTAACATGAGATTGAATAACATATAACACAACATGGCCTGCTTTATGCCCACCCACATCCACCACATTCAACATTCATTCCCTTTGCTATCAACAGCGACAATGACAGCAGTGTCCACTTTAAATAAGATGCACTGCAGCAACTCAGCAAGGTTCTCTCACCAACACTTTCCTAACCAATGACCTCTACCATGGAGATGGACAAGAGCAGCAGATCCATGAGAACATCTTCATCTGCAAGTTTTCCTCCAAGCCACACAGCATATTGACTTGGAAGTATATCTGTAAGAAACAAGGACCTTTAATAATTCTCATTGAATTAGTTGACACAGCATAAATGATTCTAAGTAGTCAGGCACCTGCTAATTTACTTTGGCACCCAGTTAAACAATGCCCCGATTTCAAAATTCTTGTTATTGAATCCCTTGTTTGTCTCATTCATTCAAAAATCTTACCTTTACCAATTCTATCATTCTCCTCTGTACTCTTGTAATTCTGTTCTCTTGTGCATCCTCAATTTTCATGATTGGCAGCAAGATTTGCCTGGGCTCTAAGCTCTGCAATTCCGTCCCTAAATTTCTCTTCATTCAAGGAACTCTATAAAACCTATTCTCTTGACCAACTTTAGTTCATATATTAGAATTAATCTTTCTCTGCACCTCCTCTGCAGTTTTAACACTACATCCTGCATTCTGTTCTGATACCCTGATGTATTTATGTAAGGCATAATTTGTCTGGTTAGCATGCAAAACAATACTTTTCACTGTATCTTGATACACGTGACAATGATAAATAAATCAAATCAAATCATTTATTTTCTTTTTTACATGGCCAAGCACAAAATCCTGTGCAATAATACCCTTGTGAAACACCTTGGGATATCTATTTTGTGAAAGGTGTAATAAAAATGAAGTTGTTCTTGCAGATTGATAAGTAAGTAAGTGGACAGACAACATCAATATTATGAATTGCATTGAAAACTAGTTTTAGTCCAATTTTTTTTTACTCTGGCAATTTTCTTTCTTCCAATAAAACAATCAATTCAACGCGATCGGCTATAAAATGAAAAAATAAAGTGCCTCATATCTTTGACTATTTCAAATGCCGTCTTTGCTCATTTATCGTCTTACAGATTGTGAGCTGCTTTAATTTTTTTCACGTTATGCTCTTTATCAATAAGTTAATTTGAAACGACGTTTATAACAGTAGAAATATCAATCACCTTAACCTCATTGGAACGCACCAGTGATTCATATTAAAGTAAACATCGTGCTCCACATTTGCAGGCTTACATTAATATGTCTCTGTTAAATCGTTAGTTAACTTTGTTCTTTTGTTTTGCAATTCAAACTGAATTGAATCGTGCTCCCTTCAATATTTAACTCAATTAGCATTATATTTCCCACTTAATAAACGTTCCGTTAATCATTTCAATTCATGTGCCCGAATTGCTGGCGGGGTCGTGAAGCGGAAAAATACTTCCTTCAAGCAATCAATATATTCGGAAATATTCATCACAATTTAAATACCATGGGCAAAGGAAAAGATCATTGGCCCCAATAAAACGCTTCCCTTCATATTTTTGAGGATCAACTGTTGCGGCCAATCATTCAAACACGACCTTCCAGTTAGTGACAGAGAGACCAGGTCCTAAGGAAGACCATTAAGACTGTTCGCTCTCTTAGCAATCGTATTCTATTGTATGTGCTTAATATTATGTAGGGTGTTGCAATATTCTCGCAGCTGTATAAATATGCCTGGGCTGCCTATCACTGAAGCAGATTGAATTCGCAGTGTTTTAATGCAGTCTACGTGTTAGGTGATTGCGAGAACGTAGATAGCTTTCAAACAACTCGGCAGCTGAACGTTCATTCCTAACTTGCACCCGGCCAGCAAGCAGCTCATGGGAGGCAGCGTAAACTTACTCCCTTCTCTCTGGCTCCAGTTCCACGGCTTCTTCTACTTTTACCGACCAAGCTAAAGTGTACCCAGCCTGCCCCAACTGAGCTGTCCTTGTTGTGACAGCGTTTTCCCCCTGTGCTTGCTGACACGCTGGGAGCTGAGTAATTCCCCCACTTGTCTCCACGTCCTCCAGCGGCGGCTGCTAAAAGGCTACAAATAAGACAACTCCAACTGGAAGGAATGACAGAGCGCGCCTTCCTGACTTGGAGACAAGCCTGATGCTTTGGGTAGAGTCGTGGCCGGTGTACTACACTTTGCCAGGTGCCAGCTAGCCCTGGATTCCCGTCCTGTCCCTGCCATGCCCTTCGGGGCGATGTGTATAATCGTACCGAGCGTCCCTGTGCGCATGAGTCGGACGGTGTTGTTGGATGGAGCTGGCGTTGAAAAGGTGACAACCGCTGTCTACGGGGACGGGTTAACGCTCTCGCTGGCTGTGCATGGCGGAGTAGGAGGGTGTGAGGATTGAGCAGGAGAAACTGGTCGCCCGTGCAGACACTGTCAGAGGCTGCATCGGTCAACAGTGAGCGACATCTGGAGCTTTCAGCTCCCCTCCTCCCTGCATCGTGGACACCTCCGATTTACAGTAGCTTCCTTGGGCAAACGTTGGGGAAAAAACATGGGCTTCGAAGGAGGTTATGAGCGGCGCTGCTGACATTTCAACCGCATCTTTCCGGAGATTAAAAAAAAATCAATGGGCTATGACCTGTTGCTGTAGAGCGACCCTTTGAGAGATGGACTTGGCAGAAGTTCTTGTGGCGCTGTTCATCGCTGTGGTGCTGATTGTCTCCTTGTTGTCCAACCTGTTGGTCTTGATATGCTTCATCTACAGCTCCGACATCCGCAAGCAAGTGCCGGGCATATTTATAGTTAACTTGTCTTTTTGCAACCTGCTTCTCACCGTCCTGAATATGCCAGCTACACTGCTGGGGATTGTCAAAAAACAGCAGCCATTTGACGACTGCATCTGTCAAACAATTGGCTTTGTGGAGACATTCCTCAGCACCAACACTATGCTGAGCATGGCCGCTTTAAGCATCGATAAGTGGATTGCTGTTGTGTTCCCCTTAAGCTACGCCAGTAAGATGAGGTATAAGGATGCTGTGCTCATGATGAGCTATACTTGGGCCCACTCTCTCACTTTCCCGGTCGTGGCGGTTTTCTTTCGCTGGGTCGGCTTCAATAGCAGATACGCCTCGTGTACCCTGCATCTGCGAGAGGAGATGCACAGGAGACAGTTTACAGTCTTCACCATAGTCTTTCACGCCATCAGCTTTATGCTTTCCCTCGTTATACTGTGCTTTACATATCTGAAAGTCTTGAAGGTTGCCCGCTTTCATTGCAGAAGAATAGACATTATCACCATGCAGACCTTGGTTTTACTGGTGGACATCCACCCCAGGTAACTTTTTTTGAGGAGATCCTATTATTAGTTTCAACAGCTTCTCGACAATGTGGGCGCTATAAATTGTTGGAGACCATGCAATGCAGTGTGGGTGCATCAGAATCTATTCCAAGTTCACTGTGTGTTTTGTTTAAAGTTAAGAAAAACACCCGGGTGTCTTAGGCGAGGTTAATTGTCCTGTGTAGCCAATACCATTCCGTCCGGCGTCTTGTTTCCCATGTAGTTTGAGCAATCATATTATCCTACAAAACGGAGGAGGCCATTCGGCCCATTCCCATGCTGGTTAATCTTTGAAAGAACTAGCCAATTCGTGCCTTCTCCTCTCGCTATAGCCCACCATCTCTTTTCCTTTACCAGAACATGTCTAACTCCCTTTGGGAGCTTCCTATTGTCCCTGCTTCTACCAATCTTCGGCATCCCACTGCCAAAGAGCTTCTGGCCCTAACCTCTCCATACCGGAAATCAAAACTTTAGACTTCAATCTTTTATATTAGCGACATTATTTCTGCAGAATGGCAGAACAGGGTCTCAGAGCAGTTTCTTTTTTTTTTGGCTCCCGCTGTAGCGGTGTAGTATTTGATACCATACTTCTGTAAGGAAGAATATTCTATCAACAACTTCCCCAAAATAAAACAAGTTCAGCAAACTATCCTGCTGTAGATCAAGCAGGGTGTTCTGTAGAATATAAAGCAACTTCGTTTTGTAAATTATGGCATTTCTTTGATGCTCGGGAAACTATGAAGGATGATTGGTCTGTGAGAGGTATTACCCACCAACAGGACTTGCTTAGAAACCATGTTATAGTCATGCAACCATTTTCTTATACATTTAATTCCAATTTCTCCTTCTTTGCATCTTCGCGGACTGTTATTTTAAGCAAAACCGAATATTTACTCAAAGCTGAATATTTATTCAAGTGATGTTTGATTAGAGAGCCGGCTATACCTGCTAATTACCTGGGTTGTCTCCTTTCTTCCCATTCAGTGTCAAACAGCGTTGCCTCGCGGAGCAGAAAAGTAGAAGACAGCGGGCAACCAAGAAGATCAGCATTTTTATAGGGTCGTTTATTGTCTGTTTTGCTCCATATATCATAACCAGGTAAAATCAAACAACTTCAACCGCGTCCCCTTTCATGGCTATCCATAGTTTGCCAAATAATTGGGAGGTTCATTGTTGTTTTCTAGTTAGACGTAAATAAGAAATAATGTAAATTCAGGAGATTTAGAAAGAGTCAGGGGGAAAGACGTCTGAGAGTGACAGTGCTCCTACAACTTAAAGTACATGCCCTGTTTGCATCAGTAAGTCCATAGCAGTGTGGAGATAGCCCAGTATAGTAAACAACATTCATTACAACCGAGCTGCTACTGGATTCCGGAACCTATGACCTCCTTGCTTTGTGTTCAGTCCACTCTCCACCCTCCCCTACCCCCACCCTCCATCGTCAACCAGTTTAGAGATAACATACAATTCCTGAAACAAATGAGATTTGAACCGGGACCTCTCAGCTCAGAGATAGGGGCTCTACCACTGCGCCACAAAGGTACACAGAGTGGTCTGTACTGTTAACGCACACAACAGTGCAATAGCAAAAGTCACATGAAACTAGACTCCCATTACGCCATTTACGTGAATCCATCGTCCTGCATTTGGAAATGCCATCCCTAAGATACGTCAGTAACAGTTAAAACAAACTCTGAAACAGCACGACAAAGCAAACACCGCATCATTACATTGTAAAGAGCGAGTACTGCACTCTGCCTCATGCGCGGTAAAATCTGTCATGTGATACAAACAGGTTCGCATGAAACGTTCTGACTTTTACTGCCTGACATTGAGGGTGGTTCGCTGGTAGAATGGACTGCCAGAAGAAGTAATAGATGCAGGTACAGTTACAACGTTTAACATACATTTAGATAGGTACCTGAATAGGAAAGGTTTATAGGGATATGAGCCAAACACAGGCAAATGGGACAAATTAGTTGGGTAAACTTGGTCCGAATGGACGCGTTGGAGCAAGGGTCTGTTTCCGTGTCGTATGAAACTATAACTCTAATATGGCCACCATGTGATTGGAAATAAATATGATGCAAATAGTGCAATGTATAAATGAGTAATTTCAACTACACCAGTGTGTGAGCAATGGGAGACAGGTTCGAGCTTACTGCATGGTGGATCTAAAAGCAGCAAGTTTCACAATACATCCTAGAGTGATGTTTGGACTTTGGTAAATACTTGTAAGGTGTAAATGACGTGCATTTAAAAGCCTTCCAAACTCATAAAGGTTGCACGCATGGATCATGCCTTTCGCATAGCACCAGCGGCCCTCGCCAACTGCAATATGGCCTGCAAACTTTCTTTCAGCCCTTATCAGCATCCAACTCCGACATTCGTGATACATCAACGTAAATTGCAATCCAGTTTGATCCATCCACCCGCCCAAGAACTTCAATTGTTGGGTAGGTCGCTGTCAGAAGCTTATAATAACGTGAGGGGCGGGGGAACTACAGTGAAGCCTGTAAACCGCTGTGCGTTACCACACGGTATGCACTGCATCGCAAGCAAACATGAGCCTACCCTCGGCTGACGTCCACACATAACTGGATAATAGTCCAGACCGCAATGCTTGCTATTTTGGTTCCATTAGGTTCAGAGACTAACGACAGGGTATCCCTGCTGCACGGATAAAAAGATCAGTTAAGTCAGGAAGAGAAGGATTAAAGTGGATTCTTTTGCATGCGGAGGTCGTTTTAACCTAATCCTAGCCTCAATTAAAAAAATACAATTGAGCAGCATGTAAACTAAAACAGGAGATCCAATCCGGTCAGTTTATCAGCAGGTGGGTTACAACTATCCAGCTGTCTCAGTGTCAAACACTACACGACAGTTACCATTCACTCGACGTGCTTTAAATTTTAACTTCTTTTTCATTTGAGGCAACTTTGTGAAGTGTTGTGTTGTGGACAAAACCTCCCTCAGTGTGATAGAAATGTATACTACATCAGTGAAATAAAGCTTCTTACTGGAAATGCATAAGTTAGCTTCCACTGTATAATATTCAGTCTCAAAACACAATCAGATGCCTACCTTGGATTTTCTTACAGGATCATAACAACCTTCCTCTCACCAACAAAGTAACGATCATAGTCCATGAAATATGACCATGCCATCTGAATCAGTTCAAACAAATGTTGACAATCTCTTTTAAGTGCTTCACAAGCATATCAACAAGGCTTCACAATCTTATTGTTCTCACAATGTGGAGCAAGGATGGAACAGCCCAGCAACCTGAGATCTGTGTTACATTCTCCATTCAGCAAGTTGTCCAAGACACTGATAAGAACATACTCCGCACTCATCTCAGTTTGATATTTGACCAATCAAGTTTGGAAACATAGTCTTTGAGTAAGACATGCCTGAACACTAATTTAGATAGTTGTTCATACACTGTGCTGCAGAAATACAAACCAGAACATGTAAGTTGAATTAGTTGACCGTTGCTGTGCTCTGAAGTAAGCTGCAGTGACAGATCGATCATATCCTCATTTTAACGTGGATGCATTAGGGATGAGTACAAATCACAAATCAAATTGAAATCAAAATGTGTTCTACTCCATTTACTTTTGTCAACCAGTATTAAATCTAATTATTGATTTTACCTTTAGCTACACTCTATTCATTTAAGATTGTCAGTTGCATTGTCTATTGCTGATAAAGAACAATTTAAAAAGGCTGAGCATTGCTTTTATCACAGAGACACATGGTAATCATTACAGTGATTTTTTTGCAAAGCGATATTCTGGTTGTTGGCAATCCACAATATAACAGGCTGTCTTTCTTTAAAAAAAATTGTTACAGCAAACCTCTTCAAGTAATGGAAATTGCACGACAATTATGTTTATTTGTGCAAGAAACATGGAATTCATAGAATCCCTACAGTGTGGAAGTAGGCCATTCACCCTATCGAGTCCACACTGAGAGCATCTCACCTGCCCACACCGCCCTACCCTATTGCTGTAACCCTGCATTTCCCATGGCCAATCCACCTAATCTGCACATTTTTGGACTGTGGGAGGAAACCGGAGCACCCAAAGGAAATCCCATGCAAACACAGGGAGAATATGCAAACTCCACACAGACAGTCATCTGAGGGTGGAATCAATCCAGGTCCCTGCCACTGTGAGGCAGCAGTGTTAACCACTGAGCCTCCCTGCCAGCCCTTGAGCCGCCTTAACATAAACTGTGACAGTTTTTTTTAAAGGCTCCCACTGATTAATTAACAATCTTTTTAAATACTGTATTCCACTCTTGCTGTGAAATTGGATGTTACGTTTGAATGAATCAAGTTAAGTATGTGGTCTATTTCATTCATTCAGTTGTGTTCTGGCAAAGGGAAATTTTACTTCTTTCTGGACATTTGGTTGAATGAAAACTGTTGGGGATTTGAGGTTGCTGGAGAATTCAGGCTGTGACCAATAGTCTCATTTTATGACTATTATTTAATCCTCATTTTTATTTCCAAGACTGCAAAATGATAGTGAGGTTAATCAAAAGCATTTCCAACTCTGCTGTCATGTCCACGAGAAACAAATTCATGAGTTTATGAAAGAAACCAGCACAATATTATGTGAGAAACATGTGAGATTATACACATCAGGAAAGACTGAATAGGCTGGGATATATATCCATAAAAGGGTGTCCCAACAAAGGTATTTAAGTTTATCAAAAGGTTAGACATGGTACATATAGAGGAAATGTTTCCATTTGTGGTGCAGCCATGAACTAGAGGCCTATTCAGGTAGGCACCAATTAATCCCATAGAGAAGTCAGGAAAAAATGTGTTTACCTGAAGGTCAGTAAGAATGGGGAGTACCTGCCACAGGTTATGATGAATGGCATAGTTGCATCAACAAGAAGTTTGATAAACACATGTCAGAGGGAGAAATTGGTGGTTAAATGAGAAGAGATGGGAGCAGGCCTATGTTGAACATAAAGACAGGCTGATTAAGCCAAATGGCATTTTTTCACAACTTCAGACTTAGAATCATAGAATTTTAGAGTCCAGAAGGAGACCATTCAACCCATTATGTCTGCACTGGCTCTCAAAAGAGCTACCTAGCTCGTTCCAAGCTCCAGCCCTATCTCTGTAGCCCTCTACATTAATCATCTTCAAATATATATCCAGTTCTCTTTTGAAAACTCCTTGCAATCCGCCACCACTACTTTCCCAGGCAGTGCATTACAAATTCTAACAATCCTCTGAGTAAGTAAGTTTTTCCTCATCTCACTACTCGCTGGCAGTCTTGAAATTGTGACTCCTAGTTACTGACATACCAACAAATGGAAACTGAACATACTTCTTTACCCTGTCAAAATTGTGTATAATTCTGAAGACTTCAATAAGATCACGTCTTAATCTTCTCTGCTCCAAGGAGAATAAGTCCAGTTGCTCTAATCTTTCCTTGTTTCTAAGATCCTTCATTCCTGATATCATTCTCGTAATTCTTATTTGAACTCTTTCCAGGGCTTTAATATCTTCCTTAAGTGAAATGACCAGTAGTGAACACAATACTCCACATGTGGTCTGGCTAATGATTTGTGGAAATTTAGCATCACCTGCTTGCTTTTATACTCTGTGCTTCTATTTATGAACTATTTATAAGGCTCTTATTAGCTGTCTTAGCAATTATTTCAACTAGCAACTATGCCTGGCCACCTTCAGAAAATCATGCACATGAACCCAAAAGTCCCTTTGTTCCTGTACTCCCCTCAAAATTGCATCATTGAGCCTATATTGTCTCTCTATGTTTCTTCTCCTAAAATGCATACCTCACATTTCTCTGGATTGAAATTCATCTGCCAGGTGACCACTCATTTGGCCAGCTTGTCAATGTCCCTTTGAAGTTGCTGAACATCATCTTTACAATTAACTATTCTCCCTAGTTTAGTATCATCTGCAAATTTAAAGATTTTCCCCTCAACACCCATCTCCAAATTGTTTAAGCAAATCACAAAAAGCAAAGGTCCTAATACTGATCTCTGGGGAACAGCAGTTTCAACTCATCTCCAATCTGAGAAATGGCCATTTATACTTACCCTCTGCTTACTTTCTTTTAGTCAACTCCTAATCTATGCTGCCAAGGACTCATCAATCACAAATATTTCCAATTTGCTAATCAACTTGACATTTGGCAGTGTATCAAATGCTTTCTGGAAGTCCAAATATACAATATCCACAGTATTACTCTCATCCTCTGCCATGTCATCTTGTCAAAGAACTCGTTTAAATTTGTCAGACATGACCTGCGCTTGACAAAGCCATGTTGACAGTCTAGTATTAACTTATTTTTCTTTAAATGTATATTTACCTTAGCCCATATCTCAATCAATTTTCCCACTGATTGATGTCAAGCTGACAGTCTGCAATTTCCTGGGTTATCCTCTGCCCGACTTCTTATATGACAGTGTCACATTTGCAATCCTCCAGTCTCTCAGGACTAATCCTGTGTTTAGAGAGGCCTGGAAAATTTTTGTCAACAGCTCTGCAATTTGCTCCCTTACTTCTCTCAGCAATCTAAAGTGCATCTCATCCAGGCCTGGCGACTTCTCTACCTGGAATGCTGCCAGCCTTTTTAGCACTTCTTATCTCAAAATCACACTAATAGTTTAAATTGACTTTTGCTCAATTACTACACAAGCATATTTGCATATTGCTGAATATAAAATCTTGTATGACCCATTGTTATGAAATAATTTAACTTATAACGCATTTAGATTTCGAATATAATAGTTCTTTCTCTTGCATTAATTATTTTTCCTTGATGTCTTTAAAAGATATAACCCACCAATACAGGTGAAAATGTTTTCCTTCCAAAATTTGGCATTTAACAGAATGACTAGAATTGAGCACAATGTTCTAGTTGTGGCTGAACCATAGCTTTAAACATCTCTGCGTAGCTTCCTGCTTTTATCAATACCTCTATTTATGAAGCTCAATATCCCATATGCTTGGCTAACCAATCTGTCAAAACATCCAGCCACCTTCAAGAATTTATGCCCAGAACCCCAATATCTATCTAAAATTTCTTTAGAGCTATATCTTTTAGTCTATACAGCCTCCGCTCATCATTTCCACCAAAATGCATCACTGTACCTTTGCTGTGCTAAATTCCAGCTGCCATATGTTTGCCTATTCTGTGGCCTACCTGGATCCTGCTGCAGCCAATTAATATTTTCTGATTATAAAATAAAACAAGGGGCTGTGGATGCTGGAGATCTGAAGCACCCAAAAACAAAACTTGCTGGAGAAACTAAGCAGGACTGGAAGCAGCTGTGGAGAGAGAAACAGAGTTAACATTTAAGTCCAGTGACCCTCCTGATGTTGTCAGTTCTGGGGCACTCTGCTTTTGATATTTCCTTGCTGTTTGTTGCTCGTCCAAGTTAGGTATCATTATAAACATTTGAAGTTGTAATCTATCTAGCATTGTATATTCAGGTCTTCAGGAAATATTTTTGAATATTTGAAGAAAAAGGAATTTTCAGCAGTTGCATGTCAGTGTCCCTGTACCTCCAAAAATGTTTCTGTTTAAAGGATGTCACAAAGGGCACAGTATGATTATTAGAATCTTATAATAAAATGTGTGAATGAAGGGTATGGTCAGTTGTGAGAGGACCAAGTTCTAGAGCCATGCTTTCTTTAATCAGGACAAAGGTCATGGGAAACAAGTTGGGCTGGGCAGAATTTGTGTTTGAAATTCCATGATCCGTATCTAATAGTGGCAAGGCTGGTTTCCGATGTATGTCATTGAAAACTCCAGAACAACTTGATGTACCTAAATACAGTGAAAAGTGTTGTTTTGTGTGCTATACAATCAGATGGTACCATGCAAAGTGCATCAGGGTAACAGAACAGAGTACAGAATACAGTGTTACAGCCTCACAGAAGGTGCAAAGCGAGAGAGAGATCAGAATTAACATTTGAGAGGTCCCTTCAAAAATCTGATAACAGCAAAGAAGAAGCAGTTCTTGAATCTACTTGTACGTGCATTCAAACTTTTATATCTTCTGCCCCACTGAATAGGGCATAGCCGGGATGGGAGGGGCACAAATGGTCTACTTTCGCTAAAATAAAAACGATGACCAGAAGAGTTCCTTACACAGCCAGAACCGGGCGCATCTTTAGTGAAGCCAGTGTGGTCCTCACGTTTCCTGCTAAGAACCGGAAAAGGCCCACATGCATTTTATTTTCGGTGCACTATGTAGGTGTCGTTAAAACAACGAGATACACGGGTTTTCTTGAGGATGCTGGAATCTCCAACTTGGTGAATGCAGTGTTGTATAAACCCTGAAGGATAGCACTGTGTATAGAATATCGCTAGTGTGTTCCTCTGACACTTGTTGGGAATTCTGTTCCATCTCCGGACTGGATAGCGAAGACTGGGTTGACCGCGGAGTGGGTGGGGGCGGCGAACGGGTGAAGGAAGCCTCAGGGAGCTGTGTACAAACGGAGCACGTTGAAGTTTCAGAGCTGTACAAAAGAGCCGGTCAGCAAGCATCAGGTCCTTTCAGCTTAACATTACCATGTCTGGTTAGAACCGATGCAACTTTTAGATTACTTATCATGAGCAGACCCTCCATAAACTGATAAATTGATGTTTGCATCTACATACGTAGGGGAGACAGATTACTTTGTTGAAAAATTAAAAGTTACAGCGCCTTCTCCAAATTAGGAAGCTGATATGGGCACCTACTGTTTGGTGAAGGAACTGGAAGGGGAAACACCGGTATGGGTCCGCAAGTACTGGAGAAACTCAGCAGATCTGGCAGCATCTGCGGACAGAGAAAGCGAGTTAATGTTTCAAGTCCGGTATAACTCCTCATTAGAACTAGGATTCCCAGCAACAATCATGTTGGAATCAAATATTAATTCAGTTGCTGTCTCCACACATGCTACCAAATAGAGAGAAACTAAGTTAATATTTGAATCCAACATAACCCTTCCCGGGAATCCTATTTCTAAAGAAGATTTATGCCGGACTTGAAACATTAACTCAGTGCCTGTCTCCACAGATGCTGTCAGACCTACCGAGCATTTCAAGTACTATCTGGTTTGTATTTCAGATTTCCAGCATCTTCTGTGCGCCTTTCTCATATTCTAATACAAATCAATTTATTCCAATAGCCCCTTTGTATGCTGGAAGTCATGTAATGGGAGATAGCTGAATTGGTCGGTGTATACTGTAGTTCTGTAGACCATCATTAATAAAGCGCCTTTGGTTTTCTGTCCCTCCCACCCACACACACAGGTTGATAGAACTACTTCCCTTTGTCACCATTAACTACTACTGGGGAGTTCTGAGTAAGTGCCTCGCCTACTCCAAAGCTGCTTCGGATCCTTTCGTATATTCGCTGCTGCGCCAACAATACAAGAAAGTCCTGGTCAACATAGTCAACCGGATACTCAGAAAGGATTTCTACCCGTCCTCTGGCCACAACAGTTCCCTGGACACAGAGAACGATTACTGCCTGCAGAGGGTCTGAGCCGCGCCTTGAACTCTCCCCTCGCCCCAATTGTAAGTGAAAGCTCCGCCAAATCCGAGAAGACTACATGCACTTTCTGACCATTCCAGTGTTAGGAGGGACACTATAAGAGCCAAAGGCAAATCCGTCTTTTTATGATATGAAATATTTTATTGAAAGAATGTATTATGGTTCGAGTTTCTGTCGTTTATCCGTAAATATTTGTATTTTCGCAGTTTTGTGCAAATTATTATCAAGCTTGAGTATTTATATATATAGAGAGAGAGAGGTGTTCACACTGTATCTCTTAAACTTTGTTAAGGCTTTCTATAGAGCGGTTAGAAAATGAAGAATAAGATGTCATTTAGTAACTATGTGCCAAAATAAAAAGTTAAAGCATCCTGTTTGAAGCAGCAAGCAACAAAGCGGATCCACGTTAAAGATGGAGACAACTCCAACAAATCATTTGTGTTCAACGGTATTCCCAACGTGCGCTCAAAACCCGCCGATTTAGAGTAGATTTCCGGGCGGAACCCGCTGTGAGATTAGTACTAAACTTGTTGAACCTTCGATGTGACAGATGATTGAAACAATAAAAAAAACAAACGTTTCACGGGACCACTTGGTGTGTCGGACGGAATTTTATTTGAACTCGAGTCTGTCTTTTGGAGAAATAATCGGCAAACAACAAAAAATTGAAGGGACTGCAAACGGATCGTAACTCCAGCCGACGTGTAACTAACTATACATTTCACAATAGAGTGATGGGTTTCTATGACCAGTGCTCACATTTCCACCCAGATTTAACTTGAGACTTCCCTCTCTTGTACTTTAGCCGATTGTAATCATACCTCCACGTGGCAATACGGTAATCTGATATCGCGCCGTATTTCTTATAAAACATGCACGTTGCCTTTCAGATGCTATTCCGCAAGGGTGCACAAATATAACTCAAGCCTATCGCCCAGTGCCATTTATCAGAGAACAGTGCCCAGTAACGGAGTGAAATGAAGCCGCTAGCGTCTGCTCTGGCGGTCCTTTTGGTGACCCTGGTGCGCTGTGCCCCTCCACGGTGTGAGCCCGGGGATCAAGCACAAGGTAAGAAAGCAGTCGGTGCCTGCATGTCTCATTTAACACGGCACCCCGGGACGTGATTCACTCACTTCTGAGCCTGCTGCTTCACCGCACCGCACCTTTCATCCCCCCGCCCCGCATCCCTGGATGCTTTTGAAAGAATTTGCTCGCTACATCCTGCGCTCTGATGCTGTGGTCTGTAATATCAGACTTTTTATTCCGTCTGCACCAGGCAGACAGCTCTGGATTTGAACCATATTCATTTGCTCCCTGAGGCTATAGTATGGTATACAAAAAAAATGCAACCGCCAAAGTGGAAATTCGTTGAGATACGCAAATGCTTTAAACGTTTAGAGTTTGCACATTAGTCCGCAAGATGACTTTTTTGAAAAAAAAGTGTGCTTGGGCGTCTGTGTCTTCGTGGCGATTTTGTAACACTGGAGCGCGCAAAAAAATCGTCAAAGAAACCTTTAGTGTTGCCACGACCCCACCCCCCCCCCCCCCCCAAAAAATTGCCATTTATTTTTAGAGGGCACACCGACTGGATCCTGAAGTCACCGTATCCCCACCGCTGAGGTTCGCTTTAACAGTAAAACATTTCCCTCTTCAGTCCGTGGCCACATCTGCCCCGCACACTCACAGGCACATGTGTGCTGTATCTAACCGAGTGAGAGAGAGTGAGTGAGCACTCTCGTGACTGCTTCCACCAGATGCTCACAGGCTGCTGAAGAAATGAGTTGAAGTTTCTCAGAGACCCCTGTCAGTATTGAAGCCAGGACTGGTTCAGACAAACTCCTGAAACCAGAATTGGTTTCAATTCCAATGGGAAGGATTGAATTCACTACAGTCTATCTTACTGATTGTCTCACTTCCACGTTACTTTGGAAACCTGAAGTGGAGTCAACCATTGTAGAACAGCAAAGACCATGTTTATTGTTGCTGAAACAAAAACCATTTCTGTGTTTGTTTCTGACTTACAACATCCGCGGTTCTTTCGGTTTTTATTTATCGTTCCCGAATTCCTTTTGTATAATCTAAAAGTACATTGCCACTTTGGATAAAAGTACAAACATATCGGGTCCCACGCGAATTCCTTGTTTTGTTTTTCAGCAAAACTGATACTTTTCGGCTCTGCTCAAAGGCAGAGAAAGATTTTCGAAAGCATGAAGACAAAGCGAAATGTACAAATGACATTTTTAGTTCCGAGCCAAAATTGAGATTTCGGTTCTGCTTCGGTCCGTGAAGACAGTCAAAAATCTCAACAACGCTGCCTTTTGTTCGTTTGCCCACTTTGTCAGGCTTGAACAGAAGTCTCTGATGCCACCTAGTGCCTTCATGGTAAAACGAAATAATGTCAGGATTAAACACAGCACTCATTTAATTATCCCACTGACTAAACGATAAATCAGCATTGATCGGGAACAAAAAAAGGAAAACGCTGAAAATGCTCTGTAGGTTGGCAGCGGCTGTGGGAGAGAGACACCCCAATTCTAACTGCCCAAGTGAGCTGGGACTGAGTTCAAGCAAAAAAGATGATGACACAAATCCAGTGTCCTCACTCTCCACTTCACTGTTCAAAATTAAGTGAGGAGTGGAATCATTTTGGTGTCTAAGCCCACACTGACTGGGTGGGTTCTGATGATACAAACTGAAATAACTCCACAGAGGCCAGTAGCTTATCACCGGTCACCCTTTATTTACACGTACATAGCACGTGACTTTCACAGTTAGCCCAGAACTGGCTCCTAGACTGAACAGAAACTGCGACGCTCCTGTTTATGTCTGTCAGCCAGGGCTCCCTGATTGGACCAGGTTAACACCCTTAATCAGGGAACTCATATTCTATAAGGCCCACCTGGCCGACCTCATTCCAATCACTACATCTCTCTCCCTCTAAGTCCTGGGATGTAGGCCCATTCTTTTTCCTGTAGATTCTCCTAGAGCGTTTTTACACCAGGTCTGGTTCCGCCGACTCTGCCTCAGATACTAGCAGCATGTACCGCCTCTCGCACCCAAAGTGTCTTGGCCGAAATTCATCTTTTCCTTCAGGCACTAACAACATCAAGGCTGCGACGTCTGACGTGCCCATCTCATCGTCAGAAGTTTCTTTGATGCTAGGCTGAGGGGAGGAGCCAACGGGGTGTGTCCAGAACTAGGAGTCACAGTCTGAGGATTTGGGGTAGACCATTTAGGACGGAGATGAGGAGACATTTTTTCACCCAAAGAGTGGTGAGCCTGTGGAATTCATTATCGCAGGAAGTAATTGATGCCAAAACATTGAATGTGTTCAAGAGATGGCTAGATAGAGCACTTGGGGTGAATGAATCAAAGGTTATGGGGAGAAGGCAGGATTAGGCTATTGAGTTGTATGATCAGCCATGATCGTGATGAATGGTGGAGCAGGCTCAAAGGGCTGAATGGCCTCCTCCTGCTCCTATCTTCTATGTTTTTATGTTTCTACGTTCTGACAGCCTTGCTGAGGTCGGGGATATTTTGTTCTTACTCCATTTGCAAGGTTGCAGCTTTCTTGTAATTTATGTACTTGCTAAAGTAATTTATGTACTGTCCTACCAAAGCTTCGTATGTCACGGCACCTGACCTTGTGTCAACTATGCCTTTTACCCATGCAGAGCCATTCAAACATCATCCCCTGAAGTAAACTGCCTCTCTTGCCCAGAGGAGTCTTGTGTCCAGCACTCACATTCCTGATGTCATTTCACCCTTGCCCCCAGGTCCAGGAAGATCAGGTTTAACCTAGTACGGAGTCTTCTCCACATCAGCAACACTGCTGGAGTTGTCCCTGTAGTTGCGTGAGGGGTGGTGCTATAATCACTCAGGAACCGAGACAGATTGGTAGTGAGTGAAGCTGTAGGCTGTTTCTTCAAGCCTGCCTTCAATGTTTGGACTGCTTCTTCTGCCAAACCATTGGACGATGGATGGTGTGGAACTATTCTTACATGCCAAATGCCATTCGACTTTAGGAAATACTTGAATTCCCCGCTGGTAAATGATAGCTGGCTGTCTGTGACCAACACCTCTAAGATTCTGTATGTTGCAAAAGATGCTCACAGCTTTTCCATCGTTGTCACAGTGGATCAGCATCTTAGATAAGAACAGCTGTTTCTTCACTTCTCTAAAGGCTGTGTCTTGGTTACAAGACCGTTTCCAAGGCTGACTCTTTCTCAAAAGCAGAAGTAAAGGTGCCAGGATGGAGGCCAGGTTACATATGAATTTTCCACAATAATTAACCAACCCAAGGAAAGACCTAAGCTCCATACAGATGTGGAAGCCGGAATAACTTTGATCACTCTCACTTTACCTTCCAAAGTGTGTAACCTGTTCTTGTTGACCCAACAGCACAAATAGGTCACCCAACTTGGAGAAACATAGGACATAAAGAACATGAGAACCAGGGGCAGGAGTATGCCATCTGGCCCTTCGAGCCGGCTCAACCATTCAATAAGATCATGGCTGATCTTTTCATGGCCTCCGTTCCACTTACCCACCTTCTCACCATTACCCTTAATTCATTTACCATTCAAAAAATTATCTATCTTAGCTTTAAAAACATTCAGTGAGGAAGCCTAAACTACTTCACTGGGCAGGGAATTCCACAGATTCACAACTCTTTGGGTGAAGAAGTTCCTCCTCAATTCAGTCCTAAATCTGCTCCCCCTAATTTTGAGGCAATGCCCTTTTCTTCTAGTTTCAGCGGCCAATGGAAACATCCTCCTTGCTTCTATCTTGTCTATTCCTTTCATAATTTTATGTGTTTCTATAAGATCCCTCCTCATTCTTCTAAATCCCAATGAATATAATCCCAGTCTACTCAGTCTCTCCTCATAAGCCAACACTCTCAACTCCAGAATCAACCTAGTGAATCTCCTCTGCACATCCTTCAGTGCCAGTACATCCTTTCCCAAGTAAGGACACCAAAACTATACACAGTACTCCAGGTGTGGCCTCACTAGCACCCTATACAGCTGTAACATAACCTCCCCGTTTTTAAACTCAATTCCTCCAGCAATGAAGAACAAAATTCCATTTGCTTTCTTAATTGCGTGTTGCACCTGCAATTCATGCACAAGGGCACCCAGGACCTTCTGCACAGCATCATGCTGCAAATTTTTACCATTCACATAATAGTCCTTTTTTCTATTAGTCCTGTCAAAATGGATGACTTCACATTTATCAACATTGTACTCCATCTGCTGACCTTTGCCCACTCACTTGAACTATGTATATCCCTCTGCAGAATTTGAGAGTTCTCTGCATACTTTGCTCTATGTGTAAACACCATGTCCAAGTTCTCTAAATGCTCCTTATTGGTCTTCTCTGTTATTAGCACGTCATCCAGATAAATGGTGACAAGGGGTAGAACTTGTAAAATGTTCTCCATCATATGGTGGAAAAGAGCATAATCTGATGATATCCCAAATGGCAGTCTCCTATGTTGGTACAAACCCCTATGGGTATTAATTGTATACATCTGGGAATCCTCACCTAATTGCAGTCATAAATAATCATGGCTCATGTCCAGCTTCAAGAAGGACAGCCCCCCCGCCAGTTTTGCATATAAATCCACTGTACAAGGATTTGGGTATTTATCCAGCTGCAAAAAGCAGTTTACCGTTTCTTTGAAATCCTCACAAAGGCGAATCAACCCATCAAGCTTCACAATCGGTATGACCAGTGCTGCCTATTCTACTAATGGGACAGGTTTGATGATTCTTTTGCTTTCCAGCCTCCTGTTTTCTACCTTTACTTTTGTACACAAGGCAAATGGCACTGGGTGGGCCTTGCAGAATCATGGAATTGCTTCCTGGTCAACATGCAAGGTGGCCTTGGCTCTGCTGATAATCCCTACACCTTCCTGAAAAATACTATCGAGTATTTAATTTAGGATGTCGCTCAGGCAGCCATTTTCTAATCAAAAAATGTGGAGCAAATCAAACTGAATCTTTCTCAAACAATTTTACCCCATCAAGCTTGGGCCTGAGCTTTTTAATACAATCAGTGATAACTGCACCAGCCGCTTCTCATAAGAGAATGGAACCAAAGTTGTACCAATAATCTGTATGGGTTCCCTGGTATAGGTTCTCAGCCTAGCCATGGTCTTATGCAAACTTAAGGGTTGGTATCAAAAGTGAATTCTGGTGAAGACTGGTTCCGCGATCAGTGATATAGCCATGCCAAAATTGACCTCCATTAGAATGGTGTCCATTTAACCAGACGTTTATTTTGATTGGTTCTGATTTGGATGTTGCTAAGCAAATCAATTGTTCCAAACCAGCTGTGGGTGGACTTTACATGGTGTCCACTCTCCTGGATGCCAGCCTATGAGTTGTCTTCCTCAATTCAGGCCTAGTGGGACTCTATTGCTGTCACGAGTCTGCATACTGACAGCAACTACAATGGCCTGCTGTCCCGGATCCTCAAATTTAACAGTTTCGCTAAGGCTTGGCTTTGTTTTGGAGTTTTGCTGTGGGCTGACCTTGAGTCCCTCTGTTCAGGATATGTCCTGAGTGAGACTATGCAATTGCCTTCACTCAAGTGATATTCCCCAAGCTCAGTTGGCCTGGCAAAGGTGCCCACTTCTATTGGCATACCCTTGACTCATATGTTCCTCTTGTGATAAAACCAGTTGTGGTGCCTGTTTGAAGTCCTGTTGGGCTTCAACTAATATGAGCTTTTGCATGATCATATATCAGTTCCGCATACGGAATGGTGTCTCAGCATCTCACTCAGTGTTAAACCAAACATACATGCCTCTGACAGTTGTCTTAACCTAGTCAAAAATCCCAATATTGATTCCCCTGGCTCTTGAAATGCCAAGTGAAACCGATAGCATCTAAGAATTAGAGGGGACTTGGGATCTTAAAATTCCTTAAGTAAGTCCATCAACTCTTGAAAGGTTTTAGTATCTGGTACCTCTGGGAAAGTAAGGCTCCTGATAAACAAAAAAGCTGCAGGTCCACGAGCTGTCAGAAGAATTACTTGCTGCTTTTTGTCTGCCCCAATGTCATTTGCCTGGACAAAATAATACATTCCTTTCGCATACTGGGCCCAGTCTTTGACAGCAGGATTGAATGAATCAAGCTTCCTAAATAACGGCATGCTGCCAGAAATACTTACCCCAACTCAAAGACGACTGTTGTGAATGAATCACTTCAGGAGCATATTAGTCTCTCGTCGCCACTGAAATAACTCCATGAATGCCGGTATCCTGTCTCCAAGTCACCCTTTATTTATACGTGCATACTACATGATACTAATCCAGCTAGCTCAGAGCTGGCTCCTAGAATGATTAGAACCCTGACACCCCTGTTTATACCTGTCAGCCAGGGCTCCATGATTGGACCAGGTTAACAGCCCCAATCAGGGAAACTCATATTCTATGATGTCCAGCTGGCTGACCTCGTTCCAATCACTACACAGATCCAATCAGGGACCCTGCAGCCTTAGGAGGGTGACAGCTCGACCGGAGAGCAAGGTGCAGCCTCTACCGGTTGGCAATCACAAGGGCACCACCATCTTGATATGCCCATTGAAGAAGTTTGACCTGTTTGTGGAAATTAGACTCTGGCCACATTGCAAGGCCCAAGCTGTGAAGTGGAAAGTTCTCCCAAGGAGAGAATTAAGGCCTCGCACTGACCAATCTGACATATGTAGAGAAATTAAACAGCCACAGGCATGCTGAGCAGGAAAGAAGTGAACTCCCAGCATTTGTCTTGAGAGTGTAATTTCCCTGATTTACGGAACTGGGACAACATTTTGGAAGTCACTTGACTTAGCTTAGAGCTTACTAATCTTGCTGTTAATTTGTCTACTCTCAGCCTGTACAACAGAATGAAAGTGGCCTGTGGAGCCATTACATTGACCTCTTGGGGACAAAGGGACCAGCGGCAGCAGGAGCACCAAAGGAACTGTAGCTGCTTTCTCCACTGTTACGTATTGCTCTACAGGGGAAAGGGTGTCACCACAGATCTATAGTTCACGGGAGGCAATACCCTTCCAAACAGGATCAACAGAGGATCAGCTTGCACAATGGGCCGGTGGAAGAGTACTTCACAGCAACTCATTACTACCATGTGCTGCCATTTAGAACCTCTTCCCAAGGGTGTCAGGTGCCCATCTGATGTCAAGGTCATCACAACCATGGATTCCTTCACCTCCAGTCCTTCGAGGCATCAGCTCAGGGCATATCCAGGATCCCATAACCCACAGAGTAACCCCAGGCCTGTCTCCCAGCTCATAAGTGTCATGTTTGTCAAGGCTGTACACTGTGTGCACTTTAGCATTGACCAGACCAATGCAGAGAGCCCTTGAATTTGCTGGATTCTTCAACTGTTCAGGGAATCATTGACCCTACACATGGAGATAGGAAGGCAGCATCAGATAATCCCTTGTATTTCCAGGAGGGATTGTGACACTCTCCAACCATTGTTTCCAACCATTGTGAAGAATATCTGTAGCCAAGTAGGTCTGGTAGCTGCAGGAGAACCTCAATGTAATTCGTGGAGGATGGTCTTTTGCCCCACTGTCAGTTTATTATTTGTGTGCAGGATCTCCCAGTGGCTGTTCAATTCCTACATTCCGCACCAGTCACGTACATAACAGATATTTGAAACACCCACCTCCCCACCCACCCCCCCCGCCCCCAAGCAAACAAAATGGGTGGTTCCTTGGAGACATGGCCTACTCACAGAGGAGCTGCCTGCTGCTTCCTGTCAGGAGATCTTCGAATGATAAAAGGGAGTGATATAACAGGCACCGCATCAACACAATGGTCTTAAAGATTGTGTTGCCTGAAATGGGATTAAGAGGCCAATCTGGTTCTGGTACTGTTCCTTCATATGCACCAGCAAGGGTGATAAGAATGGGAGGGACCTACTGCACTCTGCACAACATGGCATTGTAGAAAATATTGGAGGGGTAGGAAGAAGAAGCTAAAGAGCACCGATCATCTTCCGATGAGAAGGAGCAAGATGAGGTGGAGAAAGAAGAGCACAGTGTGGGCAGACCTTCCTATTTGAGCCTTTTGTCTATTGGGGAATCACAATATTATAATGAAGAGACAAAGGCAATCATTCCTCATTAACTATTTCACAAGTTAACCAACATTTACATAGTTTCACACATCCTAGTAAATCCCTTGTGCAACTATAGTTTTCCTCCACCTGTTTTATCACTCTTCATGCAATGCTATGCCTGTGATTTAAGCAGGATGTGGAGAAAGGCTCCTTGTTTCCCTGCTCCAAGAGATGGAATATACAAGGCAGATATCGTCTGGATTTAGAGCATGTGAGAACACAATAAACACTAACCCAGCTGTAGCTGCACAGGGAAGGACTTAATTATCAGGGAAAAAGGCACCACATGGTCCTTTATCTGAGTGGGATGGAAGTGCCATTTCCATAACCCTTTCCCCACCCTCCTTCTCCTGGCTCACCTACAATTCGGTGCAAGTAGAGAACAGGAGAACACTGCATTGCACATCATTGTGTCATTCAGCTACCAAAGCAAGGCTTTGTTTGATCCTGTGTAAAGTGGCAGTCAGACTGTGCAGCCTGTTAGTGTGGGCCAGTTCATATTCAGCGTCCTGCTGTATTTAACCTTCTATGAGATTGGCCTGTCTTGAAATGAGTTGGTAGTCAGTGCAAATGCCTGGGATATCATTCCACTCTTGTTAGAGATGGACCTCTCCATATTCTGTATAAGGATATGCACTGTTTCTGAAAATTCTGAAAAAAGTTCACACATTTCCTTACTGTTCCATAAGTACCTATTTACTGCAGGAGCCCTGAAGCTTAGCACCTGAGTCCAGATGAACAGAACTTGAAGTGTCCTGCACATTGAAGTGGACTCTCTTTCGTATAAAACAATGATTATGAGGACCTAGACTTCCTTGCAAGCTTGACACTATATTACAAGCTGGAAAAGGTAAATACTATTGTGCTCAATGGGATGAGTAGCCAGTGACATTACAGTTTGTCAAGATAGAAAAGAACGGAGAGTTTTGATCAAGTTTGACTAACTTTTCATAATTATTTTTATCTGAGGATAAATAAACTTATTGAAGAGCAAGGTTTAAGAGTTCAGCACTCAGAGGAAACAGTAAATAGTGTTGAGTAATGAACTCTACAAATTAGTGAAAAACATCGACTATGGAGCTTTGAAACCAGAATTCATAATAGACAGAATTCTTGTTGGAGTTACTGATGAGTTTTTGCTAGATTTATTACACTTTAAAGAAGGTTTGACTGAGGAGAGAGCAATTCAGATTACAATGGAAGCAGAAAGCAGGAAGAATCCCAAACAAAGAGTGAGAAGAATACTCTATCACGGGAAAACAACAGAATCCAATCAGGTTATGAAGACAAATGTGACAAGCTAATGCACATGATAAACCAACATAAATAATAAGCTAGACTGCAGTTACTGAAAGCCAGTACCAGCATTTTGGAACAAAGAAGCCTCACAGGCAAAAAAAAGGAACTAGATGTTAAAAAAAAAGATACTTCTGTAAACTTATATGCCATTTCCAGAAAATATGCAGAAGTAGGACTGAGCAGAAAAAGCCAAATGCCCCTTCATTAAAAAAAAAATGGCAATACAGTACAACAGAGAGCATTAGAAAAGATGCCTAATGCATTCTTCAGGGATATTGGTGATCCAGCCAGCTGGAGTATGACAGAACTTGGTTGTATTAGCGAACACCTCATCAAGTTTAAGATTCATACAGGAATGTATGCTACTGTCTTATCAGATTGGTTACCATAAGAATACAACCCGCAGTTATAAGGGTCTAGTGGTAAAGTAGTAGTATCTTCCTCTGAACCAGGAAGTTCATGTCCAAGTCCCAATTTCCCTGGAGGTGTTTTCATAGCATGGCCAAATAGGTTGATTAAAAATAACTTGTGAACCTGTGGTAGTGTCCCTATCTTCGAGTAAGGAGGCCCGTGTTCAAGTCTTGCCTGCTCTAGTGGTGTGTTGTAACATCTCTGAGCAGGTTGACTAGCAATATCTACAACCAGAAGTTATCTGTTGTAGAGACAGAATGACATGGGCCTGGGGGAGCAGCGAGCAAGATTTCCTTTCGATACTCACTCATGGGACATGTGTATTGCTAGTTAGGCCAGTATTTTATTGCCCGTCCCTAGTTACCATTGAGAGGGTGGTGGTGAGCTGCTTGAAAGGCATAATACAAGCAATTCTGCAACACAAAGAGTGTTAGATAGAAAAGAAAGTACAAATAATTTATCATCAAGAAGCCTCAGTTGAGCATATGCACGTCTTAAACTTAATCTTCTTGAAGCTGGATATGAAGTTTAACTAGTAACAGTGGGCAGTGAACATATCTAATGAGAATGATGCCAAGTCTATCTAAAGCAAATCAGTCAGAACACAACTGTCCAATAAACAGTTTGTAAATATCCGGTCAAGGGGTAACCAATAGAACATATCCTAGACCTGTGTTGGAATTCCTCTCGACTTGACTGGGATGAAAGTTTTGTTCCAGGAGGCTACAAATAGCAGTAGGAACTTGCTGTGAAAATGTTAATCTTCTGAGTCACTAGTGCACAGATATTCTCTGTGAGCTGGTACTCTGAATCTGAACCCCACATTGGGAAATCTTACCTCCTCTACCTGAATGTAGGTGACCATCCCCTCTGGAGCATAGAGCAGCCTGCACCTGAGGAGGGTCTAGTAAAATTGGTGTAGGTCCTGCTCCTGGGTCTTATTGATGTCATTACTGTGACTCCTTTCACTCCCCTTCAGATGTTTGCAAAGAAATTGCTTCATGGTGATGGCTGGGACCAGGGAAAGAAAGCTGGAGGTGACTGAAATTCTGGACAGGTGAAGTGCTTTGCAAGAAGTTGGCAACTGCTCATCAAGCATTGAAAGTTCTCTTAGGAGGGAAGTACTTGAGCAGGAGCTTCACACTAGGCTGTGCCTGCAGCTGTTCAGTTTCACAGCTCAAACCTTTCTAATTCATTGGCTTGCTTGTTGTTTGTCTTGAAAGATCAGACATGTGAAACTGACAGGTAGACAAAGACTATCAAACCTACCTCACATCAAATCATCATGAGTAAACACTTGCACAAAAATGATCGCCCATGTCCTCACTTATTGATTTTCTTGTGTCAGTGACTTCCTTTTATAACTGGCAGCAGTCAGCTCTTTAAATTATGTATTTTTAAATGTACATAAAGGCCTATTTTTTACTGTATTTCCAGATATGACGACCCTGCTATGTTGTTGGAAGGTGATTAATTATGCACCAGCCAGTGTTTGGATTAAACAAGAAACCCAACCTGAGCTGAAATTAACATTTCCCCAAATTCAATGAAATCAACAAGCAAGTTCCCCAGCCTTTATTTTTGTTTTTAACCTTCTATTTAGATTTATACCTTTAAGAGAATGCTTACATGTTGGAGATGTTATACAGACAAGGAATTATATTTCAAGGAGTTGTTTTTGGCAGAGAGATGAGATGAAACTAAAGATAGAGCACGAAAAAAAGGCTAAGGTTATTTTCTGTCTTTCAAGAAGATAAAGTCCCAAGTGACAATACTGTTTGGAAAAAATAATCATGACGCAGAGAACTGAAATCATAACTGCAATATTCAGTCTTACTGATGGGCCATAATTCAAATTCTTATGCTCAAGGACAACCTAAACACGCTAAACTGTATATTCCCATGCCTGTCTTTATAATGAAAATCTCCCTTTTAATTGTGTGTGTGTGTGTGTGTGTATGTGCGTGCTTGATATCATATCTTTAGTAGTTTTCACAGGGTTAGCAGGTCTGAACATATGAATAAGCAGCAGGTTTAGACCATTTGACATTGCAAGCTTTCTGCACCAAGCAGTAAGGTCATTGCTGATCTGATTATCCCACATTCTT
The DNA here is from genome assembly GCF_021869965.1 of Rhincodon typus. Lineage (NCBI taxonomy): Eukaryota > Metazoa > Chordata > Chondrichthyes > Orectolobiformes > Rhincodontidae > Rhincodon > Rhincodon typus. The sequence continues at coordinate 120,961,829 of NC_063332.1, forward strand.
GTGTACTCCTGATAACCCTTCACCCCCTCACTTATCAAGAATCTGTCTTGTGTATGCCTTAAAAATATTCAAAACTCTGCTCCTGTCACCTGTTGATGGCGAGAATTCAAAGACACAACTCTCTTACAGTCCTTAAAGTTTGGTATGGGTGGAATGGTATTCAGTTCATGGGGCACTGGCATCAATTTTGATGTGGAGGGGAGCTGTTCCAGTTGAACAGGCTTCACTTGAACCATGCTGGGATCTTTGTCCTGGAGAATTTAATAAGTAGGGCTGCAGAGAGGACTTTAAACTAATTAGAGTGTCGGGGTGTGGGGAACATAGGATGCATAGGCTTATAAAGCAAAAGGAGCTGGCAGCATTGTAAGGCAACTATTTTAATAATGATGTCCAGAATGGGACATGAGAGTGTACAAACATGTATGACACTGGTGAGGCCACAACTAGAATATTGAGTGCACTTCCGGTCACCACATTACAGGAAGGACATAATGCTCTGGAGAGAGTGCAGAGAGAATTTATTAGAATGTTGCCAGGCTGGAGAATTGTAGATATGAGGAGGGATTGGAGAGCTTGGGGTTGTTTTCCTTGGAATGGAAAAGGCTGAGGGGTGACATGATTGAGGTAGACAAAATTGTGAGTGATAGAGATAGAGTAGACAGGAGGAACTTGTTTCTCCCCGGCAGAGAGTTCAAAAACTAGTGGTCATAGATTCAAGGTGAGTGGCAGAAGGATTAGAGGGGACGTGAGGAAAGACTTCACACAGAGGGTGGTGGGTGTGTGGAAGTAGCTGCCTGCATTGGTGGTGGAGTTAGAGACCCTAAACTTTCTCAAAATGTTCCTGGATCTGCACTTCAAGTGCTGTAAGCTGCAGGGCTATGGGTCATGTGCTGGAAGATGGAAATAGAAAGGGCATTTGGGTGTCTTTGGGTCAGCTGTGCTGTATCATGTCTACGGTTTCTAACGCTTAAAAAAAATCAGAAAATAGGAAGAAAGAGGGAAAAACATAGTAAATAAGACAATATTTAAGGCTCTTTACTTAAATACACATAATATTTGGAACAAAATAAATGAGGTGGTGCCACAAATAAAACTTAATGTGTACGATAGTATCATCATTATGTAGACACGGTTACATGGAGATCAAAGCTGGGAACTAAATATTCAGGAGAATGTGACTTTGCAAAAGAACATGCATGGGGGAAACGTAGTGAAGCGTCTTTGTTTATTGGAGATAGGTTGAGTTTGATAGCAAGAAATATTCTCGGGTTGGATGATGTAAAATGGAGGAAAGAAATAAAGGAAAGAAATAAAGGAGTAATAAAGAAATAAAGGAGTACAAGACACTCACTGATGGGAACAGTCTGTAGACCTCCTAACAGTATATGTTCTGTAGGACAGAAAATAAACAAGGAGATAATAAGGGCATGCAAAAAAGGCAGTACATTATTCATGACTTTAATCCTCACGTAGATTGGGAATACCTAATTGATAAAAGTAGCGACGGAAGAAAGCATAGTTTTTTTGGGACAGTTTCTTGAAACTATATGATGTGGATTCAACAAGAGATTAGGCTATTTTGGATATGGCAATGTGTAATGAGCCAGATTTGATAAGAGATCTCAGGTGGCTAAAAGGGACAGGCTAAGGAGTTTAGTAAAAATCACAGATGAGGGATGATGGCAGACCCTTTAAGAAAGGGTCACTGGACCTGAAACATTAACTTTACTTTCTCTCCACAGATGCTGCCAGACCTGCTGAATTTTTCCAGCAATTTCTGGTTTTGTTTCTGAGTTGGATAAATACTTTGCATCAGTCTTCATGGCAGGGGACATTAATAGTTCCAAAATACTGAATAATCAGAGGGTGAACCATACATGCACCACCCTCTGTGTGAAAAGGTTGCCCCTCAGGTCCTTTTTAAAACTTGCTCCTCTCACCTTAAACCTATGCCCTCAAGTTTTGGACTCTGTCATCCTAGGAAAAATACCTTGGCTATTCATCTTATCTATGCCCCTCATGATTTTATAAACCTCTATAATGTCACCCCTCAGCATCTGACTCTCCAGGGAAAAATGCTCCAGCCTATTCAGCCTCTCCCTATAACTCAAACCCTCTGACTCTGGTGACATCCTTGTAAATCTTGCCTGCACCCTTTCAGGTTTAACAACATCCTTCCTATAGAAGGGTGACACGAATTCTACGCGGTATTCTAAATGTGACCACATCAATGTCCTGTACAGCCACAATATGACGTCCTAAGGTCTATACTCAATGTTCTGATCAATGAAGGCAAGCGTGCCAAATGCCTTCTTCACCACCCTGTCCACTTTCAAGGAACTATGCATCTGCAACCGTAGGTGTGTTGTTCAGTAATACTCGCCGGGCCCCTACCATTAAGTGTATAAGTCCAGTTCTGGTTTGCCTTACCAAAGTATAACAGCTCACATTTATCTAAATTAACTTCCATCTGCCAATCCTTGGGCCATTGACCCAACTGATCAAGGTCTCATTGTACTCTGAAATAATTTTACTTACTGTCCACTGCACCACCTATTTTGACGTCATCTGCAAACTTACTAACCATATATCCTATATTCACATCCCAATCGTTTATATAAATGATGAAAAGCAGTGGACTCAGCACTGATCATTGTGGCACTCCACCGGCCACAGGTCTCCAGTCCAAAAAGCAACCCTCCACCACCACCCTCTGTCTCCTACCTTCATGCCAATTTTGTATCCAATTGGCTTGCTCCCCCTGAATCCTGTGTGATCTAACCTTCCTCACCAGTCTACCATGCAGACAACGTCTACCATTCTGCCTTCATCAATCTTCTTTGTCAGTTCTTCAAAGAACTCAAATCTAGTTAGTGAAAGACAATATCCCATGCACAAAGCCGTGTTGACTATCCCTAATCAGTCCTTGCCTTTCCAAATGCATGTAAATTCTGTCCCTCAGGAGCCCCTCCAACAACTCACCCACCATTGACATAAGGCTCACCAGTCTATAGTTCCCTGGCTTTTCCTTATAGCCTTTCGTAAAAAAATGGCACCACATTAGTCAACCTCCAGTCTTCTGACACCTCATCCATGGCTGTTGATGATACAACTACCTCAGTAAGGTGTCCAACAATGTCTTCCCTAGCTTCCTACAAAATTCTGGGAAACACCTAATCAGTTCTTGGGGATTTATCTACCTTTGTATGGAGCAAATATAATTACAACATTTAACAAGCATTTGGGTGGGTATTTGAATTGGAAGGGTTTAGAGGGATATGGGCCAAATGCTGGCAAATGGGACCAGGTCAGATTGGGATGTTTGGCCAGCATAGATGAGTTGGACCGAAAGGTCTGTTTCCGTGCTATGACTGTATAAAGGGTTGTATTGGAGTTGGTGGGAAGGAATAAATACAATAACTATTATGAGAGAAAAATGTACTAGAGAAACCTCTGGGGCTGGAGTCTGTTGGGTTACAATGTAGAATTTTAAAGGATGTACCTATAGAGATAGTGTTCGGTGCACTGGTTGAAACCTTTCAGTATCTTTAGATTTGGGAAAAGTCCCAATGTAACACCCCTTGTCAAAAAGGAAGAGAGATAAAAAATCACATAACAATAGGGCAATAAGCTTAGCATCTGTCATTCGGAAAATGTTAGAGTCTACTATAAAGGATGAAATAACTGTACACTTAGAAATACTTAATCAAATCAAGTACAGTCAGCATGACTTCTTGAAGAGGAGATCATGCCCATCAATCACTTTGGGGCAGTACGGTGGCTCAGTGGTTAGCACTGCTGCCTCACAGCACCAGGGACCCGGGTTCGATTCCACCCTCGGGCGACTGTCTGGGTGGAGTTTGAACATTCTTCCCGTGTCTGCGTGGGTTTCCTCTGGGTGCTCCGGTTTCCTCCCACAGTCCAAAGATGTGCAGGCGAGGTGGATTGGCCATGCTAAATTCCCCGTAGTGTTCAGGGATGTATAGTTTAGGGGGTTATAAGTGAATGGGTTTGGGTGGGTGCTCTGAGGGTCAGTATGGACTTGTTGGGCCAAAGGGCCTGTTTCCGTACTGTAGGGATTCTATGATCTATGATCCATGACCTATGAATCACAGCTCTTCGTGGAGACAACAGGCAGGATCGATCAAAAAGAACCAGTAGATGTAATATATCTCAATTTCCAAAGGTTGTATGATAATATACTGCATATAAGGCTATTTAATACTATGAGATCCTATGGTGTTAGGAGTAGTATATTAGGGTGGATTGAGAATTAGCTAACTAATGGGGAGTTGGGATAAAAGGGGCATTTTCAGGATGAGAACATATAACTAATGCAGTTCTACATAGATCTGTGTTGTGGCCACAAGTATTTACAACATATATTAATGACCTTAATGATGGAAATGAATGTACTATCGAAAAGATTGCATATGACACAAAAAGAAATGGGAAGTCAAGTTGTGAGTATGGTACAAAGAGTCTCCAGAGGGATATAAACAACTTATGTGGGGGGTAACAAGCCTGGCAGGTGGAATATAATGTGGGAAAATGTGAGGTTATGCACTTTGGCAGGAAAAATAGAGGAGCTGAATATTATTCAAAGACAGGAAGGCAGCACAAAGCTGCAGCACTGAGGGACTTTGAGTTCTAGCTTATGAATCACAAAATGCTAATTTACAAGTTCAGCAGGTAAATGCAAAGGCAAATGGAATGTTGGCTTTTATTTCAGAGGAAATGGAATATAAAAATCGTGAAGTTCTTTCTAAAACTATACAACATACTCGTCAGACCACATCTGGAATACTGCAAACAGTTTTGGTCCCCTTATCTGAAGAAAGATACTCTGGCATTGGAGGCAATCCAGAGAAGGTCCATTTGGCTAATTCCACATATGGGAAGGGGGACTATCTTATGAGGAGAGGTTGAGTGGATTTGGTCTGTACTTATTGGAATATAGAGGAAAGAGAGGCAACCTTATTGAAACAAGTAAGATTCATTGGGTGCTTGATGGGGTAGATGGATAGAGGCCGTTTTCTTTGGTGGGACAGTCTAGGCCCAGGGGTCATAATATCAGGGGAAGGGGCTGTCCATTTAAGATAGGGATGAGGAAGAATTGTTTCCTCTCAGAGGGTATTCAATCTGTGGAATTCTTTACCACAATGTCATTGAGGCTGGGTCATTAATGTATTCAAGATTAAGATAAACAGATTTTTAATCATCAAGGGTTATATTGAGAAGTTAGTAAAGTGGAGTTGAGGATTATCAGATCAGCCATGATGTCATTGAATGGCAGAGCACTTTTCCTCCTGCATCTTATGGTCTCTGGGAGAGTAAATCTTTCCATAACCTGAAGCAATCCCTTGTTTTAATGCAGTGAGCCCTAGTTCTAGATTCTCCTACAAATGGAAACATCTTTTCCACATCAACCCTGTCAAGACCCCTCAGGATCTTATCTGTTTCAATATAGTCTCCTCTGACTCCCCTCAAATTCAGAAGGTACAAACCCAGCCTATCCACTTCTCCTCATGTGACAACCTGTCCATTCCAGATATATCCCACCTGCTGCATTGGCTCATCAAGTGTGTCCTTTTTTTGGTTTTGTACATTAAGAAATTAATATACTTTATAGATCTCCTGAGCCAAGTTTCTGTCTTCTCATAACATTGATCAGTGTTGCTTCTGGACTTCTGCATCACTCACCACCTGAATGGCTTTCTATGGAGTCAGGTCTTCTTTTGACTGGAATAAATCTGATGATGATTCACCAGCAATACCTATAACAGTCTAGTCTTGAATGAATTCTGACTTTCAGTCATCATAATCACACTTCTCTACTGGCCTGTAGAGATCTTTAATAACACAATTTGTAGATTTATCTGGATGTTGTATTCTTCTGTTAAATCTTGCTGTTTTAGAAATTTTATCAGTTCTGAGGTTGAAGTAATTGTAAAAGATTTTGAAAAACAATTAAAATTTGTCTCACGCTTAACTCACACTTTGGCATTCAATAATATCATCCATTATACACCCAATTTTGTGCAGAAGTCTATTTGCTTCTTCAAATTTTGCCCTGGTATCCAGTTTAGAAGCTATTCTGTACCTCAAGAGTTTTTTGAGTTTTATATGGCCCATCTATGAAAGTTAAAACTCATGGAAACAATCTCTGATGCCGTATTTTCAAATGTGCTTTAATATGAGCATACAATCCTACAAATTAGTCAAAGGAGTAAGCATTTCAGCCCCGAAGTCTGCTCCGCCATTCAATAAGATCATGGATGATCTTGTTGTAACCTCCAAATCTGCTTTCTCGTATACCCCTGATGAATGAATAATTCATCTTCTTTAAGATTATTATTCCCTGATTTTAATAGCTATTCTCCCACACTTTGCTGCCGGGCTGGAGGGTTTTCCTTTACTTTGTGGCTGTAATGGAGGGCTTCCTGCTCATCACGGCTATGATGAAAGTTTTCCCACACTTTGAAGTCACACTATGACTCCCACTGTGCTCGCTATATCTCTTTGTTTCCTGAAAACATTTCTGAATTGGAATCAAATCACATCCTGCATTAAAATGCCTAACTCTTATCTGCTTTAAGCAGCTTGGTGATTTCCCCAGTTTTCTGCTGTTGGAACATTCAAATTTTCTCGTGTGACCCAATTAGTTTCATTTTTCCAACCCGACCTCATGGTACCTGTGTGTTATTCTACCTGTGCTATATAAGATTTCCCATTTTCACGAAGGGATTTTTTTTTTTCTTTAACACACGCAGTCCTTGAAATCAGGTAATCTTGCTGGCTTAATATGGGCTCAGGATTGGTCCCAATGACTATCATCACATGATACAGCCTTTTCCCCTTGCCTTAGCTATAGCAATTTTTCCTGTTCCCGTGCGTCTTTTATGAGGTTGGAAATGCCTCCTGTGCAATTCTTTGAAAAATGCTTCTGTGTAGAGTGTTGCCATGAGGTTTGTGGTGTTTTCTGATATTAGCAATCGGCAGTATCTGTTTCATTTAAGGATTTCTGGGTCACCAATATGTTTTTCCCTTTTTTTTCTTGAAGTCCTGGAGTCTAATTTCCCTTAGCTAGCAGCATTTGGAAACATGCTGCTCACTATGTGTGACTACACTGTTTCTTACCCACAATGATACTGTGTGGACTTCTTCAAGACTGAAGTGGTCTAGTGTTGATCAGGATAGCCAACTTGCTGGCCTAACTAGAAGAGTCATGCTGCATAAACAATATGAAGTTTATTGCATTCCTACATCTATGTACAAATTATATGAATATGACCTACATTATTGCAGACACTGTTAGAAGCACACCAGCACCAGGTATGTCTCTTACAAGTTTCTTCTTAACTCTTGACACATTGAAGTGGTGGTGCTTGCTACACTCGATAAAACATTAACCTTTCAGACCATTCAGACCCATAAATAACAGTGCACAGTTCATCATATGACAATCTAACATTCTCTTCGATGAGTCACTGAGGTTATGGTCCTGTGCTGGTGTAGGATATGATTAAACATGTGATAGTGCTACTCCCAGAGTATTCTGAGAACATTGCAGACTCTTCTGACCTCAGTTTTTCTGTCAACATTGAAGGACCTGTGGGAGATAAAAGATATGAATTAGAACTGAAACAGGGAAAGGTTTTAGACTGTATGATTGCTAGGTCTGGGTATTTCAGTTAGTGCTGAGAATTCAACAAATGTAGCTGCTATTCACTAAGCTGCAGAATGATGTATAGTTATGTTACCAAGTATGTGAGTGCTCCCAGTATGCCCATTGTCAGTGCTCATGGACTCTGCTAATGTGCCAATCTCCAAATCTTCATATGCTCTGGAGATTACCTCCTTCTGCTGGTGTCCCTTTAAATAGGAATCCTTCCATTGAATGGGTTAGGACATCATGCCCAAACTCGGTGTTTGGTCGGGAATCATGGAGGTAGGTACTACTGCTATGGCTGAGTTAAAGAACCGCTGCAAAGTCCACTGTTGCAACAAGTGGGTCCTTGAGTCTCTGCTAGTTCCCCTGCTGTGAGGATATAAGTTCCATTGTGTCAGTCTATTAGGCTGCAGTTGGAAACATTATGATACTATTTGGCAACAGCTTAGTTTAGCATCAAAGAGAGAAATCAGCTTCTGATTTGGTAACGGTATATTTTCACACCATTTTCCTTCCATTCCACACAAATGCAGGACAGAAATTCTCATCCATCATAAAGCACATGGTAATTGACAAGTGAATTGTTGATTCTTACAACAACCTATTCCTGATGATTTAAAGTCCTGTTTTGCACATGGAATCATCAGGAGGATATCACTCATAATTTAAATCCCATTTTGTACATAAAATTAAGAGTTATAAAATCATTTCAAAAGAACAAATTGAGAATTCAACGCTAATACTAAAAATGGAATGAACAAATATTTTCAGTTGAGTAAGTTTAATCTCAGAAAGTTACATTATTTTCAATACTGCATGCAAGGGATAGTTCAGAATGTTTAATAATAGTGGTTTGTTAAGTTCAAATGAGGAATGAAAAATGTTAGCAAAGATCATTGGTGAACAATTAGTTGATGTTTTCTGAAAAAAATAGCTTCTTAGTGATGGTTAACAATGAAGTCTGAAGTGGACCACAAGAATTCGGTTTCTCTTTTTCAAGAAATTACTTAGCTGCATTCTTCTATGCTGTGCCATTTCTTAATCAATAGTGTCTACTAAACACTGTCACATCTGATAAACATTTTATCTCACACTAGGAGCAACAAATCAATAACCTGTTTTGTTCAACCTTCTAGTATTGGGCTAAGCTGTTTCTATAGCCAGCCACATCTTTTCAAGCTAACAGCAAGTCTGTTAGCGTACATCCATACTGCAAGTTCAGTGAATAATTTTCCATGTTTGAGTATCTTTGAAACAGTAGCTAGACTGATACCAAATGAGGCATCCTTAATTTCTCTTGTGCCATTCCGTAGTTAAAAAATAGTCCTGGATGAGACAAGAGAAGCCTTAAAATAGTAATTATTTTGTGTGAATCATGGTGGACTACTTGGAAGTTTGCAATGTGTGAATCATGCTGGACTACTTGGAAGTTTGCAACAAAGTTAATTTTTTTTCTCATATTATAAAGATGGAAGGAGGATCATGTATTATGTAAAGTAAAAGAAATGCTTTACCGTGGATTCCCTTCTCCTTCAGAAGCCCACAAACAAAGATATATTAAAAGCCAATCACAGTTATGATTACCTGCTGAAGAAAATATTAATTATTTTCACATTTCAATGATCAATTTCCTGTTATCACAGAAATGGTTGCACTGAGGGAATCTCAACAGAATCACTCTAGAAACAAGACTTAGGGTATAAGAAAACAACTTTTTTTTTTGTTTGACCTCTTACAGATGTTATACTTAGAGTGGAAAGAATACATTCATTCTAAATGAAAACTGGTAACCCCACTGATAATAATTAAGCTGAACATGTACATGCCCTTCCCAAATACTGTCATTAGAAAATGCAGGTAAGATTGAAGATTCAGCCATGATTATTCTAAATGATGGAGCAGTCTTGAAGGGCTGTACGGTCAACTCTTGCTCCTATTTTTATGCTATTACCTGTAATGATTTAGTCTTCTTCAGAGGCAAGACATTCTGAGTCTCTGGCACAATCATTTTGCTTTGTGCTATCAATGACTATATGCAGATTGCATTGCACCTTACCCTTCATGGAATCCCTGTCTCCTTGACGATCTGCTAGGAGATCGCGGGAGTCTGCAAGTTCATTATATTTCCATATTTATTTACTCCTAGCACCTTGTTTCTGTTTTGTGCAGTCTGATCATAATAACTTTTTGGACAGGCTCAAGTGACCATATCTGAACAATCACCACATCAAAAAGTGACAATTCCACAATGACTTGTAGGACAACTGTTAGCTGAAAAGAAGATGTAGCTCTGACAATTTAGTCACAAATCAATATGTAGCTAATATTGCTGACACAGAGAGAACAAAGAACTATTTATGAACATGTTAGAAATATACACATGGCCTATCAACATCTATAAAGAGGAAAAAAGAGAAGTTTTCAGTGCAATAAACCAGCAGAAAAAAATAAAACTTTAGAATAAAACTGTACTATGCGAGCATTAATTGTAAATGACATTTATCATTAAAAGCAGTTTATTCAGAAGGGGTAACTTCTTTAAAAAGATTATATTGAGGGGTGTGGAATCATTAACACAAACCTTTCGATTTCCTCATTTAAGTTTGCTTGTGAGAACGCAAAAATTGTCACTTTTACAATCGTAACAACAGCAATGTTAACAATTTGCCCCTGATTCAAATTGCAAAATGTAGGCCATTTTAGTGAGATTATCTAACCTGCTCAGCAGGATCCCACAAATCACATAAAATGTGTTCTGAAACTTCACTGAACGTTTTTATTCTCAGAATATTTTACATTCAACATGTTTAAAAAGTTACAATAAAATGCTCTACTGTATTGTCTTTGTGTTTTTCAATGATTTTAATTAAGTTTTTACTTGAAAACCTGATATCACAAACAAGTCTCTGAAATGAACTTGATAGTTTTAGCCAGGGCTGAAACTCTGTGAGTTGAAATGTGAAATCTGAGCACTTACAATACACCTTATTTCTCAGAATACATCATGTAGTATCATTTAGTCAGCTTGAAGGAATATGATTCTTTAATTTAAACTGTTTTCTACCCAGTAATTATTCAAATTAAAATTAAAACTAGAAGACAAATATCAGACTTGACTGAGGAAGAGTTCATATTGAATAATTTTGTGAGTGACCAGATTTCACATCAATTTAGTTTAAAACGTTTAATAATTCGTGAGTGAGAAATGTCTGAGACATGTTTCCTCATTTAGCAGTTTAAATTTGAAGTTAATTATTCATCTTCCTGGTGACAATGGATGGAGCTAATGATTATTTCGAGGCAGTGAAGCAAGGGGAAGAGGAGACTTTAAGACTATTAAGTAGCACAAAGTTGCTAGGACTGAGGAGAATGGGTGGTGAGAATGAGAATGGATAGTTATCATAATAGGAGCAAAGTGGATGGGGCAACCTGGGTGGTGGAGCAATGGTTAGGAGTGGACCATAAACACATGTTCGCTACAGCTGCCTCTATAAAAACAGTGGAGTAGGTAGGCCAGGCAGAGAAGCAAAAGCAGGAATTAAGAGAACAAGAAGTAAAAATAGAGAGATAGAGGCATAACAAGAAAGACATAGAAAAGTAGCAATCACCAGAATGGTGAGAGAGTGACAATATTCTCTGATTTATGTGGGATTTAATGACAAATTGACTAGTAACCTCAGACTTACTGACTCATGGACATGGATGACATAGAATGAAGCCATTTGGCCCATTGCATCCCCACCAGTCAACAAAGTTCTGAGCTCACAAATTCCATCTTCCAATTTTTGTCCCATAGCCCTGAATGCTATCGCAACACAAGTGAATATCTAGATACTGCTTAAATATGAGAGTTTCTGATTCAGCCACAGTTTCAGGAAATGTGTTCTAGACTCTGACTATGCTCTGAGTGAAACGTTTCTCTTATTACCCTGATTATTGACCCCATCACTCACAGAAAAAGAGTGCTTTCCCATCTGCCCTATCTGTGCCCCTCATGATCTTATCTACCCCTATCACATCCTCTTGCAGCCTTTGCTTCTCCAAGGAAAATAGCCCCAACATATCCAATCTTTCCTCACAGTTCAAATCCTCCAGCCCAGGCAGCATCCTGGTAAAGCTCCTCTGCATCCTCTCTAGTGTAATCACATCTTTCCTATAATGTGATGATCAGAACTGCATGTAGTAATCCAGCTGTCCACACAGCTCTAACATTAATTCCTTGTATTCTCTACCTTGGCTCATAAAGGCAAGCATTCTATATTCCTTCTTAACCATCTTATCTACCTGCTGTGCTCCCTACAGGAATCTGTGGATAAACACATAGTGGTCTCTCTGATCTTCAGTACTTTCCAGAGTCTTACCATTCATAATGTAATCTTTTGCTTTGTTAGGTGATTACCTTACACTTTTCCAGGTTGAATTCCATTTGTCTCTGTTTTGACTAACTGACTGGTCCATCAGTACCTTCCTGCAGTTTACATTATCATTTCTCTAGTTATGACACTACCAATTTTCATGTCATTCTCAAATTTTTTGATCATAGCCCCTGCATTGATGTCCAAGTGATTAATTTACACCACAACCAACAAGGGCCCCAGCATTGAGGCCTGAAGAATTCTACTGGAAACAAAATTCCAGTCACAGAAACACCCTCTGCTTCCTCCCTCACAGCTAATTCTGTATCCAATATGCCAATTTTCCTTAGATCCCATGGGCTCTTAACTTTCTTAACCAGCCTGCTTTGAGGCACCTTGTCAAAAGCCTTGCTAAGATCATGTAGACCACATCAAATGCATTAGCCAAATCAACAAATGTTGGTTACTTCTTGAAAAATGTGATCAAATTTGTCAAACATGACCTTTGACAAATCCACAGTGATTATCCCTGATCAATCTCTATCTCACCAAGTGCAGATATATTCTATCTCTTGCAATATTTTCCAATAACTTCAAGAATACTGAGGCTGGACTGACTGGTCTGTAATTTCTTGGTCTATCCTTTAAGAATGTTAGCAGTCCCCTCTTTCTCTAGCACCTTACCCAAGGCCAGAAAGGATTTAAAAATTACTGCCAGGACCTCTGATGTTTTCTCCCTTTCCTCCTTCAACAACCTGAGATACATCTCAGGCAGGCCTGCAGATTAAGCACTTTTAGGTCTGCTAAACCTTTAGTACCTCCTCTCTCTCTATGTTATCTTCTTCTAAATTTCACAGCTTTCCCCGATGCCTATGCCTGCATCATCAGATTCCATTATGATGATTGATACAAAGTATTCATTGAGGACTTTGCCCACATCTTCCCTATCCATACACAGCCCACCACTCTGGTCCCTGATGAGCCCTGCGCTTCCCTCCTATGCTGATTGCTGGAAAGCATTCCCTCATCTCCCCAACTGCAGTCTTCTGCTGCTAAATTATTACTTAACCCTGCCAGTTTATAAATTTTACACAGAACATAAAAACAGAATTAGCAGAGGGCTGATTTAAATGATGCCTTCCCATTAAGGCTCTTCATATCTTTAGATTTTGCTGGATTCTTCACCCACTATCATATTCCCTTGCAAACTTTTATGGTTCATTGGTTTTTTTGCTTACAAGATAAATACAGTCAAAGCTAAGCAGCCAAGGTACTACTCTATGCCCCTCTACTAGGAATTGCTGGACTACTGTTGAGTTACCTCCTCACTGTCTTAGGAACTTTAGAATTCCTACCAGCACACTTACTGGAATGAGTTAGTGCAGCAATGTTAAAAGGAAAAGAAGAAAAGGCTTGTTTATTTAGTGAATATAATTTTAACCCAACCTACGTGGTAGAAATTTAAATTTTCTCTGTACGTCCAAAGTTATCAGGACAAATGCCCTTAGCTAATTTGTCACTGGCGTTTAAGCATGCATTTGCAGTGCCCTGAGTACAGCATTTATTAAATCTTAAATTCATTTAAGATTAGAGCAGGGGTAGGTCATTTGGCCAATTGTGCCTATTCTACTGTTTGCTAGTATCATAGCTGATCTGATTGTCACTTCAACTCCACTTTCATACTAGCCATCATAACAATTGTCTCCCTTGTCAAGCCCTTGGGAGAGTATAATCTGCCATTTCCACCATTCTAAACCATCCACTAGCATGCGTCTCAAATGTAGTGGTAATATATAAGGTAAGTTTCAATTCTCTGGCAGTAATTTTGACTTTAAGGATAGTACAAAACTGATTATAGTGATTTAGTTGTCTTCACAACTTTCTCTGTTTTCATTCCCATTAACGTCAAGTGGTCTTTGCCCATGCCTAACACTGCTATAATTATTTTTCACTGAAAGCCACATCTTTTCTCTTTCAGGACAATGTCAAGCTGAAGCTGTAGAGAAAGGTAAGGGTTAAAACTTCTATTTTTCCTGTAAGTCAACAGTTTTAGAGTTGGAAATTTTATGCAACATAATTTAATCAAATGATTATGCAAGTTATGATCCCACTCCACACAGATTCACTTAAAGACCAGAATGAAATGCCAGTTTATTTACAAATACTGGTGGCTAAAGTTTCTCAGTTCATATCCCTTTAAGGAATATCATTATAATTGAATTCAATGGAATACATACAAAAAAAATCTATGTACATTAGTAATGTGGCCAATTATTCTGTTTCCTGATGTTATTCACATTCTTGGAATATTTTGCACAGTTGTGCACTAGATCAATTTACATTGAGAAAGGAGATATTCATTCACAGTCTAGCAGCCATATGCACACAAATCGATTCCCCAGGCAAAGCATTGATATTATCGTAGAAGACCACATTGCCTGCCTTGGGGAATTGAGGTGAGGCTCTGTAGTACCACTGTGTACGCAAACAAACTTGTCCCCCAGAGTTAATCACACACACATAGCACAATTTACATTAACTGGGTGTATGCCAGTGCTACTGCTTTGGACAAGCCTCCTCCCACTCCTCTATATATCTAATCAACATGTCTTTCTATTTCTTTCCCCCTCATCTCCTTTTCTAGCATCCCCTTAAATAAATCTGTGCTGTGTAGCTCATCTATTCTTTTTCTGGATGTTCTACATTTTTTACTACTGTTTGGATAACAAGGCTTCTCCTGAACTCCCTACTCTATTTATTACTGACTGTTTCATATTTATGGCCTCTAGTTCACTTCCAGATCACAAGCGAAAACAATTTCTCCCTTATATCTTATCAAACCCTTTCAGTACTTTAAAGACCTCCCTTCGATCACCCCTTAGCCTACTAGACAAATAAACCCCAACCTGTCTGATCTTTCCTAATGTGTGTAAATCTCACATGCATTCTCATATTGCAATGTGCTGTTTTCATAAATTGAACAATTAATATAATTTTCATAGGCATGACAATGCAACTAAAATGTTTTTGATCAACAGTGCTATCATTTTCCAGCCTTGGAAATAAAATAATGAGGTATTAAGTAATAATGATAATGTGAGCCTTTTAGTCATATCACTCATTCTGTAGCAACATCAAATCCCTGACAGTTAATAGGACAAGGGTAGGTGTTGGACTAGTGGTCTTATCACTAGACTATTCATCTAGACACCCAGGTAATGTTCTGCAGACATAGTTTCAACTCCTGCCATGGCAGATGGTAGAATTTGATAATCAATTGTAATCTGGAAATAAGAATTTAATGGCGACCATGAAACTGTAACTGATTGTCAGGAAAACCCCATTTGGTTCATTAATGTCCTTTAGGAAAGGAACTCTGCCATCCTTACCTGGTCTGGCTTACATGAGACTCCAGACTCACAGTAATGTAGTTATATCTTAATTGCCTTTTGGCAACTGGGATGGGCAATAAATGCTGGTACAGTCAGGGACACCCACATCCCATGAATGAATGAATGAAAAAGAAAGGAAGCAAAGGGTAATGCTCTTGGATGTCCTCACGGTGGAAAAAGGTTTCCACTTGTGTCCAACAAGGCTTAGGATTGGGTCCTATACTGTTTGTCCGAATGATTTTTATTAATTAAAGGGTTGGGTATGTCAGCAATGTACCATGTAACTTGTGCTTGGATACAGAGCAACATTCCCTCTAAACTGCATGCAGCCACTCTAAGTTCCATGCATGGTGATTGACAGTGGCACTGAATTCCTGAAGTCACACATGGGACTTGGAGGCCTGCATAGCTGGTAAGAAAATTAGAGAGAATCTCAAGCAGAGGTGTTGACAGAGATCTTAATAAGTGCTTTGTTTCCATCATCACAAAGGATACAGACATTTGAATTAGAGGGGAACAAAGTGCAAAATATTAGTTACGGTAATCATAATATGAGCGGAAATACTAGATGGACTTGCATCCTCAAAGATGGGTGAATCACAGGGCCTGATGTTTTTTATAGCAAGCTATAAAATGAATCAAGGGGGAAATAATCGGTGTTCTGAGGAATGTTTTTCAATCATCACTGGATATGAGTGAGGTCCCAAAGGATTGGAGGTTGGCAAAAATTGTACTATTGGGTAAATTGTTGTGAGTAATAGGCCAATCTATCTAACTTTGATGGTAGACAAATTACAGGATAGACTGTCACTTAGAAAGGATTAGATTAATGGGGGATAAGTCAGTATGTTTTTTTTTAAGGGAAGGTCTTGTCTTACTAAAATTATTGAATTTTTTGAGGGATAACAAAGAGGTTTGATGAAGCTACTGCAGTCGATGTTGTCCACATCAATTTTACTAAGATATCTAACAAAATACTACATGACACACTCAGAAAAGTAACAGCTCATGGGCTACAAGGGACTGTGGCAATTTGGATCCACAATTGGCTCAGTCACAGAAAACAAATAATAATAGTTGATGGATGATTTTGAAACAGAAAGGGTTCAATGTTGGATCTGTTGCTCTCTGTCATATTTATTAACAACATGGGCTTAAATATGGGAAACATAGTTGGGAAATTTGCAGAGGACACAACACTGAAGAGGATAGCTGTCATCTTTAGTAATATATCAATGTTTTAATTGATGAGTAGAAAAGTGTAAAGTGGAATTCAATCCAGAGAAGTGTGAGGTAATGTACATGGGGAGGCCAAAAAAAGTAATACATAATAATGGGAAAATATTGAGGGTGTAAAGCAATTGATAGACCTTGATGTGCACATCCATAGGGCTCTGAATGTTGGTAGGATAGGTAGATAAGGTGGTAGGGAAAGCATATGTGACACTTTCTGATATTAGATGAAGTCTAGAATATAAAAACAGAGATGTATGCTGGAACTGTATAAAATGCTGGTTGGGCACATGTGGAATTTTGCGGATTTTGTTCTGATCATTGTTTTAGAAGTAGGACATAATTGCTCTGGAGAAAGTACAAAGGAAATGTACAAGAATGTTTTCAGGACTTGAAAATTGCAACTATGAAGCACAAGTGAAAGGCAACAAACATCAAATGTTGATCAAAAATGATTTGCCTCATGCCATTGGTCCTGGCAAATGTAATACTGGCATTTCAATAATGCAGAAGCTAGCACCAATGATATAAAGCCAAACAATGTCCAATAACTTTCCATACTTGGGAATCTTCCAAGAATGCACTGGAAAGAGGGAACATCATCTCAATATTGCAATGGGCTCTACTGAATACAATGAAAAGTTTAATGATTGATATGGGTCAGGGATGCAAAGGGGGTCAGAGCATGGCAAGCACTCCTTGTTGATGTAATGTGTTGGTACCTTCATCACATAGATGCATATGCTTTGACCAGGGCCATGGTGGTTAAGACGTTATGGCTACTTAAGATGTGGTTGCACTGCTTGGACTGGTCAGTATAGCCTAGACAGACGTGCTGATCCATAATGATGCAGCACAGTCAATTGGAGGAGGCAGCAATGCAATGTGATAGATACTGAGGAACGAGGAAATGGGAATAGTCTTCGGAGAAGAAGGATGAGAACATGGGGGAAGAAAGAGGCTCTTGTTGTTCATAACAGAGCTAAGCTGTGTCAGGCACAACAAGCCAGGCAGGACCTGATTGACACACCCAGTTCCAATAAATAAGAGCTGGGTGCAGCAGACCATCATGGACTTTAGAATAGTTATTAGTTATCATGCTAGCATTTGGTTTGCATTGTGGGGCTGAACTGTAGCCTCTATTTGGTTTATTTGTGTTTGATTTTGCTTGCTGTAAATAAAGTTTCATGTTTGGACTTGTCTGATTGCTTGCCTATCTGTGATGTTCTAGACAATGACATACTACAGTGGGCATTGGAGACAAGAGTAGACGTGACGTAGAAAAGTGGTTTGGAAGGGACGTAGCTAAGAACAGATACAGTAGGAGGCCTGCTAATTAAAACAATGACTAGTGTGAGAGAATGGGATTGTATATGTGAGGGAATGTCAGCAATGCTGGCTATATGATGTAAGCACTTGTCTTTGTGACTGCTGTGTCGTGATGCAGCCAGTGAGGGGTTGCAGGCACAAGGAATGTTGATCTTTTGATAGATATCTGGTGAGTAGCGAGTTGTTCTGAGAACAGTGCGTAGTAAGATGAAGCTTGAATCAGATGATGGGGACAGTATGGGACAATATGTAGTTTATAAAGTAGTTTTGCTCAGATAACAGCGATGAATCTTAATAGGCCTTGGGGTGAAAAACTCATTGAAAAATGCTAATGGAATTGGCACATAGCCAAAAAAAAATAAAATTCAGCCCAATGACTTGGATGTTGTTGTCAGTAGTGAAGCAATAGCTGTTAGCACTGAACTGAAAGAAAGCAGCCTCGACAATGATCTAGTGATTTGTGGGACATGGGTTTCCCTTTTGATGACATTTGTTTGCATCTGGGGCTAAATCAAGGGGTTTGTTAGACATTCAACAATTTTGTTGCCATCAACTGCATAAGCAATAACATTGAAGAATTCTCACAAGCAGCCAATCAGATGGTAAAATACAATGATTACTTATCACCTTTTATAAATTTAACAGGAAATGTAGTAAGTACAAGAGCATACAAATTAGAAGCTGAAATATAACAATTGTTAAAAAATATTAAAACATAGTCGCACTTTCATTGTACAGATTTTACCTCCTTAAAAAAGAAGCCTTGGGACTGTGCTTCTGCTGGATCAGAGGAGGCAGGAGGTCACATGTCAGGGTCATTCCTGACAATCCTTTCTTTACAGCAGCAAATATTATATCCATTACTGGGCAGCTCTGCTTGCTGCACTTCAAACTTTATTTACAATAGTTAAGTACCTGAAAATCTGCATTATGGCAATGTAAAATGTGTGTTCTTGCAGAAACTGGAAGCATTGCAGATTCTCTGGAAAATACTGTGAGTACTTTCACAGACTAAAAGAACCACATTAAGAGGTACAATCTGCAAGTTAAAAAAGTTACCTTGTGCAAATATAAAATTCATTTTCCAGAGGCAAAGACATTTTTTAACACCAGTTGTGATTTAGTATGCTATTAAAAAACAGGTTTCACCTCATTAACAAGTTCTCTGGTGGGTATTGCAAAAAAGGGAGCAGTTCTCATCCATTCAGTGCTTTCCAAGAGATTTCTAGCATTTCACGGACCATTTGACAGCACACATTGTAGAAGAGCATGAAATCACTGAGAGCAAGGTCTCAATTTCCATCATTCACAGTATAGGTGAGGATGCTAGAGGTAGCTCCAGTTTCACAAGGTAAAGTTAGTGTACACTGGTAGTTTTACTATCAGTACAAATCCAAGCACCAAGCCATCTGAAGGCGAAACAAAGCTTAGTGCTCACTTTGTCTGACAAAATAATACAAAGCAAAACATGTTTTGATTTCTGCTTATTTTGTGATTTATGATTAAAATGACGACATAATCGATCTGTCATTGTAACTTATCTCAGAGCACAGCAATGATCAACTAATTCAACTAACATGTTCTGGTTTGTGTTTCTGCAGCACAGTGTATGAACAACTATCTAAATTACTGTTCAGGCGTATCTTACTCAAAGATAATGTTTCCGAACTTGATTGGTCAAATATCAAGAGCAGAAACTGAGATGAGTGCGGAGTATGTTCTTATCAGTGTCTTGGACAACTTGCTGAATGGAGAATGTAACACAGATCTCAGGTTGATGGGCTGTTCCATCCTTGCTCCACGTTGTGAGAACAATAAGATTGTGAAGCCTTGTCGATATGCTTGTGAAGCACTTAAAAGAGATTGTCAACACTCGTTTGAACTGATTCAAATGGCATGGCCATATTTCATGGACTGTGATCGTTTCTTTGTTGGTGAAGAGGAGGGTTGTTATGATCCTGTAGGAAAATACCAAGGTAGGTATCTGATTGTGTTTGAGCCTGAATATTATGCAGCGGGAGCTAACTTATGCATTTCCAGTAAGAAGCTCTAATTCACTGATGTAGTATACATTCCTATCACACTGAGGCAGGTTTTGTCCACAACACAACGCTTTACAAAGTTGGCTCAAATGAAATAAATAAATTTAATTTCTGAGCATGTGGTGAACGAATGGCACCAGCCACTTGGTTTAATGTCAGTGGTATGTAAACAGAAACAATAATTTGGAACAAAATTACTAGTCACTCGGTCAAATGTGAATCAATTTAGGAAAGCCACAACAGATTTCGCAAGAGAATACCATTTTTAACAAATGACTGAATATGGCAGGGCATTTGGGAAGGCGGTTAATAATGCACATATGACCCTGGGTTTCATAAATAAAAAAGAATAAAACGCTGATTCAGCTGCCACTAGAATAATGCATCCAGTTTTTGTTGTAATACTTTTGGAAGAATGTGAAGATATTAAAGTGAGAGGAGTAAGATTCACAGGAATGCTTCCAAAGATGAGGAACTCCAGTTGTGTAGATGGACTGGAGAGGCTTGATAGACGTCCTAAAAATCATGAGGGATCTGATCACATTTGTTAGGGAGAGACTGTTACTATCAGAGGAAGGATCAAAGATTTGAAGAAATTGGAAAAAGAAGCAATGCTGACATGAGGACAGCAGGAATTTACAAAACTTTTACCAAGCTTTGAACATAAACCACGGTAACTTTTCTTGACAGATTCAAGTTTGACAGATGAATCAGAAGTACTCTTTTCCACATTACAATTCAAATACCACAGTTATGCAGAGATGACAAAATTACTGAAACGTACTGTATCTGTGTGCTCGTCTATCACAACAATGTACACCATTGGCCGTAGTTTTGATGGCAAAGACCTTTATGTGATTGAATTTTCAAGTAATCCTGGCGAACATGAATTGCGTAAGTAGCTCACTTATTCCTAATATCTGTTTCTTCTCTTGCCCTTTGATTTCAGCGTATCTGTTGTTGGTTTGGCCACATCTGGAGTATTGTGTCCAGTTCTGGTCGCCTCATTACAGGAAAGATGTGGAAGCGTTGGAAAAGGTGCAGAGATTTACCAGGATGTTGCCTGGACTGGAGAGAAGGTCTTACGAGGAAAGGTTGAGAGAGCTAGGGTTTTTCTCTTTAGAACGACAAAGGATGAGAGGTGACTTGATAGAGGTGTACAAAGTGATCAGAGGTATAGATAGAGTAGACAGCCAGAGACTTTTTCCTAGGGTGGAGGTAGCTATTATGAGGGGACATAGTTTTAAAGTGAGTGGAGGTAGATATAGGGGAGACGTCAGAGGTAGGTTCTTTACTCAGAGAGTGGTCGGGGCGTGGAATGCATTGCCGGAGAGGGTAGTGGAGTCGGCCTCATTAGGGGCATTTAAGCGGCTATTAGATAGGCATATGGATGATAGTATAAGGTAGGGGTGGAGGTTAGATAGACCTTAGGATTAGGGTAAAAGTTCGGCACAAAATCGTGGGCCGAAGGGCCTGTACTGTGCTGTACTGTTCTATGTTCTATCTATGTTCTCTGTTGCAGTTGGGAAATTTTAATTTAACCAGCTTGGTGAGCAAGTGGCAGTATAGATTAGTTGCTCACTTTACACTGGACAGGTTTCACTTTGCATTGACTTGGATTTAAGTGCAATGCACCTGGGACAAACCTGGCACTACCACTACCCAGGACAAGGAAATCTTAAAGATATTAACATTAGACGGTCATTTAAATAATTGCTCACTATCTCCTGCTTGGCATTGAGTTAGAGTGGCAAAATGGCAAGTGCGTGAGAGGAGAAATTATGAGAAAGTGGTTGCAGTTAAGCTCCCATGAGTATGGCCTTGTGCAGTCAATGGAACCAATGAGGATATTGCAGGAGATCAGGGGTACTAATGAAATCAGAAAGGAGGGAAAGGTTGGGAAGGAACTTAGGACAGTCTATCCTGTTGCTCTGGTCCATAACATGCTTCTAAAAGTAGCAGACCTTCAATAACTTAATGGGTCACCCACCTCTCCTCCCTCTGCCTTTTACAGCACTTGAGAAGCCAATATTATCCGACTCCTTCCTTCGGGTTAAGTTGTGCTACATTTGTTTGTTAATTAACCCCAGGCTTGTTGTTTAGGGTATGCTTGTTGAGGAGCTGATTTGGGATAACACAAGTTTAAATGGCTCCGAAAGGTGATGTGTTGGAACTGTGAGGTAGAATTTTAAATTTTAGTACATAAGTAGTGAGCCATAATCTGTAAAAGACCATAGCCATCCCTCTCCCTTAGACAGTGATGATTGGTTATATGTAGTGTGAGGGGTATCACTGCACAAGTGTGGCATAACGTGAGATGCAGGCTCCATGAACAAGCATAGCTGGTATGGGGATTGAGCACATGCTATTGCCATCTACGTGATAATTTAGCTGCGTAAGGTAACAGATCCCCACGTCCAACATCACCCCCTCCTCGCCTTTAATATCTTAAAGCCAACAATTCACCATTTTCACTGAGTGGTGTCTTAAAATAGTTGTCATTCGGTCTGTAATTTTACATTAGTAAGTTCTGCCCTGCATTTTTTTAAAAAACAATTAAGTCAATCTTTTCGGATGAACCTAATCTAATCTACCTGGTGGGAAACGGATTGATTCCAGTCAGTCATTTGATTGGGTACAACACATTGACATTGACTTTGACTTCAAACATAAGATCCACTGCAGATCTAATCCTGCAAGTTTAGGTTAAAGTATCCTTGTATTAACAAAAGAAGTAGAATGTATTATTAGTATGATTATTTAAAAATGGAAAATAATAAATAATGATGTTTCTTTCTCAGTTGAACCAGAATTTAAATATGTTGCGAACATGCATGGCAATGAAGCACTGGGGAGAGAGCTACTGCTATATCTTGCACAGTATTTGTGCTCTGAGTATTTAAGTGGAAACCAAAGAATTCAGGCTTTAATCAATAATACCAGAATCCATCTACTTCCTTCAATGAATCCTGATGGCTACGAAATAGCATCTGAAGAGGTAATTTTGTTTTTCTTTTTGATCTTCTTACAGCATAAATACCTGGAAATCTTCCGTGGTATTAATCACAATAAGCTCTAATATACCATACAAAACGGATTATATTATTGCAGTGATTTTCATGTAGGTTGTTTTTTCCTTTCTAAGGCCATAAAATGTAACTTATGAAATACAAAATAGACTGAAAACTTTATCTTTCTCCTCATTTGTTACTTGCTTCCTCTCATCTTGACCTTATTCCACCCCCTGCCCAATCTGAACTTGCCTAGATCCAATTCATGTTTTTCTGACCATCTCCTCTCCTTTGTGTTTGTACAGATTCTCCACACTTTCATCTCTCATAGATGAATGGCCTGTAGCCTTCCTAACTTTAACAACCTAATGAAGCTCCCTCCATCTGTCCCCTTCCACATGTCCAAACGTTTCCTCACTTTGAATATGTTTTCTTTTAAATTTACCCACTTACTCCTGATAGGAACACAAGAACATCAGAAATAGGAGCAGGAGTAGGCCATCCGGCCCATCGAGCCTGCTCCGCCTCCAATAAGATCATAGCTGCTGTTTTTGTGCACTCAGCTCCACTTTATCCGCCCACTCACCATAACTCTTAATTCCTTTCCTGTTCAAAAATCTATCGTTCCCTCAAAAATATTCACCAAGGTAACCTCAACTACTTCACCGGGCCGGGAAATCCACAGATTCTCAACCCTGTGGGTAAAGAAGTTCCTCTTCAACTAAGTCCTCAATCTGCTTTCCCTTATTTTGAGGCTATGCCCCCTAGTTTTAGCTTCACCGCCAGTGGAAACAACATGCCTGCTTCTACCTTTTCTATTCCCTTCATAATTTTGTATGTTTATATGAGATCCCCCCTCATTCTTCCAGATACCGATGAGTATCGTCCCAGTCTACTCAGTCTCTCCTCATAAGCTAACCTTCACGACTCTGAAATCAACCTGGTGAATCTCCTTTGCACCTTGTCCAGTGCCAGTACATCCTTTCTCAACTAAGGAGACCAAAACTGTACACAGTACACCAGGTGTGGCGTCACCAGCACCCTATACAGCTGCAGTGTAACCTCCCTGTTTTTAAACTCCATCCCTCCAACAATGAAGGACAATTTTCCATCTGCCTTGTTAATTACCTGCTGCAGATATGTGAATGTATATTTCTTACTTTGTACATATATTGAACACACATTGTTCCAAATCAATTCAGGTTTTCCTCATCATTTTTCCTGTTATGTTTATGAATGCGCATTCAGCTCTTATTCTGATCTAGACAATGACACCAATTTTGTTTCAAGTTCCTTTTGTGTTATTATGTGCAAACACCAAAGGGTATATCAATTACTATCAATCATTGCCCATCTCAATAGGAAACGCTGTATTAATCCATGATGCACGGACAATCTATAAGTAGCAAAAGTTGACATAAAATGGACTACTTAGCCCCCAGTGACTATTATCAGCACATGATCTTCCCTTCATCAAGTAGAGGTGTTCACCAATAATTGTACAATGTTCACACTATTTGCAATTGCTTAAATGCTGATGTAGTCCACATTCAAATGCAGAAAGACCTGGACAATATCCAGGCTTGAGGTGAAAAGTGGCAAGTAACCTTCATACTACACAAATACTAGGCAATGACCATTTCCAATAAGATACAATCTAACCATCACCCCTTGACATCCAAAATATTACTATCACTGAATCCCCCAGTATCAACTTCCTGGGAGACCAGAAACTGAACTGGACCAGCCATATGCTTATTGTGGTTACAAGAGAAGGTCAGAGACTAGGAATATTGCAGTCAATAACTTACCTTTCGAATCCCCAAGCCTATCTCCATCTACAAGACACAAGTCAGGAATGTGATGGAATACCCCTCACTTGCCTGGATGAGTACAGTTCCAATAAGAATAAAGAAGCTTGACACCACTGAGGACAAAACAGCCCATTTAATTGCCACCACATTCTCAAACATTCACTCCCTCCACCATGGACACTCGGTACCAGCAGTGTGTATCATCTGCAAGATGCACTGCAGAAATTCACCTAGACTCCTTAGATCGCACCCTCCAAACCAACGACCAACAAAAAGAAATAAGGGAGCAGATATATGAGAACATTACTGCCTACAAGATCCCCGCCAAACCAATCACCATCCTGACTTGGAAATATATTGCCATCCCTTCAGTGTCACTGGGTCGAAATCCTGGACACCCGTTCCCCTAATAGCATTGTGCGTGTACCTATACCAAATGTACAGCAGCAGTTCAAGAAGGCAGTTCACCACTACCTACTCAAAGGCAATTAAAGATGAACAATAAATGCCGGCTCATCTGGTGAAGCCCATATCCCTTGAATGATTTTAAAAGTCTTGTATTCAACTAATGAATCCACTTTATAATTTCAATAATCCTTGTATAGGAATTATGTTGAGTTGAAAAGATTGTAATATGGTGGCAGTTGGTGGTACTTTATGGCTTCTGGTATTTTTTCTGATTTTTGAATAGTAGTAACATGGTTTTGAAGATTTGAATCCAATATGTACAAGAGTTAATCCTTCATTCACAGTAGGAAGAAAGAACTGCTATGAAAGTAGAACAATATCAAGACTTCACTGTGTGGGTAGATTTGCCAGCTTTATAGAGGTTCTGTACTCTGTACCTTCATTCTAGCACTGCATCTCTCTATCTAGGCAGCAGGCTTTTGGACCCAGTAAGATTGTTCAAATCTGAGCAATTTTAAAAACATCCTAGCGCAAGGTCTGTCTGCTGCAAAGATTAATCAGGAACAGAACTTAAACACCAGGATCAACAGAGAGATTTTAAGTAGAATCTCATGGATGGGAAAATTCACTAACTGCTAAATCTAAACAGATAGACTGACTTAGAAGAATATTCCATCCATTATAAGCTTTTAAAAGCTGAAAGAAGCCTGATTAAAAAAAACTTTTCTCACCATTCTTCTGAACTTTTGAAGCAACCCACTCCCATTTTCCAGTAAAATTCCTGTTTCATGGATGGCATTTAAGAAGTAAAACTGAGAGAAAACAAAATGAGTACCACAACTGGAGTCAAGCAATAACCAGTGACCCAGCTGAGGCAATGGCTACTAAGGGTACTGGAAGACACGTAAAACTCTGGAAGAAACTTGAACAGCTTATAAAAGCCCCAGATAAGATTAAAAGTCCTCGGAAAAGCTGCATGACAAGAACAAAATGTCCAACATTCAGTTGAAAGTCAACAATTCTTCAATCTGAATTTATTTTGTTCTGACAGCAGCTGAGTTCCCGAGCTGTGTTTTTTTGGACCTCAGTATTTCCAAACTGGATAAACAAGCCATTAAAATTCAAATTGTTATCGGCAACAGAGACCTACACAGATAAAACACATTAGGTCTGACTAATGACCACCTTAAGAAGCTGGAAAAAATATGGTCAACATTTGAAGGGTCAATAAAATCCCGAAACACCTGGTTCAATGCCATGAGAAAGTCAGACGGGTACAGCATTCTAAATAATCAAACCATGTAACAAACAACATTGAGGCACAATCCACGGAATGTCTAGCCAAGCTACTCTGTCAGTGTTGTGCAAGACTAGATCATTGACACACAACATGAGCAGACTTGTGCACAGTGGTACCAGCAGAAATCTTTGCCAGCATCCTGATTATATTCCCGTGGATACAGGCTCAGCAGAGCCTATATGCAAAACGGATACTAGTGCAGGTAGAAAGACTCTTCTACTTCGCATGTTGAAATATATATACCCAAGAATGGCAATCAATGATTCCTTTGTCAAAATCACTGCATAAAATGACTTGGAGATTGAATCCCTGAAATACACTACATTCAAGGGCCACAGTAAAACCTCACCCTGGTCATACCATGGGCCCTGTGATGACAAAT
This sequence comes from Rhincodon typus, assembly GCF_021869965.1. Lineage (NCBI taxonomy): Eukaryota > Metazoa > Chordata > Chondrichthyes > Orectolobiformes > Rhincodontidae > Rhincodon > Rhincodon typus. The sequence goes on from NC_063332.1 coordinate 120,988,767, forward strand.
TGATTGGACTGCAGGAACCTACTCTTCAGCACCATCCATGGTATAGTCAAGAGGCAAAGGACATTCCAGTGTTCTTTTCAGGACATACCAGTGTTGCAAATTGTTAGGAATTCTTTGCCTAGAGTCACACGCACATCAAGTGAATCAGTGATGACAGTGGACAATGATTATTTGCCTCCCTCGTGGTGAGAATGATGGCACAGGGCATTTAATTGGGCAGAAAAGTAGTAAATTGGGACCCAATTCCAATGAGGCCCATTAATTCTGGGGTGGGTAGCCTCATGTATAGCCATAATACTGTCTCTCCATCAGCCCTGCAAACTGAAGCTTTTATGTGGGAAAATAATACCCACTTCCAACCTGCTCTCACTTCCTGGTGACTTGTGTTTCTCAGTAATGCTGGGCCTCTGGTGAGTGTATGCCAGTAGCTGCCAGAGCTCCTGAACCTGCAAGAAGAGCACCAGCTTTGGATTGGTTGGCTCCTCTTGGGGTTGCCCTGCCAGGGCCCTGGATTCTGCAGAAAGCTTGGCACTGGTCACTCAAGTACCTAACTGCCCCATACTGAGCAAGTCAACTCCATGACTTGTAACATCCATGGAATGGGCAGCTCCATGAGTTGCTCAGTGCCTAGTGATAGGGGAGGGGCAATGTTTTCAGTAGAGTTGAGGGGAGTGATTCACTCAACAGGAGTTCAAAAGAGACAGACAGGGCGAAAAATGTCGGCGTGTGCTCAAGGCAGACACAATGTAGATTCCATGCACGAAGTGCTGAGTCGCAACCGTATCGTAGTGAATATAACAAAGAAAGCTTTTGTATGGGGACAGTGGGTTATGTTCCAAGAGCCTAAAGGCAATATACTGTGGATGCTGGAAATCTGAAACAAAAACAGAGAAGTTCAGTAACTTCAGAAACTCATTGAATCAGTAGGTTTGTCACATCTGTGGAGAGAGAAACAGTTAAAGTTTTGAGTTATACTTTGAGAACCTCTATAGAACTGAAAGGAAAGGGGTTATTGTTACATTTCTAACAAAGGCAGAGGCCCATTTATTCATGAAAAGCCCAGAAACTCCCACAGCTTCCAAAACTACACTTCCTCACACCCCGCTTCCTGCAAGGATTCCATTTCATTCTCCCTGTTTCTCTGTCTCTGCCACATCCGTTCGGATAATACCACCTTCCACTGCACCAGCTCTGATATGATCTCTTCCATAAACAGAGGATTGTCCCCATTTTGTGGTTGACAGGGCCTTGAGCTGTGTCCAACCCATTTCCTGCCCCTGTGTCCTCACCCCTTCTCCTCCTTTCAAGAACAATGATAGGATGCCTCTTTGTCTCACTTTCTGCCCTGCCAAACCCCACAATTAAAAGATCATCCTCCACTGTTTCTATCACCTTTAACAGGATAGCACTATCAAACTCATCTCCCTGCCATTGTTAATGTCAGTATTCTGCAGGGACCGTTCTCTCTCTAAAACTCTGGTCCACTCCTCCATCACTGTTATCACTTCCTCACTCCCCAATGGCAGCCTACCATGCAAGCGCAGAAGGTGTAACACTTGCCTATTCACTTTCTCTCTCTTCACAGTTCAAGGTCCCAAACACACCTTGCAGGTGAAGCAGTGTTTTACTTGCGATTCCTTCAATTCAGTCTACTGCATTCACTGCTCACAAAGCAGCCTCCTTTGCACTGGCGAGACCAAGCGCTGACTGGGCTATAGAACTCCTCCGTTCTGTCCATAGGAATGAATCTGACCTCCCAATTGCTTGCCATTTTAGTAAATCACAATGATCTCAGGCTTCCATTTCTGTCCTTGGCCTGCTGCAGTATTCGAACAAAGCACAACATAAGCTGGCAGAATAATACATAATTTTATGCTTAGGTATGTTACAGCCTCGAGCACTCTACATTAAATTCATTAACTTCAGAAAGTGATTGCATTCTGTCTATTATGCATTTTTCTTACATTCTCCATCATGGTGTTAGAGACAAGGTACTAGCATGGATAGAAGATTGGTTGTCTGGCAGAAAGCAGAGGCTGGGGATAAATGGGGTCCTACTCAGGATGGCAGCCAGTGACTAGTCGTGTTCCACAAGAGTCAGTGTTGGGATCACAGCTTTTCACTTATACATTAATGATCTAGATGAAGGAACTGAGGGCATTCTGGCTAAATTTGCAGATGATACAAAGATAGGTGGAGGGACAGATAGTATTGAGGAAGTGGGGAGGCTGCAGAAGGATTTAGACAGATTAGGAGAGTGGGCAAAGAAGTGGCAGATGGAATACAACGTGGGAAAGTGTGAGGTCATGCACTTTGGTAAGAAGAATAGAGGACTATTTTCCAAATGGGGAGAAAATTCAGAAATCTGAAGTGCAAAGGGACTTGGGAGTCCTTATCCAGGATTCTGTTAAGGTAAACTTGCAGATTGAGTCAGTAGTTAGGAAGGCAAATACAGCGTTGGTATTTATTTCAAGAGGACTAGATTATAAAAACAGGGATGTATTTCTGAGTTTTATAAAGCTCTTGTCAGACCACATTTTGAGTATTGTGAGCAATCTTGGGCCCCATATCTCAGGAAGGATGTACTGGCCCTGGAGCGGGTCCAGAGGAGGTTCATGAGAATGATCCCAATAATGAAAAGCTTAACATATAAGGAACGTTTGTGGCCTCTGGATCTGTACTCGATGCAGTTAGAAGGATAAAGGGGGATCTAATTGAAACTTACAGAATGTCCTGGACGGAATGGACATTGGGAAGATGTTCCCAATGGCAGGAGAGTCGAGGACCTGAGGGCACAGCCTTAGAGTAAAGGGACCCTTTAGAACAGAGATGAGGAGAAACTTCTTCAGCCAGAGAGTGGTGAATCTATGGAATTCATTGCCACAGAAGGCCGTGGAGGTGTTTTAGGACTGCATTGGCCAAAGTGAAAAATTGTATTCCCTCATGAAGTTAATGGAGATTTGAAGACATCCCATGTCATTAATGTTGGAGAGCAAGGGGAGTATTTGTGAAATCCATGGGATTTGTATCAATTACATTTACCATTTTTATATGAACTGTGGTATATTCAATCCTAGTATATTACCCACGTTAAAAATAAGTTATACTTCTACTATAAAATGTATTACTGCTCTAACTTGTTCAGTAAAACAGTGTTTGTTTAAGCCAGTGGAATCTTATGGCTTTATTCTCTTAGTGGATGCCTGGATGTCACATTTTATCTACTTTGAAAATAAAACATTGTTGGCTACTAACCAGATCTTAGATACAGAAGATAACATCACATTAGCAATCTTGATTGTTTTGCTTACAACCATCACATTTTAATTTTCTGTATATGTATACTCCTAAATCTCTTTCGACCTCTTGTGCTCCCTGCTCTTCACTACTTCAAATATACACATCTCTTTTGCTCCCAAATTGTTACCAATTACTTACATTGAGTTCCATCTGCCACAGTTTTTTTTCCCACTCAATCTATTCATGTCACTTTATAGACAAGCAAATAATGAGTAAACTAGGGCTTTATAGTGAAGACTATTTAGTGTGCCAACAATCTTTATGCAATTAGCAAACTTGGATATGTGGCTGTCTATTTCTGTCATCTAACCCGTTAATAAACATAATGATTCGGTCAGACTCCCAGCAATTACTTGAGAGCCACCACTAGCCGCATACTTCCAAATTATATACACAAACACTGCAGCGTATCTTCCCAACTCTCATATCAGGGACAGAAATGTCATAATAATAACTGTAACAAGTGCAGAAAATAGTTTTCAAATGCCTTTAAGTTTAAAATAGCACACTGACACCAGGCTGGCTACAAAACAAAGAGGTTTGTTTTTGAGCTAGTATTGAAATGAAATGCTGGTTAGAATTGCTGAATTTTCATTTGAAGTCAAGATATTGGACTTCAAAAGGAGTCTTTTTCCATTTTGCTTGTGTTATCGCCTTTGAGATTGCTAAATTTATGCTTCATTTTCTCCCACATAGATAAAAAAAACTCCATTCTAGCTAATGACAGTTCTGATTTCATTTTTGATGCTTTCTCAATGCAGAAGTCATTAATGCATATTCAGATCCAAAGATTACTCCAGCTAAAATAATTGCTAATCATAAGGTCATGCAAGAACAGGCTACAATATAATACAACTATGGTCTATGGGGAACAATGTCTTTTCAGAGTTACTGCCCTGAAATTCTTGATGAGCAAAATGGAATTTTGGATATCAGAAACCATGCCAGTTTTGATTTTAGATGACTGTCATAGATGTATGAGTATCTACTTTGAACAAATAGTGTACATAAGGATATTTTGGTCAACAGTGTAGCAATAATAGCTTTACAAGACATTCTGTCACCCAGTACATAAGGTTAATATTGCTTTTGAATTAACAGCAACATTATACAAACCAATTCTGTAAAGCTTCTGGAATTTTTAGAGATTAAGCATCCATTAACAACAATTTAAATTTATTTAGCATCTCCATCTGCTTCAGAAAGTCGTGAAAAAAATTGAATGCAGATCAAAAAAGATGTTATGAACAGTGACTAACCAGTTTTGTCAAAGATGTGAAATTTAAAGGAGATCTTAAAGGAAAAGAAGGAGCGACAGAAAGATTAGGGAGAATTCCTGATTGTAAATCCTAGTTGGCTGACAAGGCAATAACCCATTGTAGGCTTAGAGGAGCACAGGATGAACAACAGAGTGCATTAAGAAGGGTGCTGGTGTAGGGTGGAATGCCTAGCCTCACTGGTGTTTAAACTAGTGGTAGCCAGTTTGCCTGGCATTATATAACACAACTGATTTCATGTCCAATAGGAATAATCATTGGCGTGCACTTTTACTTTTATAAACGTGAAAAGAGTTTGGCTATCACTTCTGGTTGGGCTGGTTTTACTTACAGCCAAGTTCAAAGTTCCTCAAAAGGGAGGGATGATATGCCATGCGGAATATGAAGACAATGATGAAAATGTTAACTTTGAAATATTTAAGGAGTTGAAGCATGTGGAGAAGGGAGATCTGGGGGATGGTCAAATTGAACTTGGTATGAATTTGGGTATAAATAGAGCATTGAATGACTTGATGGAGAGTGTGGGCTAGGAGAGCTGATGGCACGAACAAAAGCCAATGACTAACATAATGACTTTGAACTCATTTATCACTGTTCAAAGGAAACAATACCTGTTGTTGTAATAATGTCTAATGAATTAATTTTCCTAATAATGCAGGGTCCTGGGTACAATGGATGGGGTACCGGACGGTTAAACGTTCAGAGTATTGATTTGAACAGGAATTTTCCAGATTTAACGACAATATTTTATCAAGAAAGAAGAAAGAGAGGAGGCCGTGTTGATCACATCCCAATTCCAAGATCATATTGGAATGGTAAGGTATGATCTGATAACATGTTGTACTGGATTAAATTATTTTTATCCTATTCTGTTGATAGCAATGCTGAATCTTGTTTTACATTTATAGGCCACACTAGTTGATTGCAGATTGCATCTTTTTCCTTCATACAGCAGCTGTTAAGTTGCTTTCAGAGAATGCAAAGATTGTTTCTGACTTGACATTCCCAGTGACAAGCCTTGCAATGGTAGTTTCCATTCTCGGATTCTCTACACTGAATGTGTTATAAATGGTTGTGAATAAATAAGAACAAATGAAAGGAAGAAAATGAAGCTGCCCAGCACCCTTTAACTTTGGGATGAGAGTTTTAATTTGTCATATTCAGGTGCAATGTACTTACCCTGTATGGTACTCATACTTCAATGTACTCATCCTTCAGATTAATATGTGTTGTTTGAATCTAATTCCAAGTGAACATGATTCAGGGTGTAAGGCTGCTGTGACCTTGATGAAAATTTAAGTACCAGTTTCAACTTGCTGCAACAGTTGTGCAGTAAGCACAAGGTGAGATGAGTGCCTAATCCCAACCCAATTTAAGCAAATTAGGTGATTTTAATGCTAAATCATCTTATATTGACAGTGACAAATGGGGAGCTGGTAGAACGTCTGCTCTAAAGATTTCACTCTCCAAGCTCAGATCAGGCTGAATTGGAGTGGAAAGTCCATGCTTACTAATATTGTGAGCCATAGTTTTTTTATATTGAACATTGTGCTCGGTGTCATGATTAATCAATACAACCTATGAATGCGTTATGACCTTTGAGCATTTTCTACCTTCATTCTCAAACTGAAACTAGACAGTGCAAACTAGGGAATGCTGAAAATAAGGTTAATTATTTTTAAATGAAGATAATCAAGGAATAGATAAAGTGGAACAAAACAGAAATTTGTAGAAAACGTCAGCAAGTCTGGCAGCATTTTTGGAGAGAAAGCAGTTAATGTTTTGGGTTTAGTGACTCTTCTTCAGTTAATGTGATATTGTTTATAAATTAGTTAACGAGTACAACTAAGAAAAATGAGCAAAAGGAAGGGAAAATAAGGTAAAGTGGTTACAATTTCTGTTTATTGAATAAGCATTTCTGGCTTTTACTTTTGTGATACAGACTTCATATTATTATAGTGACACCGTCACTTGAGTAATTGTTTTTATTGTGATGTGTACATTTATGCAAACGTTATTACATATGAAATGAAAATCCAAAAACATGGCTGGCTTAGGAACCTGAAATTTGCCAACAGTTCAATGAACATTTAGCCCAAAGTAAAAGAGCATTATGCCCTTTGTACCACATATAGCATTTGTTCTAACTTGATAAATAAATATAAGAAAATTTCGCAAAATGCCCATCTAGAATTAATAGATGGAAAACAGGCCAATGATCAATTGGCTGTAGTGTGATCATCCATATCCTATTTTCCCCCGTATGTTCCACAGCCAATCAAGCATTGTAGTCAGTGGTAAAGAAATGGAGCTTGCCTTTCATCTCCCTGTCAATCACCTGCAAAATTTTTGGATACTTTAGTGTGTGGACTTACTCTCATCAGGAATATGATTCAGTGCAACACCCTCTGCAGGTGTATTTGAGCAGAACAAGCAACAACTGATCAGATTCAGTGATGCTTGTTGAGACACTGCAATATTATATCATACACCTGTTTCTTCTGATAAACTACCCCTAAGTTTCGTGATGACTGCTAATTGAAATTGCCAGTGCTAAGCATGCGTTTGAGTGGCTGCTCATTAGAGCAAAGCTTTAAAATTGTGAGAAGTGAGAAGTAAGTTTGACTGTTTGAAGACAGCTTCAGTTCAATGTAGCAGAGATCAGGCTCTGAGACTTTAAAACACTATTGGAGGCTATTGTGTGAGAAGTGGGGAGGAAGGGTGATATTGATATCCAAAAGGAGGCAGAAAATAATCAAACAAACTTTACGAAGATGGTGTTACTGGATACCACGTATCTAACTCCGAGGACCTGGATGCAGTGTCCCAAGAAATTGAATGCCACACTTGCATGGATAATGTTAGTGAATGTTTCTTCAAATGTCATAACCAACCAATGGCACCACTGTCTTCAAACACTGCTTTATGCTGCACACACATCATTCACCAAGCATCAAATTCTCGCAAGGCAAGGGTGACATTTAACCAGAAGAGGCAGCACCAATCAGCAACTAGTGTAGAGCAGAATAAAGCCAACAGCAGGACTATTTATTAACTGTGGAACATGCAGGGGAAAATAGGACATGGATGATCACATACCAACAAACTCATCAATGCCCTACTTTCTATCTATTAGTTCTGGATGGGCATTCTGCGAAATTTTCCTTTACTTATATTTATTTATCAAGATAGAACAATACTATATGTATCTATTGGCCTCACATCTCAACCTTATTGAGTGTCTATCTTCAGACTACACATTACAGATTCTCTCTCTCTCTCTCTCTCTCTCTCTCTCTTTCTCTCTAATAGATTGGGATGCCTGTAGGTCTCTGTGGACTTTAGTTCTGTACACCACCATACCTTACACCTTGAAGAATATAGCCATCACCATCATTGGAATGATCACCACTAAGATGTAGCTGAAAGCATTGAAAATAATGCAATCCTTTTACTTATTCCTCCATCCAACTTTTCACTCAATCCACATTCATCTCTGATTTCCAAGCTGCTGATGGTGATACTTGTTTGTAGGCTCTTAATTGCAGTTACAGTATAGTATTCAGAAAACTAGAGAGGCACAGCAGGAGGCTAGTACAGCAAGATACTGGATATTGGGAAAGAGCAGAAGAGTGAAACTAAATAAAAAGCTCAGTGAGAGAGCTCTCAAGATTTCTTGGAGCAATTGACCTCTTCTGTACTAGAGTATTCTCTGATCCTAGGATAATATTGAACAAGTTTTGATCCTTTCAGCAAAAGTAAAACTTATGACAATACTGTTCACACCAGATAAAGTTAATGAAATGTTAAGACATTTAACAGTTATCTATTATCTATTATGTTGCAATGTATACCATTTCCTTTCTGCTACTTTTAGGTGGCACCTGAGACAAGGGGAGTGATAAAATGGATAAAGAAAATACCTTTTGTTCTTTCTGCAAGCTTGCATGGTGGGGATTTAGTCACTAGTTATCCTTTTGATTTATCAAGAGTTCCAGAAGAAAACAAGCTTTTCTCACCCACTCCAGACGATCAGGTATATTGTGAAAAAAATTTGAAATGTTATTTATCAAAATGTACATTCATAGTAAAACAAATTACTTGTTGCATTTATGATTCCAGATATTCAAGATGTTGGCTAAAACATATGCTGATGCACATCCTATAATGTCGGATAAAACAGATGAAAGATGTGGAGGGAACTTTGCTGAAAAAGGAGGCATTATAAATGGAGCACAGTGGTACAGTTTTGCTGGAGGTAGATCAGTTTCATAAGCTTATGGAAAAATTGTATGAATAACATTTAAGTGCATTCACACAAGAATTAATATATTTGTGCAATAAGCAATATGAGCACCTATTGCTGCTATCATTTTAGGATTAAAACTTTTCTGTGGTCATAACCTGACTTATCGTATTTATAGCAGTTTTCCTGAATTCTCAACTCCTTTGACCATAAGACATAGGAGCAGTAGTAGGCCATTCAGCCATTCAATGAAATCATGGCTGATTTGATAATCCTCAACTTGACTTTTCTGCCTTTTCCCCATCAACCTTGATTCCCTTACTGCTTAATAATTGGTTTCTCAGCTTTGAATATCCTTAATGACCCAGCCTAAACATTCAAAGGATTCTTCAAATTCATAACCATCTGAGAGAAAAAAAATGTTCGTCCTCACCTCCTGTCTTAAATGTGCAACCCATTATTCTGAGATTATGCCCTCTGGTCCTAGACTCTTCCACAAAGGGAAACCAGCTTTGTGCATCCTCTCTGTCAAGTTCCCTAAGAATCCTGTGTGCTTCAACAAACTGGCCTGTCATTCTTCTAAATTCCAATGAGTATAGGCCCAATCTACTCAATCTCTCATAAGACAATCCTTCCATACCCATGAACAACCTAATGAAGCTTCTCTGGACTGCCTTCAATGCCAGTATGCCTTTCCTTAGATAAGAGGCCCACAGCTGTTCACTGTATTCCTGTTGGGGTCTGACTAGTGCCTTGTATAGTTTTAGCAAAATGTCCCTACTTTTATACTCCATTACCTTTGGAATAAAGACTAACATTCCATTTGCCTTCCATATTATCCACTGAAATTGGATGCTAACTTTTTGTGATACATGGACAAGGATTCCAATATCCCTCTGTTCTGTAGCTTTCTGCAGAAGCTCTCTCCAAAAACATGTTTCCTTTTTCAAATAAATGCTTATTCCCCTCTTTGAATTCTGTTTAATCCCCAAGTTCAGCAAAGGTTTGAATACTTGCCCGCATTTCTAGATGACTCTTTAAACATGTCTTGTATCCCACACAGAATTTCTCAATTTGAAAAATGATTTTGACGGAGTATTTCTAGGACTTCTCTTGGCCCTGCCGAGCAACAAATACCTATTTGTCCACCTCCTGCCATCATCAATATGTTGATGGCTGTAAAAGGAATTACCTAAAGGTTATTGGTGTATCTGGGATGTTCAAGGTTTAAACATTTCTCAGAATACATTCTACCTTGCCTCTTCATCTTCATAACCTGCAGACTCTAGCATACTTCCCATTCCCACCCGCCTTTTCATCATATCCTTTGCTTAGCTCTCATCTAAACCACATCGGTTTGTTCCTTATGGTCTTTTATATTAAGTTAGTATGCAAATGTCATAAAAGCCTCAGAGTTATACAGCACAGAAACAGTGGTCCAACTCTCCATGTCGACCAGACATCCTAAATAAATCTAGTCCCATTTGCCAGCATTTGGCCTGCCTATGTCCCTCTAAACCCTTCCTATTCATATACCCATGCCTTTTAAATGGTGTAATTGTACCAGCCTCCACCACTTCCTCTGGCTGCTCAATCAATACACGCACCACCCTCTGCGTTTAAAAGTTGCCCCTTAGGTCCCTTTTATATCTTTCCCCTCTCACCTTAAACCTATGCCCTCTAGTTTTGGACACCCCCACCCTGGAGAAAAGGCCATGTCTATCTACCCCATTTATGCCCCTCATGATTTTATAAACCTCTATAAGGTCACCCTTAGGCCTTCAATTCTCCAGCAAAAATAGCCCTATAGGTCAATGCAAATGGTCTCACTGCAGACAGGCCTATCATTCACACCTTTTATCCTCTCTTACTCATCTCTTTCTCTGTTGAATAATCTACTTGCAGTAAATTTAAGTTGAAGCTCTTTTGTCTCCCTTTGCACCGAATGCCCACTTTAACCAAATTTCCAGCAGCACACTCAGTGGACCTTCATCACACTCCACTGAAGTCTCCTTCACACTGATCATGCAGCTTTCTGAAATTCCTTGGTTACTATTTAATCATTAAGGATGCTCCTGCTGACTCCACAGGATTGAATCTTTATGAACTCCTATGGGCATGAAGTAAGAGTATCCCTTAAATTAATTAATAAACCAAAGCTCAGAAACTACACATCCAGCCTATGTGAATGTATTCTGGGGAAATTAACCAAAGCATGAGAACAGGCCAAAAAGCATTTGAAAATCACTCAACAAAACTAAGAAATCTACAGCAGATAAAAATGTCAAGGTTCAAAGTTTTGCTGCGGGAAAGAAGGTGTTACCTATCTCTGGTGAACCATTATAAAAAGATTCACTGGATATTGGATTTGATTTTGATTTGACAATGATGTGAATTATTTACTGAGTGCTCCAGACAGAGACTTAAAAAAACGTGTTATGTTAATATGTTAAAGTGATACTATGACAAGGAGGATAGTCAAAAATGTATATTTACTGTAGTTTAACAAGTAGGAAGTTGGACAATTCAGTTTTTTGTGTATGTTCATGCATGTTTAAAGTACCATCAGATATATTTTAAAATTTCAGGGATGCAAGATTTTAACTATCTGCACACAAATTGTTTTGAGACAACATTGGAGCTTGGATGTGAGAAATATCCTCCAGAAGACGACCTCTATCCAGCCTGGCAACAAAATAAGGAAGCTCTCCTGACATACATGGAAATGGTATTTGTTTTAAGAATTTAATCCCTGAATCAAGTATTGAATACTGGGATATTGTCTAACAAATCACATTATTAAAAGTCAACATCAAAAACTCAATTCATTTTTAATATTTTAGCTTGTTTTCCTACTTGACATGTTGATATCTTAAATCACATGAGTTTACTTCCAAACATTTATATATTTAAATTTACTTATAAATAAGCCAACAATTGTTATTTAAAGCTAGGTAGTTTGCATTCACTTCACATTGTCTCTAGATTAGGGGAAATAATGGAAATGACTAGGAAATCAATTGCCAACTGTTGTTTCACCAAGCTGAGAAACTAAGTCAAATGACAGTTTTCTGGGAATCCTTTTCCTGAGTTTACACTGTATTAAAATGCAGACCAGACAAAATAACAAAACTGATTTCTATAAATTAATAACAATAAAATCCATAAGACCATAAAACAATAAGATGTAAGAGTGAAGGGAAGCCATTTGGCCCATGAGTTTGCACCACCATTCAACGAGACCATGGTTGATCTGATAATCCTTAAATCCACTTTCCTATCTTTTTCCCCAAACCGTTGATTCCCTCACTGATTAAAAATCTGTCTATTTTAGCCTCAGATACACTTATCAACAGTCTTTTGATGATCAGCCATAATCAGATTGGACAGCAGAGCAGGTTTGAAGGGCTGAAAGACTTGCTCCTAGTTTCTATGCCTATGTAAAGAACTCCAGATTGCCCACACTCTGTGAGAAGAAATTTCTCCTCATCACTCTCCTAAATAGATGACCTCTTACTCTGAGATTATGCCCAATGGTTCTAGATTCTCCTTCTGCATCAACCCTGTCAAGCCCCCAAGAATGTTATTTGTTTCAATAAGGTCACTTTTGATTCTTCTAAATTCCAATGAGTGCAGGCCTAATCTATTCAATCACTCCTCATAAGAAAACTCCTTCACACCCATGATCAACCAAGTAAACATTCTCTGGAATCCTCAAAAGCGAGTATATCTTTCCTTAGTTAAATGGACCAAAACTGGTCGCAGTATTCTAGGTCTGGTCTAACCAGTGCCTTGTATAGTTTTAGCAAGTCTAACCTATTATTATATTCTAATCCCTTTGAAATAAAGGCCAATGTTCCATTTGCCTTCCCTATTATCTTGTGAACTTATATGTTCGCTTTTTGTGACTTATGAGTGAAATTCTTCATTGCTGCAGCTTTCTGTAGTCTTTCTCCATTTAAGTAATATCGATCTCCTCTTTTCTTTCTGCCAAAATGAATAGTCTCACAGTTTCCCACATTATATTCCATTTTCAAGTCTTTGCCCACTCACTTAACCTTTACATGTGCTGTTGTAGACTCTTTATGTCAGCCAATTCCTCACGTTCCAAATTAGTTTGTGTCATCTCCAAACCTAGCAATTGCACATTCACTTTCCTCATCCAAGTCATTAATATATATTGTAAATCATTGTGGTCCCAGCACTGATCCATGTGGCATCCCACTAGTTACAGGTTACCATCCATTGGCTCTTATCTTATTAAGTAGCCTTATCTTTTAAATACCCAAAAATATTATATCTATTGGTTAGGTCTGTGGAGACTCAGACATTGTGAACATTTGAAACAGTGATCGACCATTTTCTATATATTAAACATATCGAGGACACCAAAATTGGGAATATAGTGGATAGTGAAGATGGTTATCTAAGATTACAAAGAGATCTTGATCAATTGGGTCAATCGGCTGAGCTGTAGCAGATGGAGTTTAATTTGGGTAAATGTGAGGTATTGTTTTTTGGTAAGGGACAGGACTTATACAATTAAGCTTGTAGAACAGAGAAACCGAGGGGCTTAGGTACATAATTCTTTGAAATTTATGTCACATGTAGACAGGGTGGTTAATAAAGCTTTTAGCATGCTTGCATTCATTACTCAGACCTTTGAGCATAGGAGATGGAATGTCATGTTGACATTGTACAGTATGTTAGTGAGGTCTCATCTGGAGGACTGTATCCAGTTCTGGTCACCCTGTTATAGGAAGGATATTGTGAAGCTGGAGAGGGTTCAGAAAATATTTACCAGGATGTTGCCAAGAATGGAAGATTTGAGTTAGAAAGATAGGCTGGGACTTCTTTCACTGGAGCATAGGAGGGTGAGGGATGACCTTATAGAGGCTTATAAAATCATGAGGGGCATAGATAAGGATAGCAAGGGGGAATACTTTTAAGGTGGGAGGAGAAAGATTTAGAAAGGACATGAGGGGCAATCTTTTTACACAGCAAGTGGTTTATATGTAGAATGAACTGCCAAAGGAAGTCATGGATGCAGGTATAGTTACAACATTTTGAATAAGTTTGAATAAGTACATGAATAGGAATAGTTTAAAGGTATATGGGCCAAATTCAGGCAAGTGGGACTAGTTTGGTTTGGGAACACGGTCAGCAGGGACTAGTTGGACTGGAGGTTCTGTTTCCATGTTGTATGACTCTATGACTCTATGAATGTGAGGATAGGATGAGAAAATAGTACAAATGTGCAAAATTAACCATCATCCAGTTAAATCATGGATCAGGTCTGGCATCATCTGCAGAGAAAAAGCAGAGTTAACATTTCAGGTCCAGTGACCCTTCTTCAGAATTGATTTGTAGCTGGCAAAAGGTGGCATATATGCTGAAGACAGGAGGTGGGCGGAGGTGGAGTTCTGTGTGTAGATTTCTAGTGTCCTGTACTCATTTTGTTAGGATAAAATGCATGGGTGCCATGGAATCCATGGATGTCCATTGCTGTGGAAAGCACTATTTCTCAATAAGAACTGGAACTAATTCACAGTATTGTGTTGGTCTTGTAGGTGCATCGAGGAATAAAAGGAATTGTAAAAGATGACAAAGGAAGAGGAATTAAAGGAGCACAGATCAAAGTTAGAGGAATCAGACACAATATCCTTTCAGGTATATGTGAAAAATTGGGACAAGTTATAGGGGTAAAAGTTCTCTTTGCTTTCATGTAAAATGATATTGTAAATATGTTTATAATTTCTGTAAAAGAATATAACATACTCTTGGAACATGTTGCTCTGTCTCATGTATGAATATAACTTTATTTTCCATTTTTGGCCTTAGTTGCTAATGGAGAGTACTGGAGATTACTGCCTCCTGGTACACATTTTGTAAGTGCATATGCTCGAGGTCACACACGCGTTTTGAAGAGAATATATTTACCAATAAAGATGGAGGGATCTGGACGTGTGGACTTTGTTCTGCGTCGCATTGAACCTGATATTTATTTCGAATCTGTCAATGAAGGATCAGATGAATTAGACCTGATAGAACATCTGGAGAGGACTGAGCCGGGATATGAAGATGAAGAGAATGAATATTCATCTTCACGTGGAGGAAAGCCTTGGTGGTGGTCATTCTTTGCCAATTTGGGACCAAATTCACCAGACTGGCTTCTACGAAATAATTAATTGCTATTGTAGATTTTACAATAAATGGAGGATACATGAGCAAGTTGGCCTTAGAGAATGCAGTTGTACTCTGTAGGTCTTAACCATAAACATTTCTTGTGATGTGGGAAAAATATATTTTGAAAACATATTTTCTTAATCTTTTAGTCCTGAAGGGGCCAATTATAATGACAGGCCCTCAGCACAAGAGGGCATCACAGATCATAGCAAACTAAAGTGAACTCCAACCTGGTTGCATTGCTGTGTGAATCTGTATGTCCAAAGTTATACATGTATGTTATGGCAGAAAAGAACTTGGAAGAGATCATTTTGTTTGTTGTTTTCAATTAAAAGACATATTTTCTCCCTAACTACCTATGGCATGTGTGATCCAGGCTGTTACTTGAGAAAAAATTATGGAATCAATCTAAAATTTTGTAAAGAGCAGGTTGCCTTATTCTTGTTTTCTGTGATTGTTATATTAATAGAATTGATGTCTTTTTACCCTTTAACAACACTAAAAATGAATTCCAAAATAACAAATTAAATGGACAACAGAGATAACAAGGTGTAGAGCTGGATGAACACAGCAGGCCAAGCAGCATCAGAGGAGCAGGAAGGCTGACGTTTCGGGCCTAGACCCTTCTTCAGAAATGAAGAAGTTTCTGAAGAAGGTCTAGGCCC
>NC_063332.1:121004840-121020352 GCF_021869965.1 Rhincodon typus
GGGCCTAGACCTTCTTCAGAAACTTCTTCATTTCTGAAGAAGGGTCTAGGCCCGAAACGTCAGCCTTCCTGCTCCTCTGATGCTGCTTGGCCTGCTGTGTTCATCCAGCTCTACACCTTGTTATCTCAGATTCTCCAGCATCTGCAGTTCCTACTATCTCTGAAACAAAATGGACAACAGACTTTTTTTATATCTTCTGTAGATAGATATCTTCTACTGCTTAAGATAAACAACATTTTTTTATTTCCAAGTGACGTTTTTTCAAAAAAGCATATCAAAAGTAAAAATGTGTAACATACTAGTGCATTGAGTGTCTCAAACTGTTTGTACGACTGTGGTTATGTAAATGTGATATATTGTTACTTGCCAAAAATGACCTTGCTACTTTATACTCTGCAAAACTAATAGCGCTCCTCAATAAGGCCTATTCTCTTTTTTGGAAAGGTTTGGCCACTACTCAATTGCTACTGGTGCTTACTTACAAAACGTTCACAATTTGCAAATAAATTGAATATTTACACTGGAGCTATCTACGTTCAACCTTTTCTTGACTGTCTTAATGATAACCAGATCTCCAAGGGTCTTGAGTTTGAGTTGAGGTGGGCAGTAAAAGAAAAGCTGTAATGTCATGCAGTCAGAGGTCCCACTCACACTTCCGTCCTTCAATTTACGAGCCGGATGACAATGTGAGCCTCAAAACATGAATGCACCAATTATGAGATAAATTACCAACAGAGAGGGGTTAGCTATCGATGAGTGGATTGGAGTTTAGCAACTGTCTGAATCAGATATTCAGATGGAGGTGGGGACAATGTCTATGATAGTTCATGGAGGCATGAAGACTTGAGACAGCTAAAAACAAATACATTTTTGAGATTAATGGGCTCAACCCTTTGAATTTAAAGTTGTAGCTGCTCATTACAGATCAAGGAAGAAGAAAGCATTGTCACCCCACTAGCATCACCTGCCACTGTGTGGGCATCAGAGAAGTGGACATTACTTTCAGATGCCAGCTGAGCATCAGGAGGAGTACAACTTGAAAAGGATCGTTCACCCCTAGACATCTAGGCCATTAGTGATGAAGAAAGCAGACCACATTGGAAAATAGAGTCCTTAGCATCAAGAGGCCAGAAGAAAGGTTGAGGCGCACGAAGGAAAAGGAAACACTGCCTGAGCACAGAATTTACTGACAAAGGTGCAAATACTGAGAACTTGTGTTAAATGAAACTGTGACTTTCTAGGCAGATGGTCACAACTGTGCCTTGTCAATGCAGACCTCTACACCACATTACAGACTGAAACATCACCTAGATGACAGATGTTAGACAACACAAGATAACTGATCGGCATTGTAGGCTCAGAGGGCACAGAGTCCAGTGCCTAAGGCAATACAATCATGTGGTGCTTTGCAATACCTTGCTCTGAAGGTCTCAGTTAGTGTGATATGCTGCTGTTCTCTCCATGAAATGAACGTCCATGGACCTTAAGGATAGTGTGGACTTGGAAAGCGTCAGTCCCTTCAGGATAGGAGTAGGAAGTAAGACAGGAAGGGAAACTGGAGGCAGACGGAAATAATTGCTGATTGGGGAGGTGGTAAAGTGCCCCATAAACTGGCCTAAATGGCTAGTAAGTTTGTCAGCTTACTGAAAGGGATTGATATCCCTTATTTGGAAATGTATGCTAAATGTGAGAACCAGGGCAACATGTTAAAAAAGTTTGTGATTGCAACCAACCAGAGACACACTTGATAGAATAGGCAAGCTGGACAATATCTCACAAATCATAAGGATGGAACTTAAAAATGTGATCACCTACTGTCATAGAATTATATAGCACAGAAGAGGCCAGTTGGACCATTGAGTCTGTACTGCTAAAAATACACTACTACCGGCAGTATTCCCACTATCCCCACACTAGGCCCATAGCCTTGATTAATGTGACATTTCAAATAATCATCCAAGTGCCGTCTTATTTCCAGCCATGTCAAATCTCACAAATTATCAGAACAGGTACAATCTCCAGATAAGATTTAGCTATATAACCTCACAGGAGGCTTTGAAATCTTCAAATGTTTGATAGGCATTCAAAAATGGGTCTTTTACAGTGTGCTGCCTCTGACTCCTGTCCTGGATGGATCAGAATAAACATAATATTAGGTCTGCCATGTAATAAACAGTTAGGATGGCTCACGGGCTCCCGAATTGCTTATGTCTCTTGCAGCCTCAAGGAGTCCATGTTCCATGTACATACTAGGTACGATTGTTTACAGTCCCTTTTTCACTTTTGAAGCAAGGGGCTCCTCAAGTTTTCGGTGTACTTCAGCCCCATGTGCTTAATCTATGGCCAGCCACCATGTAGGGGACAGGGAGGTCTCAGGGCTTCCCTCATGAATGTGCTCCTGTGTCTGGCCAAGGTCACCAGAAAGAGGCAGTGGGTGGTTATGAAATGCCATGCTACGGAGAGGAAGAGTGCACATTTCACTGGCACACTCAAGGCCTTCTATCCCCAGGGGTGTGGGGAGGTGATGACAGCATGGCTGTTGATCTCCCTTGCAACACCCATCATCTTGTTTGTGCAAGCTGGCCAATCTCTTGGTTGCTGCAGGGGCTGGAGTGGAATATTAATTTTAATTTGAATATGAATTCAAATTTGTACCCTTGATTTCTCTTAGAGTGACCCTTTAAGGGGCTGGTGCCCTTTAACTTGGTTTTAATTTGATTTGATTTGGATTTTTTGATTTAATTTGATTTAAATTGATTTAACTGATTTTTTTTAAAGCTAGCATTGGGTCCCTTGTCAGCAGGAATGAGAGGAATGAATGATGATGACACTCAAAGATATGGATACACAACAGTTACTTTCTGAGCTGGGAGGAAAAGCTCAAATTCTAATACAAGGCTGCTATTATTCTGCATGAAATCGATTGCATGATAGTGCCACCTTCACATGACGCAAGCACACTAAACTAAATCATAATTGTACTGTGATTCCCCTCAAAGTCAGATCTTCTAGTACAAAGCTTCAAAAATCAAGACAAGCTACTATTCCAGTTATAGAAAGGTTGTAAATAAACACCAGTATATCAGACCAACAGGGATCTGGGTCAGAAGGTCCAGGTTCAAGCCATGTCTGCTCCAGAGACGTCATAATGTGTCTGAATGGGTTTATTAAAAATATCAATCAAATCTACTGTCACACACTGGGGATCAGATTTTCATAGTCCTAACTGGGACGAAGTGGAGGTGATTCTGGGAACAATGACAGTCTCCAAGCAACATACCCAGACACCTGGTGACAATTTTCATGAAACTAGGAGAGAGACCCAGTTCTGGACCCACCCACACTTATACAGGAGGCATTGTGGGCACAGCAAGAGTCTGTGATAATTTTAATTTTCAAATAAGTAGCTAGATTTCAGCAACTGATGGCTTTAACGCCAACTATATGGAGGTGTGAGCCATGGATTGGATGTGGGAAAAGTTGAAAAGGTAAGTAAAATTGATTTGGCTTCTTAACAGATTCTGTGACATGAGTTGTTACTTGTTAATTAGGGTGAGTTTTGACAGTCATTTCAAATTGTAACTATCACTTAAATGTGTTTGTCAGACAGCTGTTTTTGTAAACTGGCCAGCAGTTGAGTAAAAGATCAACATTATAAATGTGGAATAGTCCTCAGAATTAAGAAAAAGTTAGAGGACATTCCATACTACTGATAAGTTGGCCAAGCATGACACAACAATGTATAAATGTTTAATATTTTCCCATTATTTTTATGTACATTTGACAAATATCTTTTGAAGTAGCAGTTCTGAAGGCAGTTTATTTTCACAGGGAGTTTTATGGGCCATTGGTTCCAATGTAACAGCCTAATTATCTTATAACTCTTTGATCTTGTTTACATATTTGTTTTAAATTTATTCATTTGGGGAATTTTATGGGCTATATAACAGCTTCTAGCTATGACAATAAGTTTTTATATACTGGATTAGATAATGGATAAGAATTTGGGTGAGGGGATATATTGAGGGGTTTTTTAAGTGGCCAGATAGTTGAACTGTATAAAGGTGAACTGCTGATTGCATTGCAATACTTTATCTGGAAACAAAGGCAAGCATATTTGGCATCGACCTTGAGAAAATCCAGTATTCTGGCAGACTTGAGACAGGGTCGGGAATGGGACATAGAATTAGCCCTGTCTCCTGACTCCTTCCTTCAATTTGAAAATCTGATCCAGGGTGATTATCATTGGCCCCCTTTGTTACTGACTGGCAGAGACATTATTTTACAGTAAGAAGAACAAGTGTGTCAGCCATAGTCCAAAGCAATGGCTGGTTACAATTTCTCTTGGCAAGTGCCTGTATTATGAAGGTCTCTAACTTTTTTTGGCTTGAGTTTGAAGGAATATGGACACCTTCTTTTAAAGAGAATAATAACAGGACTTTGGATTTTTTTTTTTAAAAGGCATTTCATGGCCTGGCTTGTGATAACTTCTTATTTACTAGAAACCCCAATTGCTGGCTTCATAACTATCAGGTTGTAGTATTTGGTTTGGATCCTATGATGTAAACAGTCTATTGGGATATGTATATATTTTTAATGTAATTTATTGTAAGTTTAGTTTTTTGGTTTTTGAGTTTGTAACCTGGAGCTTTTCTGTGTGCCTGAAATTAATAGTTAATTTGTAGGTGTTTCTCTAGCCTTTGTGATTTCTTTTAAAACAGTTTTTGAGAACTTGCTTTAGTCTGAAAGAGTTTGTGTATGCCACTAATGGATTTGTTATTTCATCTTATATTGTTTTATAACCTAACAAAGTAAATAATGACATGCTAGATTTGTTAGAGACCTCTGAAACTTCTGATTTTTTATGCTTAAGGGAAACACTCAACATAGAAAGGGAGACTTTTGGTTTTCGTTTTACTTTGAGTGAGGCAGTTCTTTGAAGTCCTTGGATGAGGTTGGTACTATAGACCAGTGCTCCTGAGAGAGAAGGATGTAGTGATATAGGTTATTCTTAGAGTGAAGAAAAAATTAGCCCCAGACCAAAAAAAAAGGTGTTGGGATAAAACGTGAAGCGGCTACTTAGAACTGAGTAAGTTTAAGCTCAGTTGTAGAATGACCAAATTAATCACTCAACACCCAGAGTCTACTTCCAGTATCAAAGAGTTTAATGCCCATATGGGTCCAGAAGCTTTTTAGTGGAACAAAGGAAAGACATAAATTTTTATACGTTTGTTTTCACCCTGCATTAGCATTTACAAACCAATTGCAAACCGATTGACTTATTGATTAATTATATACACATACAATCAAGTTAATTATGTGACTGCGTGATCAATCATAGAAAACTCCGTATCTTCCCGTGATCTCATGATGTTTACCAGATCCCTCTTATCAAGTATTCTTGAACTTTCACAATGCATTTTTTTTAACCACATTCCAGATTTAATTTCTGCACCAGTTATTCAGTACTCATCTGCGAGTGGAAAAGGTTGTCACTTCCTATTGTCTAAAGTTGACTGTCTACAGGAATTCAAATAAACCCCTTAATGTTGCTTACATTTAAAACTCCATTGCATATATGTCTACGTGTGTGTCTATAATATATGGTTATAATCACCTGAAGGATCTTCACTAACGTGGCTCAGACTTTCCCGTCTCTATCCCATATTAAATAGCAAATTTTGGACTAGCTTGCAAGAGTTTTAGTGTTCCTCATTGGCATTCCTTATCAAACTGTCTCCAGTTGTGACCTAACTAACATTGTCTATAGCTCTGCCATAACCTCTCAACTCAATTCCTTGACTAATAAAGGTAAAGATAACCCTTATGCTTTCTTTACCACCCAATCCACTTGTCCTGATGCCTTCAGCAATTGATGTACATGTACAAGATTTTGCTGATCTTCAGCACAACATAAGGTCCTATCAAAAATCTTTCATCCCCACAGACCTGACCCTTTCTAAAAAAAAAGGTTGCTGCTCATCACGTTTTTGTTTCAGATAGGATGGAGTCAAACTTCAGACTGACGCCTGAGGCAGCAGTGGAGGCAAACAGTTGGGAGGCAAATGGGATGTAATCATACCCATGTACTGGGGCATTGGCCCTATTTAATTGAAGAATGTCAGGTCCTTAAATCATCATGTGCCACCCCCACACCAAATGCCTGTCATTCTCCCTCACATCACACATGCTCCTGCATATTCCCCATGCCCTTGCATTCTCCCCATTTCTCCAGTTCCGAAGCTCCCCTTTGTGTCCTCTAGTCACTTACCCAGTGTTCACGAGGAACAGATTTCATGTCTTTGAAATGGAGACAAGAAAGGCAATAAAATTTTTTAAACTCTAATATATCTCTCACTGAAATTCATTTCTAATTAAAACATCACTCATTCTGAAATGATTCAAAGTAAATCCTCTCAAATATTAAAACTTCTGAAGGAAAAAGAAGCAGTTTACTAAATGCATCATAAATACATAGGCCTGAATTTTTGTCGTGATGAAGATGGCAAAAAATGGCAGATGAGCTTGGAAATCACAGGTCCTGCCACAAAACATGGCATTCCCATTTTTGCAGGGGAGAACAAAAAGTCATATTAGGATTCATACATGCGCAATTCACCGTGGCAGTTAGTCATTTAAATGGTCAGCTGCCTGTACATAAGTTGGAATTTTGTAGCCCAGGAGCATGAATCCTGAAGTATGTAGAGTAGACATTGTAAGAGCATGGCTGAACTTTGTGCAAGTGCTTTGATGGAGATGGTGTCCATCCTTTGGATGGTTCAACAGTTTATACATTAAAAACACTTTACCCAGGCGCTCTTGCTAGTTAGGTGGACAAAGGGGCACAGAATTCAGTTTGGGGTTCAACACAATTTTATTCACAAAATATTCTTTATTAAAAACACCATGTGCACATCTCCCAATTCCCATAATATTTACTCTTTATTTACATCTAGCCATCTGAGAAAGGATATTGCCTGCAACGATCCATGTGTTTGAGCTGGACCATTGGAATCTCTTTCCTCTCCAATTAGGCCTGGCTCTCTTTCACAAAGGTGGGTCTCACAAGTCGCGGTGGATCTTCTCTCTTTCTCTCTGTCTCTGTCTCTCTCTCTCTTTTTATTGTGGTGGTTGCAGCTCCCCTGCTGGGCCAGTTTTAAAGACGAGTTTTCTGAGTCTTTACTGTGTCTTTACTGGCTGGTTGGCGATCAAGTGAGGCGATCAAGGCCTTACTCCTGGCCTTCTGGAGAGTTCTGTGGCCTTTGGCCAATGGGGTCCTGAACTGGGTTCAAATCATCCAATGGGATCGTACCAACATCCTTCATGTTTGGTGTGCCAGGGAAGTGTAAAGTGCACATTCTCAGGCACTGGCTGGAAGTCAAGGTGCCAGAATGTCTGATTGACACACAATCCTTGGACTGGTTGTAACTGGTTCCCTTGGACATTTGTATCTTCTTTCATTTTGCTTTCCATTGTTCTCAATAGGCGTTGGCTGCTGTTTAATTTAGTGCAGATGGTAAATCTAGAATGTCCAATTCTGGGCCCTGGTCATTTGACCACAGAGAAGTAAGGTAGCCCATTGGATATTGTCCTGTAACATTTTAGGAATAAGTCAGGTCACCTTTGGGGAAGGTAATGTGCCCCTTTGAATTGTTAAAAGTAGGCATAATGTGTGTAAAAATATACAAAGGTAGTATCTGTCAATCTCCTTGAAATTGTCAACAGAACTGTAAAAGTATCTTAAAAAACAATGGTCAAAAGGAGCTGTTAAGGCATTTAATGCCCTCACAATGCTTGGAAAATAGAATGCCTGCACTTGTTGAAATAAGTCATTATTCGTCACTTCAATCCATCTGTTAATGCAATTCTAAAAGTTTCCATTCGTGGATTATTGCTACATGGTTGATTTCATGACTATCCAATATGACAGTAGGGTGCCTGCAACTTCATGGCTTGATTGGCAAACATATGATGATAAATTTTTTGAAATGGGACTACATTTTAATTCAATTACTTGTCTTTATAAAGGGCTGTGCACTTTAAAGAAATATGTGGTGAGGCATCATGTTTTTGAAGAAAAATAAATATAGTCATTTTTTATGAATGAGTGTTTTTTTCCAATATAGTGAAGATTACATCATAAACTTAGAACTTTATTTATGTTCTGAGCATGATGGATACAAATCAAGTAGATGAAAGAGCAAAGAGTCCAGTAAGGTACATGAGTAGGCACAAATTGGCACCATGTTGACATTATGGCTATACAGGCCAGGTGTGTTGGATGGATGGCGTAGGTTAATATAGACTGGGACCATAAAGCCCAATGAGGGTTGGGTGCAGGAGGTAAAGGTTGACAAGGAGGATATGGAGGGCCAATATGGATTGGGTACAGGAGCATCAGTTGACATCGAAGATATAAAGATTTATAAGGGGTTATACATGTATCTGAGTTGACAAGGAGTGTTAATGGATTATGGGGTGAGTTGTGGCTAGAATTAGCAAGGATAGGGAATGTGTGGTAGTGTCGGGGTGAATGGGTATAGCAGATGAAAGATGGAGGGACGTTCTATATACTGTTTTTCTGAAATATCAACGTAATACTGGTGCATCATTATAAGCCTATCGTTCAGTTTATCTTTGCATGTGACAGACTCCACTCTTGTTCCAAGGTTGCCCAGTACAGGTGCTAATGTAACCCAAACCCTGGACTGGAAATCCAATGTACAAGCAGCCACTTTTAAAAGTTAGATTCACAGAATTCGGATTTTTCTGATTCTGCGCACCTGACTCACAGATGTAAATCGAAAGCAAACTTCTTTATTAACCACATGAAGCCGCCAATCAAACTGTGAACACTGGCTCCCACTGAGATAAGATATTTCAATGTTTTGAAACTCAGCCAAGCATTCAAAATTGGCTTACATTTATTGCTAAACTCTGGGAAATGTAAGTAATGAGCTTTATAAAAATAGTTGGGGTTTTTCAAGGTGCACCTATCAATAAAACAGATCAGGAGGAGATAAGGGACATTCTTTCTCTTAAGTGAAAGTTGTTAATTTTTGTTTTCAATTTTGAAAGGACATTCAAATCATTTTCATTACCTTAGCTATTCAAAAAAAAAACATTTTGTATTGTTTTAAATGCATAACAACAATTTTCCCAAAAGTACTCTGATGCGATTTCAACATTTGTATAATGGAATGGCCAACATAACTTTGTAGGACAAAGCCTGAAAATAAAACCAATAATGATACTCAATGGTGTTACAGTCACTGAATTCCCCTATTATCAACATCCCAGCAGTTACCATTGACCAGAAACTGAACTGGATTTGCTGTATAAATAGAGGGACTACAAGAGCAGGTCAGAGACTAGGAGTACTGCAGTGAATAACTCACTATCTGACTCCCCAAAGCCTGTCCAGCATCTACAAGGCACACGTCAGGAGTATGATGGAATACTCCCCTTTTGTCTGGATGAATACTACTCTAACAACACACAAGGAGCTTGGTACCATCCAGGATGGAGCATATCAATTTAATGGCATCATATCCACAAATGTTCAGTCCCTCTACCATTGTCATTCAGTAACAGCAATGTGCACCATCTACAAGATGCATTGCAGAAATTTACCAATGCTTCTTTCAAATCCATGATCACTACCATCTCAAAGGACAAAAGCAACAGTTACATGGGCACATCACTGCCTACAAGTTTCCTTCCAAGTCACGCACCATCCTTACTCTTAAACATATTATCATTCCCTCAGTGTTGCTGGATCCTGAATTCCCTCCCAAATAGCATTGTGGGTCCAACTACAGTAAATTAACTTCAGTGGCTCAAGAAGGCAACAAAGAAGGCCCAGCCAAGATACACAAACAAATAAATTTAAAAAATCACTAACACACATCTCTTACCCCCTCACCTCTCCCATCCATTGCAGTTACCTCTTATTCCTTCACCCCCTACCCACTCCCTGCCTTGGCAATATCATCCTTTCTTCATATCCCACCTTCCCCTATATCAGCCAGGTGCTCAAATTCCCCAATGCCCACTCACACATTATTCAGTTTGGACAGATTTCATAAGCTTTATATTAACGTTCGGGAAGCATTCGCCCTTTAAAACTCCACTTGAAAAATCTTAATCTTATGAAGTGGCCATGAAGTTGCCCAAAATAAACAATCTACACCTCAAAATCACTTTTAAATAAACAAAGAAAACTGTTCATTTAACTAAAGCTAAATGCTGTTCAACATGGAGAAATACTGATTCCTCAGCCAAGGGTAATCAGCAGGATGGTTCCTTGCTGATGTTTGACTGGATTCCATGAGACTTTGTGGGATCTGGAGTTGATGTTGGGGACTTCTAAGGCAGATCCCTCCTGACTGTACACTGCTGTGCCGCTACCTCTGCCGGGACTGCCATGCTGGTGGGGCAGAATGTACCTTGGAACGTTGTATGTAAAGTATTATTCCGTGAGTATGACTATGTCAGGCAGTTGCTTGACTAATCTATGAGACAGCTGTCACAATTTTGACACTAGCCCCAACATATTAAGTAGTAAGAATTTGCAGCATCAACAAGATGTATTTTCCTTTATCATTTCTGGTGCCTTGGTTGACACCAAGTAGTCTGTTTGGTTTCATTCCTTTTTTAGTTGCTAGAGGTTAATACAAATTAATAATTTGCTAGGACATTGCAAAAACATTTAAGAGTCAAACAGATTGTTATGAATTTGGAGTCACATGTAGGCCAGAAGAGGTGAAGAAGGCTATTTCCTTTCATGGAAACAGAGCAAATGGGAGCAGGAGTAGGCCATTCGACCATTCGAGCTTGTACTACCATTCATTATGATCATGACTGATCATCCAATCCCATACCCTTTGATCGCTTTAGCCCTAAGATCTACATCCAACTCCTCTGAGAAAGCATGTTGTGGCCTCAACCTCTTCCTGTGGCAGAGAATTCCACAGGCTCACCACTGTTCAGGGTAATGAAATTTCTCCTCATTCTAGCCCTAACTGGTCTAACCTCTATCCTTAGATGTGAACCTTTGGACTCCCTGTTCATTGCTGCATTTATCCTGTCTACTTCTCAGGATTTTGGAGACTTCTATGAGATCCCTCCTCCTTATTTTAAACTCCAGCAAATAAAATCTTAACTGAACCAGTCTCACATCATACATTACTGCTTCCGTCCCAGGAATCAGTCTAGTAAACCTTTGTTGCACTCCCCCCATAACGAGAACATCATTCCTCAGGTAAGGAGACCAAAACTACACACCGTACCAGGTGTGAGCTTTCCTGAAAGGCTTCAGTCAACCAGAGTAGTTTGTAAAACAATGAGTTTCATGATCATCATTAGACTTTCTTTTGTCCATTTAATTCAAATCTGCTGAGATTCAAATCTTTTGTTCGCTGGAACATTACATAGGTTTCTGAATTACTAGCCCAGCATCATCTCCCCATTTGTCATGTAAAGAACTGGGCTGATGTTCCAGCAAATAAAGATGGGCCTTTCAATCTGTCCATCTCGACATCCGCCCACCTCACGTCCAACTTTGAGGGGCAGTGGCAGTGTTGACCCCAGCCCATGCCTGTCACCCCGTGATGAAAATAGCGTGGCTGGGAATTGTTAAGCAATAGATGGAATTACAACATCAGGGAACCTTCTGGCTTGCAATTCCCAACTTCAGGGGGAAAATCTGGCCTACAATTCTTTAAACAGATCTGACTTGTTACAAATTTAAATAGTCACGGATAAGGGTTCAAAACCAGCTATTCATAATTGGTAAATGTTGGAAACATCATATCAACTCATGATTTTATACCAAATCTCATGATCTTTACGAGATTGCCTCTTCACTTAAGAGGTTCTGGGATATTGGCATGTCTGCCTTTCTCACCAATGTCAGTAGTAATTGAGTCCATGAAGTGTGAAGGGGTGGGGTTGAGGAAAAGTTATATCACCATCCCACTTTCCTTTCCCCAGCCCCACCCCTCCTCCCTTTATTTATTTCCCAGCTCCCTTCCCCCTCCCCAGTTCTGAAGAAGGATCCCGACCCGAAATATCAACTTTCATGTTCCTCTGATGCTGCCTGACCTGCTGTGTTCCTCCAGCTCCACACTGTGTTGAATGTAAGCTTGTCAGTTCTATGAAAGAATTTCAGGAAAATTTGCAAGTACACATTTGGTATATGAAAAA
This sequence comes from Rhincodon typus, assembly GCF_021869965.1. NCBI lineage: Eukaryota > Metazoa > Chordata > Chondrichthyes > Orectolobiformes > Rhincodontidae > Rhincodon > Rhincodon typus. The sequence goes on from NC_063332.1 coordinate 121,017,048, forward strand.
TCCAGATTTTAATCACTCCCAAATACGCAATGTCATGGTGCTTAACATGATTTTGAGAAGACATCCTGATAGCTTAGCTTCAAAATTTTGTTTAAAAATCTCAACAAGTGATTAGCAATATTTGATGTTTTCATTCTGGCCTTTCAGTTTGTCCATAACACCATAAGACCATAAGATATAAAAGCAGAATAAGGCAATTCAGCCCACTGAGTCTGCTCTGCCATTCAATCATGGTTGATATGTTTCTCAACCCCATTCTCCTGCCTTCTCCACATAACCCTAGGTCCCTGCACTAATCAAGAACCTATCTATCTCTGTCTTAAATATTCAATGACTTGGCCTCCTCAGCCCTCTGTTGCAATGAGTTCCACAAATTCATCACCATCTGGCTGAAGAAATTTTTACTCATCTCAGTTCCAAAGGGTTGTCCCCGCACTCTGAGACTGTGCCCATGTGTCCTACTCTCTCTTACTAGTGGAAGTGTCTTCTCCACATCCACTATTTTGTAAGTTTCAATGAGATCCCCCCCCTTATCCTTCTAAACTCCATCGAGTACCGACCCAGCGTTCTCAACTGTTCCTCATATGACAAGGCCTTCATCTCCGGGATCATTCTTGTAAACCTCCCCTGGATTCCCTCTGCTTTAATGACATCTTTCATTAAATATAGGGGCCAAAATTGTCACAATATTCCAAATGCAATCTAACCAGAGTGTTATGCAACCTCAGGAGTACATCCCTGGTCTTGTTTTCTAGCCCAATGAAATGAATGCCAGCACTGCATTTGCCTTCCTACCACTAACTGAATCTACATACTAAAGCTGAAGCGAATCCTGAATTACCACGCCTAAGTCCCTCTGTGCTTCAGATTTCCAAATCCTTTCTCCATTTAGAGAGTAATCTACACCTCTATTCTACATCAAAATGTATAACCTCACATTTTGTCACATTTTATTCCGTCTGCCATCTCTTTGCCCATTCACCTAGCATGTCCAAGTCCTTCTGAGGTCTCTCACTTCCTCAATACTACCTATCTTTGCATCATCTGCAAACTTAGCAACAATGCCCTCAGTTCCTTCATCCAAATCTTTAATGTATAACATGAACAGTTGTGGTCCCATTGTTGACCCCTGTGGAACTCCACTAGTGATCGGATGCCATCTTGAAAAAGACACCTTTACATTTTACTCTGCCTTCTGTCAATCAGCCAATCCTCTAGCCATGTCAGTACCTTGGCCCCAACATCATGGACTCTTATCTTATTTATCAGCCTCCTGTGCAGCATCTTGTCAAAAGCCTTTTGGAAATTCAAACAGATCATGTCCATGGCTCTCCTTTATCTAACTTAGTCATTACCTCCTCAAAGAATTCTAACAGATTGTCAGGCATGACCTTCCTGACTCAGCCCTATTTTATCATGCCTTTTCAAGCACTCTGCAATCTCATCCTTAATAATGGACTCTAAAGTCTTACCAATGACCGAGGTCAGACTAACCAGCCTATAATTGCCTTTGTTTTGCCTCCCTCCCTTCTTAAACAAGGGTGTGACATTAGCTAGTTTCCAGTCCTTGGGGACCCACCCTGACTCCGGAGATTCTTGAAATATCACCACCAACACCTGCACAATCTCCTCAGCTATCTCCTTCAGAAATCTGGGGTGTAGCCCATTCAGTCTGGGTGATTTATCTGCCTTCAGACTTTACAATGTCTCTACTATGTTTTACCTGCCATAAATTTGCAGTCTCTTGTTTTTTGGTGGAGGAGGCAAGAATTGGAAGTCTAACTAAGTTGAGATAGGGCTTTAAAGAGATTAACATAAATGAAAACAATTGAATTGCCATTTAGAAATAAGATTCTGCAACGGCCATTTATTTTTGATGGGAAATTTTTCTTGACATTTACAACCTTATAATTTACTTCCTATTTTGTCACCATACTCGTCATTACTCTCACCACACCAGGGAAAGGAGAATTTTACCCACAATTCTACATATACAGCTAACCCCCCAGTCCCCAAAGGTCAGCATTGACACCCCTTTCTTTCTAGGGCTGCATTATCAATCCCGTTGTTTTTTTTCCCTGAATTTCTAATGGTAATCTGTAATATCAGACGTAAGTTATACAATAGCATTAGTGTCAAATTCTATTTTTGTTTGCTAACCTGAAATATTCTCTGCACTTCAAAAATATTCAGCTCTATGAGAACAATTTGCAACAGATATTCAGAAACGATGAAATGTCTTTATATGCTGGTGGTGAGAAGGATGTGGTTTGATGCATGTCGGAGAGACGTGGTTGGCTTGCCCTTTAAGTCTGTGAAGCTAATATTCAGCCTTTGGCTAACGTAATATTATCCTTTCCTAACAGTGATGGATTAATAAGCATTGCACATTCTTCCGGTGATGGGGGAAGGGTATGGCATAATGCTGTTCCTTCAGGGGCCAAGTGATGCCACAATTTATCTTAGGAATAATAAAGGTCTTTTCATAATATAAAATCATATGTAACTAATCAGGGAAATAACAAAACACTAATTCCTATTTTGTTGTTTAATTTTATTATATCATTGCTGAATATTAATACTTACTTAGTAAATTACTTTACTAGATGTAGTCAATATACTACATCCCTTATAATTACTTCAGGATGAAATTATGCTAATTGGAAGGCATCGGATCTAATAGTTTAAATTGCTGGCTTCACAGGCTCATTGCAGCAGCAAAATTTACTGATGTTGTGCCACAATTAATTACTTACAATTGACTACTTTATAAAGCAATCAGAGCCTAAAATGCCTCCTGGACATGGAGCTAGAACATCAACAGATGTAACTCACTATAACACAGGGGTACAAAGATTTGTTCAATAAGAATGCCTTGTCAGAACTTCCAGATTAAAACAAAATCAAAATAAAATGTGTTTCAACACCACTGTGAGTGATTAATTCAATGATGATGTTTTTATTCTTCATAATTTTGTTTTATTCAATGTCATTTAAAAGACCAATTTAGTGCAAACATTGCCTATAATTGCTGGATGTAATTCCTTATTAAAATGAGAGGCAGATGCACCTTAAAACGGAACATGTCTTTCACTGCATCTGGGAATAGCATCAAGGACACAAAGAGCAGGAGTGAACATGATACTCTGCCAAATGCTTAAACCGGACTGAAATGCATAGATCAATCAGGGTGCTCTGTGACTAGGCAGTAATAGGTCAGAGATAGTGGGAACTACCCATGCTGGAGAATCTGAGATGACAATTTTGTAGAGCTGGATGAACACAGCAGGCCAAGCAGCATCAGA
>NC_063332.1:121020752-121034038 GCF_021869965.1 Rhincodon typus
CCAGACCTGAAACGTCAGCTTTCCTGCTCCTCTGATGTTGCTTGGCCTGCTGTGTTCATCCAGCTCTACAAAGTTGTTATCTTTAATTAGGTCAGTTTGGTTTGGCAATGGATGTCTTGGCATGTTTAGAGAATGGCCTAGGAAACGTAGATTCATATTCCATTTGTTTGTTTTGAAGATACATGGAAAAGCAAAGCTTTTTCAAGAATTTATCTGTTGATTCTATAATCAATTAGGACACACATTCTGAACTTTACCAGCATCTTTCATGGATATAATACAATTGGGTCAAATTGTGAAGCCTAATTGCTACTGAAGTGGCAAGGTACTGTTGAGTGAAATGATGGCAACCATATTAATTGCTACATAGAATAACATTGCGAGATGAGTATAGGAAATGAAATGATCTCATACAAAGCATAACTGAACATGTAGTACTTCAATATAGATTCTAGTTTTTAAAGTCACGTAATATTTCAGTAGCTTGACAAATTAGTTTTACATGTGAAAAATGCTCACAAAGATTTACTGAGGAATGTTGGTATAAACTATTAGGAATTTAAGATATATTTTTAACTCATGGTTGGGGAAAGCAGCCTAGCCAGAAATAGGCATAATTTTAGAGTGGAAGACAGGAGGCTTAGAGGGGATCTGGAGAAAGACTTTTTCCCCAGTGGGTGGTGGGGGTCTGGAACACACAGGCTTGGAGGGTAGTTGAGATGGGAAAACTCGTAACTCGTAACAAGTACTTGGATGAGTGCTTCAAGTGTCATAACAATCAAGGTTATGGGCCTAGTGTGGGAAAGTGAGACTAGTGTAGATAGTGTAGATATTTATGGCGGTAGAGACTTGATAGGCTGATGGGTTTTTTCAATAATATATGATTGTATACAATATCTACTCGACAGCTCCATTACAGCAGATAATGGTGCCAAGCACAAGGTGTGAGTTCCTGATAGAGGGAATCATGGTGGGAGTTGGGGTGGGGGGGGAATATCTTAGTTGAAGGGAGGCTTAAGACTTCCTTTTGGGAATGTGATGCTTCTTTTGGCCCAAAAGGAAACTGGAAAAACAATTCTTTAACTGAATCTCCTCTCTATAGTTACTGTTCTGGCAGGGTTTGCTTGGCAGGGGACCATCACTGGTTCCTCACTAAAGTGTCACACAGGCTATCAGAATGGATATTGGTACATTCAAACTGTTTTTCCTGCAAGGTGAAAGCTAAGGAGTTTCAGGGAATGTATTGTGCTCTTGCTGGGAAGATGGCAAGGTCAGGGTCACATGGTCAGCAAAAGTTTACCTGCACAAATACAAGTCAAATTTTATGAAGCTTCAATCAATGCAATCTTCCATCCCATTTCTCTTTCCCCTTAATCCCAAGGAGATAGTGCTCAACTATTCTGAACTTCTGCCCTCTTCCATGTAGGTCCATCACCAACAGCAACTGCATTATGGCCATTCTCTTTCTCCATCACCCAAAGAATGTGGGATGCTTATTAATCTGCCACTATTAGGAAGAATAATATTAGGAAGGATAATTGGACAAAGGATGAATATCAACTCCACAAACTTTACAGACATCCCAATCACATCTCTCCAAAATACATCAAACCACATCCATCCAATAGCACCTGAAAAGTCACAGTGTGTCCCAAGGTATTTCATAGGTTTGATATTGAGGTACATGAGATATTAGGACAGACAAACAAACTCTTGGTCAAAGGTCTAAGCTTTAGAGAGCACCTTAATGGAGAAGGGAGTTCTGGAGAGGCAAAGAAATTTTGGGATGGAATTCCAGAGCTTAAAGTCAAGACAGCTGAAGGCATGATCAATATAGTGCTGGAAAGGAAATCCAGGATAAACAAGAAGCTAGAATCGAAGGAGCGTAGATTCAGAGTTCTCTGAGAATTGTGGGGATATAGGAGTTGGCAGAGATGACAACAGGCAAGATTAGGGGGATTTGAAAATAAGCATGAGAATTTTAAAACCAAGTGTTGCCAATCCAGTAAATCATGTAGGTTAGCGAGCATGGGATAGGATGTTATGGGAGTTATTGCATGCAGCAGTGATAGTTTATCGGCCATCACTAAGATTCTACAGAGCTCTTCCAACCTTATTCTATCATCATTCATTGTGTGTCTTAACTATTCACTCCCAGGCACCAGCTACAATATTTTACCTACTTGCATTTAAGGATTACAATTGGTGTCATACAACATAGTTGACCTTCTTGATAATGAATGAAATTTTTGGAATGTAAATCTTATACAGCAGGATAGTTTATCTAGTTGATTGCGTACATAATGTGTCCACATCACTGTAGTTCTACATAATTAGATCAATATATTTTTCTCACTTATGTAGAGACTTCACCAAGGAAGCTGGAGTCTATGTTTAAATGTAAGTTACTTCAAAAACATTTGCCTTTTTTTTAGATATCGGGGTTGGCACTCAGTGCTCCAGTAGCATTAATTGGTCGAGAAGGATCCACAAGAGCTGTCAGTGATGCCAAATGAAACTTGTGATATATAGTCAGAGCTAGCCTCTTTGGTACATATTCAGCTCCCATACAAAATACTTACTTATTAGAGTAGGGATAGCCAAACGACACTTATGTTTAGTGAGTAGCCACTGTTAGATATCTGCTAAGCAGTCATTAGTTGGTGCAACTTTTCTTCAGGAATATATGGTTGTTTCTAAATATTGTTTGATAGAATTTGCTCCTGTTGTTTTTGTTTCATAACACTGCTATTTCTAACTTAGTTTTTAAGTCTAGTATATAACTCAATGACAAGGACCAATCAACGAGAAGGAAGACAGTATAGACTAAGTATGGCAATATTACAACTAGCAACAAAACAACAAAGAAGTCAGATACTTACTCTATAGCACAAACTTTATTGAACTGCTACAAACACACAACTTGCTGGAAAAGCTCAGCAGATCTGGCAGCATCTGTGGAGAGAAACCAGAGTTAACGTTTTGGGTCGAGTGACACTTCCTCAGAACGGATTATTCCAAAATACTTTTTTTCCTTACACTTCTGATGACAATTGAATCATTTTCTTTTATCAGACACCACAGATTGAGTCAGAATTATTGACTTCCAACATCATTCAGTGGACATGAAGTGAAATTTGAACAAGTCAATGAAAAGATTTGATCAATTCTGGCAAAACTCACCTAACCAAATAACTTAGATTGATAAAAAAAGAGAACTGTGGATACTGCAAATCAGAAACAAAACCAGAAATTGCTGGAAAAGCTCAGCAGGTCTGGCAGCATCTATGGAGAGAAATCAGAGTTAGATTGATATTGACCCAGAGGGAAGTAATTATGTTAATTATTGGTACACTTTTGTGGGTTAATATTGGTTATTGTAAAACAAGTGTCCTATTGATTCCTGCTTCTGGAAAGAGAAGGCACTAAACGATAAACAACCCAATTCTGTCAATCAAGTTTGCAGCATTTCAGCCGTATACTAGAAGATACTGACAATAACTTACATATATGTGTACTGCTAGTCATATTTTCTGCAGCTATAAGTGACCATGCCAACGGTATTAATGGAAATTACCTGTGTAAACTTGTTCCATTGTCACTCAATTTGCCCTTCACTGGTAGCGCTGAAGAGCTAGGTTAGAGAGAAGTTGTGATTGAAGTATGGTGCGCCTTCATGAGCAGTTTCCAATAAGATATGGAATTCCTAACTGAAATCTAATCAAGGAATAAAAAAAGACTGAATGGATGTCTTAGGAGGGAGTGAATTATGCCTATTCCCTGATGACATAAATTCAGAATATTGAACAGTCAATTCAAAACTTGTATGAAAATAAAGGACTCATCTACCAAGCATAAGGCAGGAAATGTAAAAATATGAGTGGTAGTTGGATGCCAGACTGGCTATCATGGAGCAGCTGAGCTTTTATGGATCAAATGACCTTCTCCTGTCATTGAGGTTTTTCGTGTTCTTATGCTCTTAATAGTTGAGTAGTAAAGTAAAACTGATAGAGTCAACATGGTATTCAAGGTTCCATCCTGTTATAAACAGCATTGATCATCTGTTCTGGTTGATTCAGATACAATATTATCGTTGATTACCATTTGCTTTAAAAGAAAGGGACATATTAGCTATAGTTTCAAAAGTAAGTAGTGACTTTAAAAAATGAGTCTAGCATGCTGTAAGGATTGTCCATTTATAACTGTCATGCTAAAATGTTCTTTTAAAATCAGAATTTGTTGACAACATGTAACAAGATGGGAAAGGGTAAGTAAGGCCATTTGATCCATCTCGCTCTTTCATTCTGAAATATCCTCAAATTCCACTTCTTCACAATATCCAACCATTGCCTAAATAATTCCAGGCTGTAATTTCCACAACCCTTCCTGGAGGACCATTCCATGTATCAATCACTCTTTATGTGATGTTCCTGATATCAATTCTAAATTTGCTTCAGCTAATCTGGCCCTTCAATCTGACTCATATGGTTCAACTTGAAATAGTTGTGGATTTATCTGTATTATTAAATCTTATACATCTTATAAGTTCTCTTCTCAGTGATCTCATTTCAAAGTTCACTAGCTCAAGACTTCCCACTTTTTACATCGTAACTTAAGTCCTCTGATGCAGTTTCAAACATTTTCTCAGCTCCATCTCCATTATTGGCTCAGCTATTATACTCTATGCTCACATGACATTTGCTGAACCATTCAATGGTGGATTGCTGTTTGTATGCATGACTGCACATTCAGGACAATCTACAGCCTGGGATTCCAAAAATATTGTTGAAAGAGTGTGAGGTGGTTGGTTTATTTTTACATTGTCACAGAATAACAGGAAGTGCCAAAACAGTACTGGCATAATACAGGCCACAGGATTATGAGAGAGGAATTTTAATCTCTAGTGGGGAGTTGCAGCCAATTATTCTAGGGGCATTGCCTGAAGCACTATAGTGTGGGCATATGAACAATGTCTCAATAAAAGCTTTTTTTAGTCCCTTTAATGTTGCTGAAGGGGTGCAGAGGGATTGAAATTTAGGAGGAGTTTAATGACTATTATTGATACATCTATTGGCCACCAAGTCACAGTGATTATGCTTTTACCTTCATTGTTCATGGGCCAAACAACCCTGTTCTGTAATTTATGTCTCAGAGCAATGCTGAGATAATATACTCCAGGACATATGTGCACAGAACATTTTTAGCAAGAGTTTTAAAATATCTTTGCAGTCATAAAATGTCTGCATTTGTGCTGCAGCTCCAACTTCCAGAAATATTTATACTTTATTTACTGTTCTATGAGTCTACATCAATGTTTAACGACTCAAGCACAGTGAGCATCAATATTAAACAGACTCACATAATTGTGATCCCAGATGACTGAACAAATCAGATCCCCGAAAGAATCATGCATTGAAAGGTTGTGTTTTTCCATTTGTTTAGTTAGCTAATGTGGGGGCTAGTCATTAAAACATATTCACACAAGGCTGCAGATTTTCTTTAGCAACAGAAAAGATGTTCATTGCACAAAAAAAGCCAGATTTCTAAATATAGAACACAGAATGATCTTAAAACATACAGCAAAATAATGCTTCCACCTGATTCCTGATACTCTCCATTACAGAGACTCAAGCCCAGAGAAATAACACCCCTATTTCTACGCTAAGTTTTTACTTAGCAGACACCTTACAGTTTACTTGTCATGGACTATGGAGGCAATTCAAAGAATCAATTCCAAGTCTTCCAACAGAAACTTTTACACAAGCTTGAGAGCCTAAATGTTCCCTGTCCTAATAACCTACAGATTTCTCACCAAACTTTCCTGGTTTAGAAAAATAAACTCTGAGAAGTTGATTATTTCCAACAACTGGCCTGAACTCTTCTGGAAGAGCGAATAAACATGCTTATGAATTCAACCTTCTGAATGGAGTTAAATATTTGGTCAGTCCTAGGTTCTTCTGAAACGAAAGCAAAGGTGATGGTTTTAAATGTTTACCCTTCTGGTCAAAAATTCAACGGTATGAACATCTCTCCATTAACATTACAAGGGTCTGTAGTCACCTGTTTTCTAACAAATGCCCCTAAATTTAAATCACTGTACCAACATGACTCTTTGATCTTGTTCTTATCAATAAAGAAAATTCTTCATAGATGCAACCAATACTCACTTACCTCTATTTTGAATGCAATATTGTAAAAATTATATTTATATATATATATATATTCAATTATGTACCTTTGATATGATACTGAAAGATGTGATCAAGCCCCACTACTCTACAAGCTGTAGCCAAGTTGCAAAAATTTTATTAATCATCAAAACGCTCAATTTATTTCTCTTTTGTATTACTGTCCAGAAGAAAAGAAATGTCCACCAAATACCTTCAATTAACTCAAAATTAAATTATTTATTATAAGCGTATAACAGTGCTTTTACATAGGTGTTAAAACTGGTTAGCAACTAAATTACTATGCGGAATTAAGCTACATACACTTAATCCCAAACATACAGTCACGTGACAGATAAGGCAATAAAACTCTGCAGAGGTGATATTGGTTTGTAAACCAGAAAAGGAAGAAACACTGTGCTGGACCAAGAGTCCGAATACAAAGGATAGAAAAAGAAGACATCTCATTGACTATTCAACATCTTATTATCGATATCATAGTGTAAACAGCTGTAGAATTGGTAAGGACTTCAAAGTGGACTTCATTTCAGTTGGAAAGTCAGTTAGACTTAGATCTTTGAATAGAAGTAACAAGTTGGCTTTCAGAGTATGAGTATGTTGATGTTATGTATTTCTGGAACTTTTTTAGTTTCCCAGAAGATACTTTACTGAGAGATCTGTGCAGCTTGTCTTGCTATAAAGTTGTTTTTCTGAGGTTGAGAGATCTTCTTGCACCCCCCCTTATTGGATGTTTGTTCCTATAATTGATCGCTGTAGCTGTGTACTGAAACAGCAACTTTAGTTCAGAGACTGTTGCTAGGCAATCTTCAGGACAAGGCCTCCCCAGTCAGTCTGTCCAGCAATTGTAATCCACAAGACTTAACTCTTAACTCTTTCAAAAGCTTTGGCTTCCATTCTTTCCACAGTCAGTTTGCTTTTCATAGACAGTAGGTGAGCCACAATGCTTTTCAAAGCTCGACAAGCCAGTCATTATTGCTGAACACAACTCTCAGAAATCATATGTCCTCTCAAACCCTTTCAATGTACAATGTCATAAAACAGTTCTATGTTATTTTTATAGGCAATCCAGAAAATATTTATTTATTTTCATCCATTCAAGGAATGTGGGCATTGTTGGATGGGACAGCATTTGTTATCCCACCCCAGTTGCTCTCAAGAAGGTGGAGGCGAGCTGCCATCAATGAATGCCATCTATGTAGTGTAGGTCAACCCACAATGCCATTAGGGAGGGAGTTCCAGAAATTTGATCACTGAAATAGCAGTGATATATTTCCAAGTTGGGATGCTGTGTGGCTTGGAAGGGAACTTGCAGGTGGTGGTGCTCACATGTATCTCCTGCCCCCATCCTTCTAGATAGTAGTGGTTACGGGTTTGGAAGGTGCTCTTTAAGAAGCCTTGGTGAATTCCGATAGTACATTTTATAGATGATGCAAAGTGTTGCTACTAGGTGTCACTTGTGGAGAGGGTGGGGTGGTATTTGTAAGTGAGGTGTCAATCAAGTGGGCTGCTTTGACCTGATGGCAAGATTCTTGAGTGTTGTTGGAGTGGCACTCATCCAGGCAAGTGGGGAGTATTCCATAAGTTGCCTGACCTTTGCTTTGTATGGAGTGAACAGGCTTTGAAGAGTTAGGAGGTGAGTTACTCATTTCAGAATTCCTAGCCTCTGAACAGCTTTTGTTACCATTCTATTTATATGGCTGATTCAGTTCAATTTCAGCTCAATGGATGTTGGTAGTGGGAGATTCAGTGATGGTAATGCCATTGAATGGCAAGGAGTGATGGTAAGATTCTCTCTTTTTGGAAGTGGTCCGACACTTGTGTAGCATGAATATTATTTGCCACTGTCAGCCCAAACCTGAACAATGTGCAAGACTTGCTGCATTTGTGCATAGACTGGCTTCGTACCTGAGCAGTCTCATATGGTGCTGAACAGAGTGCAATCATTGTTGAACTTTCCTCCTTTGAACTTCTGATGGAACACAAGTTGTTGATGAGGAGCTGATAATGATTGGACCTATGACACTCCCTGAGGAGCTCCTGCAGAAATGTCCTGGAGCTGAGATGACTGACCTCCAACAACCACAATGATGCTCCCCTGTACCTGATATGACATTAAGCAGTGGAAAGTTTTCCTTCTGATTCCCATTGACTCTAGCTTTGCTAGGGTTCCTTAATGCCACACTTGGTCAAATGCAGCCTTGATGTCAAAGTCAGTCTGTTTCAACACACCTGTGAAATTCAGTTGTTTTGTCAATGTTCGTACTAAGGTTGTAATGAAGTTGGGATCTGAGTAGCCCTGACAGAACCCAAGCTAAGTGTCAGTGAGCCAGTCATTGCTAAGAACCTCGCAACGGTAATTCAGGATAACATTAATAAAATTGCACTCTCCAGTTTATCTGCTTCAGTCAGTGTTTCTGGACATGCAGTGGGGGTTGGATGGGAAAAGTCAAATTAACATTATTAATAACTGGAGCTGATGTGGGAATGAATCGTATTTCAAAGCTTCATGTGACATATGTAATCTATTTCTTCTGCCCATATAATATTGCAACCTGTGCAAGAACTGAACAGGAAACCCATGTTTATTTTTTTCTGAATTGCCAGGAGATGTTATTCTATATACATAGTACAATGGGAATTGCATTCAGCCCTCCCCTAGCACTCAGCTTGGCTCAGGAATCCTCTCCTGGTGAGATTCCAGATGATATCTGTCATCCATATGGCTGTACTGGTGGCAATAGAAGCCACCATAAGCTTGAATTTTTATGCTTGCTTTATCTTCCAACTGGCACTGAGGGCATATGCAGTGTCATTCATTTCGTTGTTCACAAATATATGGGGAGTGATAGATGATTTGCTCAGCACAGCAAATCGTCCTAACATTTATCGCAGAGCAGCAACAACAGCATTTTGTTACAGGACTGCTGTACTGGATTACCGAAGATAGCCGTTCCAACCCTCTTCTGTAATCTTTGATTTTATTCATTCACTCACGGGAGATGGGAGCCGCTCGCTGGGCCAGCTTTTATTGCCATTCCTTAGGTACCCTTGAGATGGCAGTGGTAAGCTGCCTTCTTCAATCGCAGCAATCCATTTTGTGTAGGTAGACCCGCCACGAATGCTGTTAGGCAATGAATTCCAGGAATCTGACTCAGCGACAGTTCAGAATCACTGATACATTTCCCCTGCCAGGGCGATGAGTTTGCATCTGCTCGCTCAAAGGTGTAACTCCTATCTCCAATTAACTTGTTTAAAAAAAGTCTGCTGACTGCAAAACGTTGCCCCCTAAAGAAACACGAATTGCTAATGGTTGAAAACTGAGCTTGGGGACTCCTCACCTTCCCATTCCGAGGTTCACTGAATGTCTTTTTGGTGTGGCCCAGTAAATCACGAATGATTTGCGTTAGTTGGAACAAAAGTTAAAATGGTCTCCCAGGCCAATTTCTATTGCAGTTTTCACGAAAGGGATACAACCAAACTGGCACTTACACCTGGCAGAGGGCTACCCTCAATCACCTTTTGAAGACACCCCTTCTGATTGCTTCTCCACCCAGTATAGGAGCCAGTCTGCCTCATCTTCAACGTTATTTGGCTGGAGAGCGTAAAAATTACAGCACTGGGGCAGGCTGGACAAAAAGTTTGTTTTTGACGTTGGAAAACTGCCTCCTCGTCCCAAAATAAGAATATACGTTCGAGGCTGGATCACGAGCGAATGCTAGGGTGGAGTGTGGTTGCGTGCAGGCTCGGACCCAAACGAGTAGTGAAATAGCACAGAGCGTGTTGAATCATTGGCAGCCCAGATACATGAACAGTGATTCAAAACAGAAATTGCTGGAAAAGCTCAGCAGGTCTGGCGGCATCTGTGGAGAGAAAACAGAGTTAACGTTTAGGGTCGAGTGACTCTTCCTCATGACGACCCTTTTCCGAAACTGGAAGACGCAGATTTGTAGTTAGCATAACTGTCCAGCAGAGGTTGCTAATACAACAAAGATGGCCATCGGTTGTTGCTAGTGCTCTGTAGTGTGATGCAATCAGCAAACATAAAGCTAAAAGTGCACATAACCAAATAGTGAAGAAAAGTTTGGAATTTGTATCTGTTACAGAGGAACTACTTATTCATTTTTGGCTTTCATGATTCGTTTTTCTCCAAAATTGGTAACAAAAAATCATTTTTTCCTTGTTTCATTTCCATTCATATCATTAATAAGGAGCTAAATCTGATTTCCTTATCTCCATACACAGGAGCCAGATGTTCCAGGTTCAAGTTCCACTGGAGTGTCACCTGTGCTGGAGGTGTGTCACAACATGTCTGAACAGGTTGAGTAAAACATTTGAAAGGCTTTGATACCAAATCAAACCAGATGAGCCCAGTGAAAAGGATGGAAATTATTTGTGTAAGTCTTACCGAGATGAAAGCCGAGAGAGAATTTTTTGTTTAAAACCAGATCTTTGATTGGTATATTGGCCCTGATTTTGTTGAAAAAGTAATCTTCTGAAGCTATACACACACATGCCATTACTAACCTACAAAGCAGCCGGTAATTTGTAACAAGAAATAAATGACCTGCCAGTTGTGAATTGCCAATTCAAATTGATGACCAATTTGTGCTGCTTTGTCATTATCACAGAATTGTTATGGGGCAGAAGGAAGCTATTCCACTCTTCGTGTCTTCACTGGGTCACTGAGTATTTTGGCGTATTGCCAAACTCCTGCCTTTTTTCCATAACTCTGCATGTCGTTTCTATTTAATTAATTATCTAATACCTTCTTAAATGCTTTGACTGAATGTGCGTCTACCACACTTGCAGGTAATGCATTCCAGAGCCTAACTACTTGTTGTGCGAACAAGTTTATTCTAATGGTAGGGTCCTGGGGAGTGTTGTCTAACAGAGGGACCTAGGGGCGCAAGTACATAGCTCCTTGAAAGTGGATCACAGGTAGACAGGGTTGTGAAAAAAGGTGTTTGGCACACTTACCTTCATTGGTCAGAACATTGAGTACAGGAGTTGGGACATCATGTTGCGACTGCACAAGTCATTGGTAAGGCCACTTTTGGAGTACTGCGTACTATTCTGGTCTCCCTGCTTTCTTCCTCCCTCAAAAGGATGTTATTAAACTGGAAAAATACTTATAAGGATGTTACCGAGACTGAAATAACAAGGTGTAGAGCTGGATGAACACAGCAGGCCAAGCAGCATCAGAGGAGAGGAAAGCTGACGTTTCGGGCCTAGATCCTTCTTCAGAACTGAAGAGACTGAAAGGTTTGATTTATAAGGAGAGGCTGCATAGGCTTGGACAGTTTTCCCCTGGAACGCAGGAGGTTAAGGGTTGACCTGATATAAGTTTATAAAATCATGAGGGGCATAAATAAGGTGAATAACCAAGGTCTTTTTCTAGTGTAGGGGAGTCCAAAACTAGAGGGCATAGGCTTAAGGTAAGAGGGGAAAGATTTGAAATGGACACAGTGGGTGGTGCGTATATGGAACAAGCAGCTGGAGGAAGTGGTAGAGCCTGGTAAAATTATAACATTTAAAGGACATTTGGACAGGTACATGGATAGGAAAATTTTAGAGGGATATGGGCCAAATGCAGGCAAATGGGACTAGTTCAATTTAGGAAACCTGGTTGGCACAGATGAGTTGGGCCAAAGGGTCTGTTTCCATGTTGTACAGCTCTATGACTCTATAACTGACCTTGCTTTGCATCTTTTGTAAAAAAACTAAGACTGTGCCTTCTGCTACTCAATCCTTTTCGAAGAAGGGCAGTTTCTCCCTATCTACTCTGTGCAGACTACTCATAATCTTGAAAACTTCTAAGAAATCTTTTCTTAGTCTTCTCATCTTTCAAATTTTCAAATCCTTCCTCATAACTGAAGTATCTCATCTGTAGAATCATTCACATAAACTCCTTCTGTACTCTGTCCAATTCATTCACATCCTTCCCAAAGTGCAGCATGTAGAACTTTCATTTTTTTCAGACATGGGCATCACTGGTTGGCCAGCATTTATTGCCCATCCCTAGTTGCCCTGAGAATGCAGTAATAAGCTGCCCCCTTCAACCACTGTTGTCAATGGGCTGTTGGTTGACCCACAATGCCCTTAGGAAGGAACTTGCAGAATTTTGACCCAGCAGCAGTTAAGGAATAGCAATATATTTCCAATTCAGCATGGTGAGTGGCTTGGCGGGCAACTTGCATGTGGTGGTGTTCCCATGTATCTGTCCTTCTAGATGGGAGTGTTTGTGGGTTTGGAAGGTGCTATCTAAGGATCTTTGGTGAATTTCTGCAGTGCATCTTGCAGATGGTACACATTGCTGCTATTGAGCGTCAGTGGTGAAGGGAATAGATGCTTGTGGATGTGGTATCAGTCAAGTGGGCTGCTTTGTCATGGATAATGTCAAGCTTCTTGCATGTCCTTGGAGCTGCACGCATCCAAGCAAGTGGACGGTATTCCATCACACTCCTAACATGTGTGAAGCAGATGGTGGACACGCTTTTGGGAGTCAGGAGGTGAGTTACTCACTGCAGTATTCCTAACCTCTGACCTGCTCTTTTGATTTTGATTTAATTTGATTTATTGTTGTCACATGTACCTAAGTACAGTGAAAAGTTCTGTTTTGCGTGGAGTACAGGCAGATCATAACATACAAGGACATATAGATCAAAGAGTGTTTAGAAAGAGTGAGGCATACAAAGTTGCAGCTGCACAGGAAGTGCACAAAAGCAAGATCAACATTGGATTTGAACTTTGAGAGATACATTCAGCAGTCTAATAACAGCAGAGAAGGAGCTATTAGTACATGTGTTTAAGCTTTTCTAGCTTCTGCCTGAAGAAAGAGATTGGAAGAGAGTATTAATGGGGTGGGATGTGGCTTTGATGATGTTGGCTCCTTTCCTGCGTTAAGGAGAAGTGTAGATGGAGTCCTTGGATGGGAGGTTGGCTTGCGTGATGGTCTGGGCTGTGTTCACAACTTTCTACAGTTTCTTACGGTCCTGGGCAGAGCAGTTGCCATACCAAGCCATTATACACTCATAGTAGGAACTGCAGATGCTGGAGAATCTGAGATAACAAGGTGTAGAGCTGGATGAACACAGCAGG